>NC_072793.1:65970578-66271633 GCF_028583425.1 Eublepharis macularius
GGAAACAGTACAATGAAAAATTCAAGATCCAGATAATTTATACTGTCAGATTATTGAATGAATATGTATATGATTGTGAGAATGACTCACTATGTGTGTAGTGCATTTAAAGTGAACACTGGTTGAATGTATGTATGCAAAATATCTGTAAAGGATTATGAGTGAATTGATCCTACTGGAAATATTGTAAATGAAGTGATATAATAGCACTGGGAAAATTGACACATACAAACCATACCTGGAAGCTGTTTGGGTTGGTGCATAAAGGACAGAAAGGTAACTACCTGGGAAGATTCAAGGGGAAGGACATTTCAGATGTACCACCAATGAAAAATCCTGTTTCTGGTTGCCACTCAGAAACAGTTGAAGTACAGGGTTGAGAATAGGATCTTAACTGGCAGGCCCTTGTTACTCTCCAAGTGAAGATCATCAAGCAGGGCACCAAAGGCTGTGTTTCCACAACAAACCCAGGCCTGTATCTGAATGGAAATGGGTCTAGATAACCCATCTTCTCCAAGTCAGGAGGAAAGGCAAAACTTGGAGACAGCCATGTGCACAAGATGGCTTATTCATGCGCAACAGAGAATCTCCCGTGTGGTATTATGTCTTCACAATTGTTTTAATAAAGGATATATTAATTGAGTACTGTTTCACAAATTTGTTTATACAGAGTAAGGGATGTAATAAACAATTTGTATATTCTTTTGTTTCTCTTGACACAACCATATACTACACCATATATTGCAACCTCCCTAGACCTCAATTATACAGGCATCTTATGCGTTCTAAAAACAATTCATTAAAGTGTCCCGTGCTCAAAGTGCTATCATGGATGTTATTAAAGTGCAATTGCTTTTGGCATCCTATGACACTATTTCTCATATAGAACTCGATTTGCCTTGCATACAGGTACAATACAGGTACAGTATAAGGGTAATACCAGACACTGTGAATGTCACAGATCAAAAAGACCTATAATCATAGGTACACGTAGTTGGTTCTGTGACTGCATTCTCTAACGGACGGTCCAGATCCTTGTAAGGTCCGTTTCCAAGCTTCTTTCTCATACTTACAAATGGAAGTAATTGACAAATCAAAGAGGGATATGGAAGGTTAACTATGATGAATCTTTGACATCTGTGCTCTTTGTGCTCCCCAAATTTGCAGGGGACATAGTCTTCACTGTCCTCTGAAGACGCCCCAAGTTTCAAAGAGATTGCACCCTGGGAAAGGCATGATGGGTCCTTCCCTTTGTTGTCATTTTCTCTTCACAGTGGCAAAAACGGGACTCTCTGCTGGAAGTACTTTGAAGGGTTAAAGCCAGAAGGAAAGCCAGAAGGAGTTCAGACAGAGTTCACTCCCTGCCGTTGCCAGGGGAATTGATTGAAAGGCCCTAGACTGTCTGGCTTGATGAACGACTCGTTCGTTTAGTATGGAGCCTCACGAATGGCTTGTTCACGAACAGAGGAACGGGCTGTTTGTGGTTTTTTTCCATTCGTAATGCTGTTCGTGCCCATGTCTAATCATGAACTGTTCTTACTGTTACTACAGCTGGGAACAGCAGAACCTTAATATCTGCCTCTTCCCCGCTCCATTCCTCAAATCAAGGAGCTGCCTTTCACAAGTGTAAGGAAAGTATTAGCTTCTGCTCCCCCCCAGTTCTCTGAAGCTCTACTTGCTTGCAAGTGAGTACAAAGTGTGTGCCACTCACCTTTGCAGAGCAAGCATACAGACTGTAGCTGAGTGGAGCAAAACCATTTGCCTCTACCCCCCCCAACTGATCTTCTGCCTCTGTCTCATCCAATTTGCAAATCAGGCAATGTGCCTATCAAGGGTGGGGCACACAGCCTTGGCTCCCCTCGTTTACCTACTGCTCACCTGACCTCTACACAGCTCTTTCTCCTTACCAGTGTATTGTATTTTCAATCTGTCCTTCTTCCAAGGTGCTCAGGGTGCCATACATAATTCTTTCCTCCTAAGTGGGTTAGCCCGAGAAACAAAGGCAGGCTCAAGTCGAGGCCTGACAACCTCCATAGCTAAGTGGAGATTTTAATCCAGTTCTCCCCAGAGTCTCTTCAGTTCTAGTTAAGTACTCTAACCATTGCACTACACAGGTGGCATATCCTTAGTGCTTATATAAATAACAATGCAGTCCTAAGCAGCACAGTGACCTTGATGGATTTAGAAGGGTATAATTCTCTTTAAGATTGTACTGTAAATTTCCAGATTGGGAGGATGTATGATATATGACTGAATTTAGGGAAGAAATGTTCATAAGAATAAAGGAGGGCATGAATCCTAATAAAAGTACTCTTATTGTTTGATAAACATCCACATGTTACCCTTGTTACAACACAGAGGGCGGGGGCATAGTTAATTAGCTCTGTCTCTGTTAGATTACTATTGTAAGCCTTGAGGGGAAATCCTCCATATGTCATTATCTATTGCCCAAGCCATTCACTATTTCTTTTATTCCTAACACATGTTAACTGTGATATATCTAACCAATTTGTTCCTATCATGGAGAAAAAACAATTAGGGATAATTAGAACAAGTTATTCAAGTCATCAAGACTCATCAAATGAAAAAAAAATCTTTAACTGCTGTGAGATTATTACAAACCAAGGATTTAATAGGGGATAGCATAAAGGAAAACATTGGCGAACACGATAAACTGCATTTAGCACAGCTGACAGTACCCATCAAAGCTAGAATATTGATAAATGAGACAAGATGATATCTGATGAAGCATTCACTCATTGCACATTCATATGATACTTAAACAAATAATATTAAATTGTTTATTGATGAACACCTTAAATGTATTTTTATTTTCTGAAGCAACTCATTTAGAGATGGAAATAAGTAAGGACTGAAGCTCTGAAGATGCATTTGAAAATATGCTTTATTTCTATAATAGTAATGCTTTTACACTAACATGGGGCTTTTCATAATCAAAGCCCTCTAACTGTTCACAGATCATATTCTGAAGATATCAGCCATTGTATCACCCGCTCAGAAGAACATTTTAAGTGTTCAATGAGGCTGTACCAAAATTACACCATTTAAATTCAGCTGGAAATCCTATGTGAGGGAGCAAAATATTATTTGCCATGTACAGGTTTTTCATTCCAGTGTTGATGGTCTTGTCTAAACACAGCTATGAATTAATTTTCCTCTATTTTCAGAAATTTAGAATTGGAAGCAAAAACATATGTTCATACTATGTGTGGCTACTCACTAGGGGGGAAATCCTGAGGTGACAGAATGGGCTGCAGAACTTCCGACTGCAGTGATCTCTCATATAAATATTCTGAACAAATTAAAAAATTAGCACATTGGAGAAAAAAATCTCTACTTTTGCTCTTTGCATGTTTGCCAGCCTTTCACTTACAGGAAATTATATCCCACCTGAAGTTTACATTCCATCCTATCAGCATACTGAACTCTCATTACCACCACCCTCTGAAGGTGTTTACCAATATTCCCGTTCCTCGTTTTTTTTCTTCTCCAAGTTTGCCCTATAAGGAAGTGGTCTATTTTATATATGGCCTCTTTTTCTGAACAGATTGAAAGTTCTAAAGAGCAGCCCACATTCATTCATCTTATCCCTCTCTGGTGTTAACAGCATGGTGCTAGCACAATGTAACAAAGAGTAATGCATTGTGCATTTCCAGATTTAGAAAAATGCAAAAAAGAAAAAAAATGGCAAATTCCTAACACATCATCTAAAGTTAGGTGTCTTTTGCTGGTAAATGGTAACCATAGTCTATGGAGGTCTCCTTTTATGAAGAGGTAGATACTAGTTCTAGAATATCCATCTAATAAAGCATGTCCTGATTACATACAGAGGTTGACATGGAATTTCAGTGTAGGCTACATTCTGTTGTGGACTAGACCATTGATTATTCGGTTTTTAAATCTTAACACTCACTCAGTTCTTTTAAATACAATTATTTGTATAATCAGTTTTTAAAACTTTTTGGAAAACCTAATATTTATAATCAGCAAATGCCAACTTCACATGAAAATCACAAAGGGCAGGGAAAGTATGATCATCATGGTTGCAGGCTCTTCCTCTGACCTCTGTGCATTCAAGAGATATACAAAGGGGTCCTACACCCATATGCAATTATGGATTCTGAGAATGTACACATGGTGGTCTGTGCATAATTCCAGTTGAGATTAGGGATGTGAACAACTGGCAGTGCTTCACTCCCTCCAAACATTCACTGAACATGTGGAAAAGAGGGAAATTTGAGCATATATATAGTTTTTAAAAAATTTTTTTTTTTAATTTAACCTGTAAAATTCAGACATAACAAATTTAGATAAACAAACTTAACAGTCATTAATCCATATGATTAATAAAGCTAAAAATTACCTATCCGATCATAAATAGCTAAAACATCAGTTAAACTATTATGAACTACCTACCACTGAAGATAACATATAATACAATCATTTAACACAAATATAACAATTTATTAGCCAAATCAAAACAATAACAATTTTTGGTAAAAGGGATTGCTTGGTAAAACTTCATATTCCATAAAATATTCAACTACACAATACCATGTCTGCATGAACTTTTCTACTGAGTTATTATTAGAGGACGTATCTAAGTTGATCACAATTTTGTGCATGATTAAATAGTCCCAAAGATGTATTCTCCAGTAGACATGGGCACGAACTGCATTAAGAACCAAAAAACCCCACGAACCTCCCGATCGTCCGTTCGTGATCCAGTGGTTCGTGAGTGTCCATGGCCAATGAACCAGCGTTCATTAGAGACCCGGTTCGTTGTGTTCTTCCGCAGTTCATGAAGCCAAACAGTCAGGCACCATCAATCAATTCCCTTGGAAACGGAGCCAGGGGAATGCCTGAAATCTGTCTGCACTCATTCTGTTGCCCTGGAAACCCGAATGGAAGCTCAGCTTACCTTGATTGGCAGGTTTTCTTTCCAACCATGGAGCTGCAAAGTGGTTATAACCTGGGAGAAGACATCCCGGGGGGGGAGGGGTGTTCTGTAGCCATGAGCACGCCAAACTCCCATCCTGCAAACCCTGATAGGCAGTTCCGACGGCCAACCACAGACCTCCTGTGTTGCTCAATGGGACCTCAGCATATAAAAAGCACTGGGCTCCCAGGCTGGCTTTCACTTTCAGCGAGCAGTGGGTGTGACAGAGCTGTTGCTTGCTACCTGCTAGCCTTTCTGGAGAGAGACAGAGACAGTTTAGTTGAGCTTGGCTTTTTGGGATAGGCATCTATCTCGTCTGGTTCCAGGGCTGCTGCCTGGCTCTGGGGCCAAGCTCAGTAGGCACCTCGGCTGAGGGCTCACCCTGATTATTAGTGCCTGCTAAACACTCCCCGTGAATATGGGCTCTGTAAGTCCAACGGGGGCCGTTCCGACCCCCACGAACCAGGAACCAGGAACTGGTTCGTCAGCGGGAAATGTTCGTTGTGGTTCGCTAGTTCGGGTTCAGCAACAGCACTGAAACATGAACCACCTGTTTGTTAAATTTTTTTGGTTCGTGCCCATGTCTATTCTCCAGTCATTAACAGTAGGAAGTATGACTATTTTTCCAATTTAATGTAATTTCAATGCGCACAGCTGCTATTAATAATGAGATAACTTCTAATTCTGTTTTTGTATAAGTAGAAGAGGGCCAAAAATTCAAGAGTGCTATTTCTGGAAGAAAAATTACATCTTGTTTAGTAATCTGTTTTCTAAATATACCTTTTCAATAATTATTAACGATTTCACAAGACCATCAACAGTGCATTAGATCAGCAGCTTTGCCACAGTTTTTCCAGAAATATTTCCTATTCAGTCTAGTAGGAGTATAAAACCATCTTGAATATTATTTAAAACTCTGATAATGAATATGAAAAATCATTGAAACAAAGCTATTTGAGGTCCATATTACCTCCCAAACTTTTTCTTCTATTCCATTCCTACTATCCAAAGCCCAAAGTTTTTGATATTGCTTTGGACTTTTAAATTCTAAAGACAGTAAGATATGATATAATTTCGATGTTAGTCCAGTAGTACTTCTATTGAACTGTTTTAATAACTATTCAAAATCAGTTAATGTCTTTCCAAGGATTTCTTAACTAAGTGTACTATATAAGTGACAAAGATGAAAATAAAAAAATGGGATTTCATGTCCTATTTTTCCTTCTAAAACATATTTTTCCAAAATATTACTCCTATCACTGAGATTCCTTAATTTAATCACTTGTACTATCTTCCAATTATTAAAAATAAGATTTTTGTTTCCTGGAGGAAACCATGATTGGTTAATGAACCATGAAAAAGTTGAAATTTGGGGGGGCTAATATGTGCATCTTTTTGTCCCAGATATTTAACATATTAATAAATATTGTGCTTTATTTATAGATAGTGGGTGCTTTGCATCCATCCAACAAATCTCTGGTAAAGTATAAGGATAAATATAAGCACTCTCTGTATTATACACATTGTCCTGTATCTGTCCGGTTAATAGTTCTGTAACATTACTTAAAACCGAGGCCTGATAATAATATAAAAATAAATCAAGAATACCTAATCTTCCCCTTTTTGCTGGTTGGTATAGGACATGAAATTTAACTTAGGGGTTTTATTATCCCACCAAAAATATGTTTTTGTTATTTATTTATTAAAAAAATATTTAAAATCTTTTGCCATTTCTGAATAACCTTGTGTGGCAAAGTAACAGGAAGCATCCTGAACAAAAATAAATTCTTAGGTAATATAATAGAAGTTTTCCACATCATAATTTGTTTATCCTATGACATTGTTTATGGAAATGTCCTTGACACTGTATGGACATTTCCTTGATATTGATTGTACATTATGAAATCTGCCTTGAGTCTCAGTGAGAAAAGTGAACTATAAATGACATAAATAAAATAAAATAATTTTATCTGCCCAGGTAAAATTTAACTTACTCCAACATTCCACCTGAGCAGACGTTGATTCCATGATAGCTGTAAAATTACATTTAATTAAATCTGCTAGATCAATTGATATATTTATGCCTAAATCGTGCTAAAATTGCATAGCCCATTTATATGGATACAAAGAATGGATTCTAGCAGCAGCAGTATAATCTGTTAAGTATGCAGGATACAATTAAGATTTATTCAAATTTACCCTTAGACCTGAAAGAATCCCAAACTAGTGTAAAATAGATTGTAATTTAACTAATGGGCCGTTTAAAGGGCCCTGCCGCTTGCAAGTGGCAGGTCCCTTTAAACTATCGGCTGGCAGGCGGCAGGGGTGCAGGAAGTGGCAGGAAAAGTCTAAATAGCCATTTCCCCCGGAGAAATGGCCATTTAAACTGGCCCTTTAATACGAACCAAACGAACCAGTAGTCCAGTTCGTGGAAGTTGGTGGAAACGAGCTTCCACAAACCCTGGTTCGCTAACCCTGAACCGGGCTGGTTCATGGGTTTTTTTGGTTTGTGTTTAGGTTTGTGCGCATCTCTACTTATTAATACTGGGTTGAATACTTCATAAAATTCTAATTTAAAGCCATCCTGTCCAGGAGCTTTATTTGAGCTTGTACTTTTTGTGAAGTTATAGAATTTTCTAACATTTCTCTATGAGTCAAAGTAAGGGATTTAAGATAAGTTTGTTTTTGGAAATATACATTAATCTCCATACCATCTGGGTTTGATGAAGTATATAGTTTTGTAAAATTTCAAGAATATTTGTATAATTTTAGATGAGTGTGTATGTAATATACTTTTTGTATCTCTAATAGCATGGATATGTATGATAAGTTTACATTCTTTCACTCACCAAGACAACACTGGTTGAAGAAGAATAGCGTTGAAACGAGCAAAGAAGAATTATTACGGCCGGAGAAGCTCGTAGCCAGGTTTTTGGAAACGCCAATTGTCCATGAACTAGGTCGGAGCTCTCCCTGTCATAAGGGAGCGAATGGCATTAGTTTACCCTATTGGGGTCAGATGGATAGCAAGTCCTTGGACACACCAGCTGACCGCAAGCCTTTTTCGAGGTCCTTTTGCCTCCCAGAGTACGAGCGGCATTACCTTACACCATTTGGATTGAACTGCAAACGAACTGCAAATTGAACTGCTAATGCATTATGCTCCAGGGCTTTCCTGATTACATGTACACTTGTTGTTATAATATTTGTATTCATGTATTGGGTCCTATTGATGTATTGATGTATTTATAAGGGACTTGTGCAGTGACATACATAAATTATCTTGTTATTAACATCAGTTAAGTGAAGGCATTATAGACTTTGAAATTGTGGTTCAACACGGGAACCTTTTTCTTGTTTCCTCTTCCTTGAGCAGTTGCTCTCCTATTGTTGATACAAATTCTTCTGCCAGATCATTCTTGTGCAGTGCTGCTCTTTGTGAATGCAGTGTTCACTTGCAAAAGGTATCATGGAAGTTACCTGTGAGTAGTAAGCATGCCAGCCTACGAAGTACATTAGTTGACTCCAGTACTTGCATGCAGGTTTCACTCTGCTGTAAATTAATGGCTGCTATCCCTCTTTCCTAATGGCCTTCTGACACTCTGAGGTGTAAAATATGACAGTGTTTACTTGGAAACTTCTGAGACAAATGGTGAATGATGTGGCCAGCTGCAGACTTTTGTTCATGAATTTCATATTAGAAAGTGTTCTTCTAAAATTCATGCCTCCCCCTCTCCTCAAATATACATTTTATTTTAGAAATCTGTACTTCAAAATTTCAGATTGGGGGGGAGGAGGTGTCTGTCAAGAAACTGACTATGCCCAGTCAGTTTCTTGGTCTTTTTCAAGCATTGGTTCAGACTTCTCAGTCTAGTTAGAAGCAGAGAATGTCTTTTCTCTGGGAAAGTACAGTCAGATAGATAAGCATGAGATGCAGATCAGAGGGCTTCAAGGACAGAACATGGAAAGCAGTTTTTGCACCCACATTCCTTCTCATTAACACACAGTATTCTGGTAATGGTGTGATTTGCTGCTGATTGTGAGGATGTGCCAGCTACTGAGACATGTCGTCACAATATGAGCAACTCACTGATCGGTCAAGCCTGTCAGGTCATACTACAGGCAGGTGGCCTTAAAGCTTGAACCCTCATTCTAGTAAAATCATTGCAAAAGATCACATCTTCCTTACACCATTTGGTGGTTGCTGGTGGATGCCTGTAGTCATACAGCATCTTTGTTTCTTAAACCTGATTGCCTGGATAGGTATCAGCTTATAATACTTGTTCTCTGGATTTTGAACTTTGAGGTTGTGCCTGGACTCTGCTTTAGCTGAATAAAATAACATCAGGTTTAGGAGAGAAAGCCTGTACAGTATTATGAGGACAGTCATTTAGCTTGTTATTCTTTTCTTCCGTTTGCACACTTCTATAATTGTATTCTCTTGCACTTCTTTTAATAAACTTTTAATCATATTCCTGTGGTGTTATTTGGGTTTTAGTGCTTCAGTTTGAATCCAGCACCTTGGCCTACTGGCCACAGCTATTCAAGTAATTCTTTTGTGGAAGTCAGTGGTCTACTGTGCAGGGCTGACGTTTGTTCAATAACCGGTAGGGCTTGAGATTTGCCCCTTGGCCTCTGGTGAAAGGTTAGCTTCATTCTCCACATTTGAGTGTTTTGACTTTTGAGCCCCACAAGAATGCTCCTTATGGGACAGGGAGGTTTTGACAGTCCTACTAGTTTTGGTGATATAAGGAACATTTGGTCAGGGGAAATTGCTCAAGATCTTTGCATCTTCTCATGCTCTGATGTATAAACCATAACGATCAAAGCCTGACTTCAATCCAACCCGCTGACGCCTACGGGATTGTTCTGATTGATTTCAACTGACACAAAGTAGAGCAAGTCCAGATGATTTGGGTGTGTGTGTGTGAGGTTCATCCAATTTGAAGACAGTTGCTAATAGTGAACCCCAAAGAAAGCCAACTTATCTCTATTTGTAGATCCAGGAACTGTAGCTAAATTATCATTCTTTGCTTCAATGATGCATGACAGAATTCTGTAACCTCAGAGAAAGTGCTTGTAGGGCTGATTCTACCACTTCTCATCTCCCAGCTGTGAATATTAAATTTCCCGGCCCAGTTTTCCGCCAGCAACATTTTATTCATTCATCTATCCATGTGTCACAATACATAAATACAAAGACAATGCTTCATAGTACTCATATTCTGCTTGGTGTTATTCCTCTCTCTCAGCCTTTGCAGTCTCTGTACGAATTCTAGCTCCAGAAGAATCTCCTGTAGTTTTATTTCCTAATTTCCACCAGAACTTTCTTTTGGCAAGTCCACCTGAGGCCATTTGCTTCTCTAATCTTTTAGCTGCCTTCTAGCCAAATTAAGCTCATTAACACAGGAGCATCTTCACTAATGATCTGCTGCCCTGAATGATATGTTGCTATCTTCATAAATTGCTTAGTTCTGTGGCAATTTAGGACAGATTCATATAGTCACCCCAAATGGAGATAGGGATGTACACAACACACTTTTTCATTCCTTTGATTTGCCCCTTTCATAGCTGTATGTTGTTTTTTAATGCTATTTATATATTATATTAATATATTTATATATATTATAAATATTATTATATTTATAAGATAAAGGCCAAGGCCTGTGTCCTTTTTACCCCAATGAACACTTGTCCTGTAGCTCTAGTCGGTGCATGAGTTGGATAACTGGTGTAGTTGCAGTTGCAAGTGTCCATAGTAATAATCAGCAAGTCACCATTGCAGAGTGTCGATTTTAAACAGCTTCCACTTCCCTCTCCTCTCTTTTTGCCCTTAGATCCGGCTTACACGCAAACTGTTTTGCTTTTAATCTGGCAAATTTTAAATTCTCCCATTTTCTAGTTGATGCCGCCACCTCCCTAATCCTCCTTCCTGCACGCTCCTTCCCTCTTAACTTCCTCCTCCTCCTCTCCATGCAGCATCTTCAGTCAGGATAAGGAGGAGGTGGGAAGAAAGATCCTGGCAACACAATTAAGCGTCTGAGCAAGCCACTTTCAATCTCCATTATTCTCTGTGGGGAAAACTAGGGGAGCTATCTAGGTGGATAGGGGTGGCATTTTGCAAGCAAAATCCACCAAATTTGCAGGGGAGCTAGTCCTATCTGTCTCCTAAATACTCCCCAAGATTCAGGGAGAATCGACCCCAGTAAAGGCATGATCCATGGGTTTCCCCAGTTCCTGTCAGTTTTTCTTCATAGTAGGAAAAATGGTGTGGCTGATGGCACCTATTTTGAGGGGCTTCAAAAATGACCTCCCCAAGGTCCAAAATCCACCAAATTTGCAGGAGACCTACTCCTTACTGTCCTCTAAAGACCCCCCTCAAGTTTCAGGGAGATTAAACCCTGGGAAAAGCACAATTGATGGGTTTCCCCAGTTCCTGTCATTTTGTCTTCACAATAGTAAAAAATGGGATGGCACATTCTTGGGGGGGGGGCTAAAATGGCTCCCCAAGGTCCAATCTCCCTGAAACTTGAGAAGTCTTTAGAAGATAGTTAGCAGTAGGTCCTCTGAAATTTTGTAGATTTATTTTGCAAAATGCCACCCCATTCCCCTGTATAGCCCCCATAGATTTACCCATAGGGAATAATGGAGATTGGAGGTGGCTGGGGACAAACAGGCAGGAAATAGTTTATTCTGGCTGATAGCAAGAAATGCTGCTATGGCTTCCAACATGAGGATTGCTTACCCCTCTTTGCATAGATGCCCACCCTTCCTGGTGGGCTGAGCTGCAAGATCTCAGCAGAGGTGTGGAACCCCCATTTTCAGCCCTCCCCCAGGAAACGCACGGGTTTTGTTCCTGATACATCCACTTGAGTAAACAAGTCCCTCTCTCAGAAAAGCTGCAGAGGAAGGTTTGAGCATGTGCAAAGAGAAGGTGCATCATAGATACCGTCTCTCGTCTGGGAGGAATGGGGAAGAAACACATGCCAATCTGAGCATGGGATCGCGAGCAGTGTATCCGCATTAGGCGAGTGAACAGAAAAGCAACGGGGAAACATGTAAGTGCATTCATGTGTCATACGCGCATAATTCGTCTCGTGTAGTTTTGCTCTGAAACATGTGCCCATGTTCCTCTGTAGCCGGAGCATATTCACAGTCAGAGAAACTTACCCTCTCCCAGGGTTCCTTATGCGAATGAGATGGAATGTGAGTGCAGAACTCCTTCCTGATTTCTGGCCCTGAAGCTCTTTGATCCTATGATCTCAACGACACCTGTGTGCCTCAGTTCCATCTCATCTCTTTTCTCTCTGGAACTGCAAAGCCACAGAGCAGAACCACAAGTAACAAAAGGCACAGATTGGACACTTGTCTGCTTCCCTCAAGTTTTGATGGGAAATGTAGGCAGCTTGGTGGAATGTTGGACAAGTGACAGTTGAAAAGTCCATTGGACAGCAGTCAGAGAGCGAAGCTGCGAGACCAGGATGCCTACATTTCCCATCAAAACTTGAGGGAAGCAGACAAGTGTCCAATCTGTGCCTTTTGTCACTTGTGGTTCTGCTCTACAGTGACTGTACTTTTCCAGAGACGGGCCTTCTATAGCCTAACCGGGCCCCAAAGCCTGAACCAAAGGTTTGAAAAGCCAAGAAACAGACTAGGAAAGGGCAGTTTCTTAACTGTACTTACATAAATCTTTAAAATGCACACAGTTTAAAAAATGCCACTTCAGTTGCCTACTAGTGTTTACCCCAGAGAAAATGCTAGAAAATAGGATACTGATTTCTGCAGGAAGCTTCCTTCATAATGTGTATTAAGAAAGGCACATTCTTTTTAATGAAAGCCAGTGTACAACATTTATATTTCCACTATATTTCCACTTTCTTGCTGAGCTGAAGAAATGGGTCTTAGTTTAGTTTGTTATCGAGAAATAACACAGCTTAATTTTAGTGTTGAGACTACCCCCCCTTTCTTTTTTCAATGCAACTGCATTGTTTTCTGCAGCCATCTTCGACTTCCATTGCAAAACCTAAATAAGCTGTTGGGAAGAGATGGTACTTAAATAGCTCTAATTAAGCAGACTCTCTAGTTTAAGTTCTTACGGAGCAGGTAATTTATACAAAATACTGGCAGCACTTTGGACGCATTAGCTTGATGGGGAGGAAAAGGAGGTCAGCGTTCACTTGAAATATGCCTGTTATTAGCAGCACTTCTCAGCATCTCTGCGAGGCATAATTTAAAAACAATTTTTCTGAATTGCACCATCTGGAAGAAAAAAATCAATAATATATTTACATGAGGCTCTGTAGCTCCAGCTGACTATAACTTGAGAATATGTAGTGTATATTGCTTTACCATTTACTATATGGATCCAGAGGACATACTGTCTTGGCACAAGGACAAAAAACATGGACTGTATTTCACTACAGCTTCTCAGGGAAGTAAGTAATATTGTCTGAATGGAAAAGTGAGCTTGCCTCCCATAGATTCTTTAGTCTACACTAAATTACATTGATCTCTAGCCAGCACTAGAGGATGATGGTGGAATTCGGGATGGTAACAAGGATGTTCTCTGCCCCAGTTCATGGAAATATAGATGAGAATACAGAACCCTGAATTCAAACTGAATGGAACTGCCACCTCCCATTGATAATGAAAAGGGAATGGGGAGGGGGATGTTAGTTTACACTGACTCACCTCCTGCTGACCCACATTTTTTCCTTGATCTTCTCCAACCTGGAAAACAACCAGTATTGTGCAGTGGTTAGACTAAGACATGGAGGCTTGGGTTCAAATCCCCAGTCAGTCATAAAGCTCTCTGGCAGTCAAGTAAAAGATGAAACTGTGAGTGACCATAGATCAGCCATTCTTTTTCAGCTTAACCTACATCATAGGACAGTTTCCTCTTCCTCCATTTAGTAGGAATGTGAAGCAAGTTAAGCTGAGAGAACATGACTGGCCTAAGGTCACCCAGTGAATTTCCATGGTACAGTGGGAATTAGAACCTCTGTCTCCTTGGATCTTAGTCTGAAATTCTATCCATCACACCATGATGGCTCTCTATGTAAACTGCCCTGAGCTGCTTGGAGGAAAAATGGGATAAAAACATGATGGGTCATGTTCTATGCAGTCCATATAGACATTTCAGTGGTAGTGACGACTTCAATTCCTTGCTCTTACAATCCAGATTTCTTTTTAAAATGTGGACTTGGCTTCTGAATTGCCCGATTTTGCTTTTATGGGGCTTATTTTATAGCAATTTTCATTTTAGTGAACAAAATATTTTACAGTCATGTCATTTACTCATTAACTAAAAATTAACATATAAAGCTAGCTGGTATGGGTTGGAGCACTGGCTCATGAGCCCAGCATAATCTACTCTCTAGAGATCTTTC
This sequence comes from Eublepharis macularius, assembly GCF_028583425.1. Classification (NCBI taxonomy): domain Eukaryota; kingdom Metazoa; phylum Chordata; class Lepidosauria; order Squamata; family Eublepharidae; genus Eublepharis; species Eublepharis macularius. The sequence continues at coordinate 65,984,928 of NC_072793.1, forward strand.
ACAACTTTGCTATCTGAGATCTTTTAATTGGAGATGGGTTTGGGAATCTTGTACATACCCAGCATGTATTCTGCCACAGGACACTCCCCAAAAAGATACAATGTCCAACATTTCTCCTGTAACGGGAAGGGGGTGGGTGGGGAGGGAGAAAAGAAACCCACAGTGAACTTCTGACCTGCATCCAACAGTTCTTAGCCAGCAAGCATATATCAGTCGCCACAAGAAAAGTGGGAGATGGTTTAAACTACTTGAGAGTGACTTGCCTAAGGTTGCCTCATTAGCATCATGACAAAAATAGGATCGACACATTGTTGGACATGGTTTTATTGTAATCTTTCTTCTCCAACCTGCTCCCATCCAGACAGAGAAATCAAGGAGATGATGATTATAGTGGTATTGGATAAGAATGTGTGGATCCAGCTTAAGTGGTTATTTGAACTCGGGTCTATTTAAGTGCATCCAAAGACAGCCCTTTGCATGCCATCTTCTGTTTCTGTGTTTTGCTTTCCATCTCCCTTTCTTCTTTCATAAAACTTGTGCTACCAACATGCACTACCAGCATGTTTTCCTGTTTGTACAATTCACTAGCTGGATTCTCTGTCCTTTAAAATACATCCAGCCTTTAAGTGGCAGTGATTCAGTAGACTGCATACCCTATTGACAGTTGCCATAGTGAATATATTAATAATGTTATTAAAAGAGCTCTTGCAGTCCTGCTAATGGGAACAGAGATGTGTAAAAGTCACTTGGTGATCGGAATAAACCGACAAACCTGTATTCACTTTTACATTTTTGGTGGGATATTCTGTAGAGTCCAGTTGATTATGCTGTCAAATGCTGAAAGCCTCTGGAGGGATAAAAACAGAGAAATGTGCAATCAAGTTACTGAAGAAAGTTAAAAGGGAAAAATGGATGGTTCTATAAGGGGAACCTTGGATCCACAGCAAGCCAGCAGAGGTAGGTGGAAGGTTGGCTCTACCTTGCATTGCTCTGTTTCATAAGTTGAGAAAAAGTGGCAGTTGTACAACATAGTTGTTGTGTGGCTTTGTGAGGTCCATAACAGATGAAATCATTGGGAGACACTTTTATGAAAGGCCTCCAGATGGCAGAAGTAATGCATGGTACCTCTCAGATTCATGGGGCTTCTCAAGCCATTTTCTTCCTTCATTAGCAAGATACATTCCCTTTTTCTCTGCAATAAGGCCAATAACAAGTTTAAAGAAAAGGGGTTTGGGGACAAGGCTAAGCAACCAACGCTCACTAATACTAGGTCAACTGGGAATAGCAAACCACTTACACTCTATAAATCTTGGATATGTTTAAAAAACACCAGGCCAGCTGCAATAAATCTGTGCTAATGAATGTCAAATTTCCTTGCAAAGTTTAGGCAGATACTCAGGTGATCCTTAAAGCTGCAATTGAACACTGAATGCAGCTAAAACTGCAATTGGTGAAAATTTCAGATCTACTCTCTGTAGTAATCCTTTGCCTGTTCTTCTCTCTGCTGCTGTGCCCAAGGTCTTGTCATAAGAAGGAAAAATGCTGTGGAATCTTTCCTAACAATAAGTGTACATCTTGACTGAAAAACCTGATTACACAGAAATGTTGAAATTTATTTTAGCTATTCCTGCACTGAACTTAAACTGTAGCTGTTCGGCACCTGGTTGGAATAATAATGTGGATTCCAAGGCTGTTTCCACATGTCATTTTAGTTCTACCTGTATTAAAATATATTCTGAGGTAAATGTGGCTTTTGTCAATGAACAACTACTGGAAGAAAGGTCCAGTTGACCTGGTGATGAAGCTATACACATGCAGGAATTTCAGTAGGAGGCCTTTTCACATTATCTGGCTGCAGGGGTTCTACCTGGTTAAAGTCAACAGCAACACTCCCTTTCCTTTAGGATTGGAGTCCAGAGGTAGCTTATTAATGAAAAGATTTCCAGGGTATAAACATTCAAAAGTCAAGTCTCCCTTCTTCAGATACAGGGGGGAGCAGAGATCACTGAGCTTTATTGTTACTTGAATTGGTCTCCTTGTGAATATTAAGAATTTGGGGGAATTAGCAGCAAGGAGTGAGGATATGCAAGAAGGGTAACCATGGGATAAGCTCCACCAGTGTTTCCCCAAGATAGTAGACAAGACTGGTGCTTTAAGTTCAAAGAGCAATCTTTTATTAAAAGAGGAATATGCACATGCACACAGGAGTGAATAATAAAATGGTTACTTACACACACACAGAGAATCCTAGGAAACTAGGCAGAAGGTGGAATAGAGTGAGGGGAAGTATATTTACCGATCCTGAAGAGTAGAGTAGTCTGCGGAGGAAGAGAGCTTCAAATGTCCAGCGTTCTTGGCCAGGAGAGAGAGGGAAGTTTAGGGAAGTGACCCAAGGGTACGATGCTCAGATTTGGAGGCGCAGCATGCACATTTGAATGGGGCTAGAGCTCTGGTTCTTATAGGGCAAAATGTGCCCTGAGGCGGTAGGAGTCCCTTCAGCCATTGGGACAAAAACTGTAAAGGTCAATCTCTGGGAATTACAAAGGTTTGATTACCTTGATTACTTGCTGCTGGGGTGTGTGAAAAGGAAATATAAAGTCTCTCCTGGAACTGCACAAAAGGGGCAGTCTTCAAATGGGTTCTACTGGAGCTGAGTTGATGAATTTAGATATGAGAAAATATAGGTTCCCAGAGACAGAAATTAACTTATGGATGCTAATTGATTGCTCACAAGTTGGGGTAGGAAATGTAATCATGGGAAGAGGGCATTGGAATGCGCTAACAGGGTGACACAACACAACCAACTATTGTTGTTGTCTCAAACCAGTTGCTGGGAAGATAGTAAATCTTTTTGCATTTTGCATGCATATTCCAGGCATACCTGAATCTCTTGGGCTGGGTCCAGCAACATTCTGCCTGGCCAGGTTGGAATTTCCCCTGATGCAGACCAAGCTGCATTAATCCAGGGGCTCTGTGACCTTTTATATCACAGGCTGTATTAAAGATATATCAAATATGGTGAAGGCCAGGGCTGACCACTTACATTATATCCCTGACATGAATGATAAGGAACCTATTCAACCCCGCAGGTTCCGTTGTTCTAAACTTGTATGTGAACTCAGGTTCAGCAGTCTCATGTTGTAATCTGCCCTTGAAGGACAACCACTTTTAGGTTGGTAATGGAATGCCCTAATTGACTAAAATGTTCTCCCACTGGTTTTTGAGTGTTGTGATTTTTAATGTCAGATTTATGTCACGTATTCATTTGCATAGGGACTGTCCTGTTTGTTCAAGGAAGAGAGTGTAAGTTGATTGCTGACACTTGATACAATTATCCTATGAGGTCTCCTTGTAAATTGGGGGAATTAGCAACAAGGAGAAGCAGTGAGAGGAGGGGTAACTGAAGGACCTTTTATGCCTATTTATACGGGAATTGTACCTCTAGAAAACTCTTTCAATAAAGAAGCAGGGGTTCAATCAAAAGGAGTTTTTAATTTAAAATAATAAAGATCAATTGCATACAAAATACACAGTACACACACCAAGCTAACTAGCAAAATAGGGAGGAAAATTGGCAAGAGTTGCAGGGTTGGGTTATAATTACCATTCAGAAGATAGAGGGTATCTGAAGAAGAGCAGCTTCAGTGATCAGCACTTTGGGGGAAGAAGGCGAGGGGCTCAGGCATGTAGTCTGAGGATGTATGGAAGGTCCAGAGCATGCACACTGAATGTGGCAGTGGGTAGTCCAATTATAATGTGGAAGATACCCTGGGCAGTATTGCATCTGCCTCCCAAAATGGCATAATCCTCTGGAGGTAAGAAAAAGGATTGAGAAATTGTCTCTGAGGAAAGACAAAAAAGTTTGGAGATACTGATTGAGCCTTCCTGAGAAGAACTAAAGGTGTAAAAAGATGATTGATGACCAGCAATAGTTGTCTCAAATGGGAGAACAGATAAGGAGAGGAATGGAGAGGTGTGGGAATGGATTAATTCAAGTACTTCTGGAGATCTATGGTTTTGCACATTTCTGGAGCATGGGGCTAAAAGCTAGTCTCACCTCACTGCTCACATTCCAGTACTTTTCCATTTCCTGCCTAGCCAGGCAGCTTCTCTGTGTTTTAAATACACAAGGAAAGGGCCTTATGATATTCCATAAACATAAGTTGCCTTACTATTGTAAGAGTGAGTAGGACCATGACCAATACCATATATAATGTTGGAAGATGGACAAGATTGTATAATGGGTGTACTTAGGTCCAGCGATGGAGTTGTTGGAGTGAATATGGGAACAGAGTTGGCATCTTGGTTTATTGCAGGCTATGGTCCCAGACTTTGTGTCTGTGTTAGGAAGTACATTATTGTGAACTAGCAATAAAGCCTGTTGTTTGAAAAAATACAACAAACTAGAAAACTGTTGTTGGTCATTTTTTAAATTTTTCATAAGACATAATAATCATCAATGTTTTTTAATTTTTTTTTATTTTTTTTAATTACTAACATCAAAACTACAAACAGAAAAAGGAAAAAGGAAACAAGGGGGGAGGGAAAAACAACATAAGAACACAAACTACAACTACAAGTATTGAATTCCCTTCATAATACAATTATTTAAAGTTAAACTTTCTAATATGCTATTAGATTGGTAGATCTTATAAGATACGAACTACAGTCAGGACCAGGTCTTCTCCCCCACCCCCTGTGTCTCGGTCTCAGTTCTCTTTGAACAGCTACAATAGCTGCGCTCACTCCCTCCTCCCCACTCCCCCCTTCAGATTCTGGATTTTCTTCTTGCTCGAACTCTTGATGATTAAGCACAAAATCCCTCAGCTGTACTTCCAATACTATCTTGTAGGCTTGGTCTTTATATCTAAACCAGATGCCTTCCGGGAATAACCATTTGTATTTTATATCACGCTTTCTCAGAAGAGCTGCAAACCTTTTGTATTTGAATCTTCTTTTCCGAGCTAAAAATGGAACATCCTTCAATATCTTAACCTTGTTGCCAAGAAAGTCCAAGTCCACATTAGTTGAATTATATAAAATGGTGTCCCGAGTCTTCTTAGATGAAAAGTCAATAATAATCTCGCGAGGTAGCTGACGCTTCATTGCATATTTTGAAGATGTCCGACGGACTTCCAGAATATCGCTTTTTAACTCTTCTTTAGTTGCCTTTGCGAATGACGCCAAAAGTTCCGACACCAAATCCTTTAAGTTTTCACTTTCCTCCTCCTTCACATTCTGTAAACGCAATACCGTCTGAGCACGATCCACTTGTAGTCCTATCAATTGATTCTCCAAAAGCTTTACTTCTTTGTTTGTAGCTCTCATGAGTGTTGCATTTTCACGAGCAGATTTCTCTGCCTCAAGCGCTACATCTTTAATGGTTTTCACTTCGTTTTCAACTGAGCCAACCCTTTGTCCGATTTCATTTAGCTTATCAACAAAGGGCTTCATAACTTCAACGACTGACCGTTTAACCACCTCTTCAAGAGTCTCTCCCTTCCCCTGCAACGCAGCCAAAACCGATTTGCCCACAGCAGGGCTCTGCTTTTTCGTTGCCATCTTAGGGGGGGGGGGAGTCCGCCAACTAAGTTCCAAAACTTCAACTCCCACCAATCCTTCTCATACGCTTAGAGTAACAGAAGGGATCCGCTTACTTACCGGCTTTTCACCTTAAATCTGCTTGTTGCCGTTCTCCATGGCCTGGCAGCACGCGATGTGCTGCGCAAGTCTGCTGGCCTCCATAGGAGCAGACGGGCTATTTACCCCCTGGATCAACTTCAGGAGGCTCTTCCCGCAGTGCTCCGGACCCTGACTCCCTACCTGGGAGTCCTGGGGGTTAACCCTCACAGATCAACCACTCGGTCAGGCTGCTCGGCCGCTTCCTCCCGGACCTGCGGAGAGGAGCGTCCGACATGGCCGGGAAAACGAAACCAAATCCATAATAATCATCAATGTTGAATGATTTCTTTGTGTACATCCTGGTGGCAAGTGGTCACTTTGCAGTGGCATGAAGGCCAGTGGGAGGGTGCTGAGGGCAGGTGCAGGAAGGAGTGCTTAGGCCGTCGATTTGGCAGGCCCCCTCCTGGCAGCAAGTGGGTACTTTGCAGCAGCCTGGAGGCCAGAGCAGGAGGGTGCTGACGGGAGGCATGGGGAGAAGTTGATTCAGCAGTTCCCCTCCTGATGGCAAGCAGGTGCTTTGCAGCAGCCTTGAGACCAGAGACCTCGACAATGTGTTTGCACAAGGATAAAAAGTGACTTGTCACTAATATGGCTTGTCTTTTATATAGTAGGATAAGAAGTGGTTTAAGATTAGGGGGCTATGGGCTTCCAAGGCTTGTGAAAGAATGCTTCCAAGGTTTGCTTCCAATGCTTGTGAAAGAACAGTATCATTGTCCACCACAGGCTGCAAGTCATTAAAGATGCATTGAACTGGTTTGAGCCAAGAGCAGTTATGTGACCACCAGTGGAATTCTGTTGTTGTTGTAGCAGGTTATCTCTTATTATCTTTCTGGCTTTTTTTATTAGTTTCCTTACTACATCAGGTAGGTACTCTAATTCCAAAAATATATGTTGTAGATCCTGGAGGTGACAATCTCTGGTGGAGGGATTGAACAGATGTGACTGTAACATAGACCTTGGCTGTAGACTTGGCTGTGGATTGTTTAATGTGTTTAGGATGGTGACTGGAGGTGTGTAGATATGTTTGCTGATCAATAGGGTTCCTGCATAAGATGATTCCTAAGCTTCCATTATGCATTTGTACAGTGATGCCTAGAAAATGTACTTCTTGTGTGGATTGATTCATGATCTGGTTGTTGCTGGGGTAGAAGTTGTTGAAGGCCTGGTGAAATTCCTTCAGTGCTTCTTTTCCATGTGTCCAGATGATATCTGAAACTCCCTTTCCTGTTTATTTCAGTTTACAAAGGACTGCCTGTGTGCCTGTCTCTCTTGGTCTTCTCATTGGTACTCCTCCTTTCCTCCAAAGACCTCAGAACAGCATACGTGGCCCTCCCTATGCTCTTTTATCCTCATCTTGTGAGCCAGGTTAGGCTGAGGGAAAGTGAGTAATCTAAAGTAACCATGTGAGCTTCATAGCTCCATAGGATTTTGAACCAACTTTCTCCTAGTCAGAATCTTAAACCATTGTACTATGCTGCTTCTTATGGTCAGAGTGACTTCAGCCAACATCATGGCTGAACTAGAAGATCCTGCATTTATATGAACTTGGGAAAAGGTAGGTGGCACAATTTGACGCTTTATGACTGGTGTTGACACTTTGTCCTCCAGGAAAGAAAAGCCATTTCTTACATCCAGCCATTTATTCATTTTTGGTATAGGCAAGTATAAAATGTGTTCTCAGATAACTTTGATGTTGATCTAGTAACTAATTTAAACATATTGAAGGGCAGACAAGAAGAAGTGACCTGTGCAGTATTTCATGGACCAGACATCTCTTTTAAACTTGGTTCTCCATCACTGTGCATGCCATTTTATTATACCAATGTTAGCCTCAGCTTATCATGTTTCTTTGAAACCTCAAGGTGTGGACAAAGCACATAGAGACGTAAGACCTACCCCTTTTTCTTCACCCATGTCCATCTTGGTTGTTAAAAACTGTGAAACGTGGATGATTTCAATGAATGGTAAAAATTATGAACACTTAATGGTCAGAAGAAGCAGTCTGTCCAGATTTGCAAAAAGTAGCATATCGAGAGAAGTTCTTGAATGTATTCTGTCTGAATAATTATCAGCCTGTATCTAATCTTCAGCAAAATTCTTGAAAAGTGGGGGCTTCTCAGCTCCAGGTTTTTTTTTTTTTAGAAATGGATTGGCTAGATTTTTTCCCCCAGTTTGATATCTACCATGGGCACAGCACAGAAGCTGCTTGATCACCCCGAGTGATGAGAGGAGGACTGTGTCCCTATTATTTCTTCTAGAACTTCTTAGGGCCATCAACCATGATATCCTTTTGATCCTTCCAATTAGAACGGGAGCATTACTGCTAATTTTACCCAGATAGAATTCTTGCAGCCAAATAATATGTACAGGCCTCCTACTAGTATGTGCTATTCTAGGACACAACTGTCTTTAAAATGAATTACATTTATATGCCAACCTTCCTGTCGTCATGGAGCTCAAGGCATCCAGGATATTTCTGCATTCTGGTCACTCTGTGGATGAAAATGGTCATAGTGTCTTGGAAGTGGATCACCCTTGAGCAACCCCAGACAGTGCTACGTAGTTACATAAATTGTCTCATAGACAAGTCTGAGTACAAGTATGCATGATGGTAGAGAACATTTGGACATTGATCTGAGCTTGTCTATATATATTCACATTTATTTTATTTTCATTCTCTTATGCCCTGCCCTTGTTCCCAGTGGGGACCCAAAGCAGCATGCATTATTCTCCTCCATTTACTCCTCACAACAACCCTGTGAGGTCAGTTAGGCTGAGAGTGCATGACTAGCCCAAGGTCATTCAGCAAAATTCCATGGCACAGTGGAGATCTGAACTGGGGTTTTCCAGACCCTTGCTCCACATTCTAACCACTACACCTCAGTGGTCACCATGTGCTGGTCATCCCAGGTGTAGGCACAGAAATTGGATGTGTCAGATTTGGTTTAAATGCAGAATCTTGTCTATTTCCCCCCAAACAAAACAAAACAGATTTTAAAAAAAATGGAACGGCATGTCTTTTTGGACCTGTGTAATAAAACACACTTCTTCTGTTAATAAAATGTACATACAAACTTTATATGTACATACATATAAACTTTAGGAACACATATAAACTTTAGGAATACATATAAACTTTAGGAACCTTAGGAGAAGTTTATATGTACATACATATAAACTTTAGGAACACACTTTCTCAAGCTGTCCACGGCTAAACACTAGAGGTGTACAATTTGAATTTTGCTGTTTTAGAATCAAATCGGGGACTTCAAAATGAAGCCCCTGCTGTTATTGTTTTGTTTTGGGTGGCTCCGGGATAGCTTGGATCTAATCTGTTGCTGTTATCATTTTCAGCTCAATGTTGGCTACACATGCGCTTGGTCACTTATTATTTTGGGGGGTGGTGGTGGAGGGGAGGAAATTGTGCTTTGGGACAGCCCGCATTGCTCAGAATGACACCACGATTGCACAGTCCTCCTCCCTCCCTCTGAATTCCCAGCGGCATAAAGCCACTGCCTGCCTCCTCTGCAACAGATGAGGCTCCCTCTCACTGAAGCCGCTGGAAGGCAGGCAACATTTCTCAGGCACTGGGCTCTCTCATGCAGGGGAAAGGGCTGGCCCTCCTTTCCAAGAATCGACCACCTCTGGGCAGCAACCAAGCCCCATCCTCAGCCAGTCAGGTTGCAACTGTCCACTGCCTGCCTTCCAATGTGCTGGGCTGTGCATTTGAGCAGTGCTCCTTCCAACCTTGCTCTCAAAGATACCTGAATGGAAGGGAAGAGGAGGAAGACAAAGTGAGTATCTCTTTCTCTACGTTTCCCATTAACTGTGAGAAAATGTCTTTTCCCAGGAAGCAGCCAAAAAAAAAAAAAGATTCTCCTTCCCCTCTCCCCTCAAATGGACAATGGGAACTCCTTTCCTTTTGATTGGTTCATTCCTCTTCCAGCCACAATAACACTGGCCTGCTTGCCTGTGTTCTTGCTTCGCTGGTAAGAACCGAGCCCAAACGCATGAAGTGATCAGTGGGAGAAAGTTGTTACAGTTTGGGTTCCCGATTTTGTTCCAGCATTCCAGAAGCTGTTATAATGAGCCAAATCAGCAAATTTTGTTTGTAATTTCAGCTCGTTTTTTCTGTTATGCACACTTCTAATAAATACACTTCTCTTAGGGGTTTTACCCATGAGACAACCTTTGTTTGCTGTGATAGCACAATTTTGAATATATACTAGGCCTCTACCAACTATTGGTGTCATTAAGGAAGTGTTGCTACCCCTACTAGTATACTCTAAAAGAAATTTATTTTGTCAGGGTTTGGAAATTCAGAATAGTTTCTTACTGTTCTCATGGGATATTCCAGATTCAGCATGGTCTGGCAGCCTGAGAAGAATGTTGAATAGAGAGAACTCTGATTTTTAATTCCATGCTATATAGCCTGGAAATAAATTATTTCTGTGTCTCACTGCTCCTCAACAACAAGGACGTTAGACCTCAACAAGGACATTAGATGTCAGTCTGGCAGATCTGATATTGAAGATAAACTAGTTTTAGCAACCATCATGCTTATTGCTAAAGGCACAGACAGATTCTATAGCATTTTTAAAGGCTAAGGGCATTATAAAAATCTTTAGTTGTTTATAGCATTTATATGACAAATGCAACACTGGTCATTACAAGCGAGGCTGAGAATGAACAGCATCCATTCTTGGGAAATATAGCCAAACCTCTGCTGTTTTGATAGCCTCTGAATGTACTTGCTTATTTTATATTTTGGAAATCAAGAGAGCAAAGAGCATGGTTTTCCTGATCTTGTTGATAGATAGCTTTGTGACTGCATGTTGTTGAGCTCCTTTGTCAGGCAGAACAGCCATGAGGATTTGTGGGAGAAGATTTGAAATGCCTCACTCAATGTCCCTGAAACATCACTTCTGCTTTCTTGTCAGGGATTTCCATTTGGCTGGAATGGTAGATAAACTTAAGGTGAACAAAGGAAGGATTTGGCGGGGACTAAATCCAGCTTTACTTTTTACTGGCTGTCTGCACAGGTTTCTATTTTTTATACTGCAGATAGCTATTAATATGAAATGTACCATTATTACAGTTTCTTTGAGTTTGGAAACTATTAACTTGGTGCTAAATAGAGAAAAGGACCATGCCACACGTAATTTGTTCACAAAAGAACTTTGGGATGAAATGAGAAAAAGTGAACTATTGATATTTTAACATTCAACAATTATTTTGTATTTTCCCCATCACGTAAATTGGATGGGTGGAAATGCTAAGTATCATAAGAATTGTCTCTGCTAAGCAAAGATAATTTTATGTAGTGTTAGAAAATATAAACATTTTTGTGTAGTATAAAATCTCTTGGATTCTTGCTAGAATGCCTAAATAAATTTAAGAATGAAGTGTGGTGCAGTGGGGCTAGCGGCATCTCTTAAAGTTCCCAGTTGTCAAGTTGATGCCGCTTTCTCCACACCTTGTCTCTAGGTTAACAACTGAGGAGTTCAATGAGATCTAAAAGCATCTCTTGATTCCAATGTTGATAATAAGCAAAACTGTACCATAAGATTGTTTCATTCTCCTTATGAAGCTTTGCTTCATAATTATTTTTCTGGGTGATGTTGGAAGTAGTGGGTTGTCCCTCAAAACTGATAAGATTACTCATGCTTTGGCCACATCTAGGTTACATGAGGCTGCCTTTGAAAATGACCTGGAAACTTCCAATGGTCTAGAGCATTAACAGGGACATGCTATAGTAAATGTAATACTCCTATACTTGATCTCATACTGATTTCCTGTTTATTTCTGAATGCAATTCAAAGAGCTGCTGTTATTTTATAAAGCCCTAAATGCTATAGGCTCAGATATCAAAAGGACTGCTAGGTCCCATATGAACCTGCCCAACTACTCATGTTTGCCCAGTGGGGCAAATAGTGGCTCCAGCCCCAGTTTGGGCCAGGATAACAGTGCAAGGATGACTTAAATCCCATCACTCTCATATCATGTCCTGATCAGAACTGAGTCAACTGCATGATTTTAAAGGGACCCCCACCTGCACACATCCTGTAAGTTCTATTTATAAAATTCCCTTGGAGTCCCTTCTCTGGGTCTCCCTGCCTTCTTAGGTTAGGCAGGTGGTGACTAAAAAAAGAACCCTTCTTGTCAGTGGTGCCACATCTCTGGAATTCCCATCACTAAAGGGATACTTAGCATCATTTTATTTTGTTGAGTTTATAGCTAACTCTTTATTTCTTGGTTGTGTTTTAAGGTTTTGCTCTGCTTCATAAATGTGTATTTGCTATTGGATTTTGTTATTTAGTTTTAGAACATAAGAGAGGCCCTACTGGATTAGACCAGTGGTCCGTCTTGTCCAGCATGTTGTTTCCTACACTGGCCAACCAGTTGCTTTGCATGGTTAATAAATGGACCAACTCCCTACACCTCCACTTGAAGCCAGCTGGGTGACATTGGGTCAGTCACAGCTCTTCCAGAGCTCTCTCAGCCCCACCCACCTCACAGCATGATTGTTGTGGGGATAATAATAACATACTTTGTAAACTGCTCTGAGTGGGTATTAAGATGTCCGGAAGGGCTGTATATAAAGCGAATGTTGTTGTTGTTAGAAGGGGACACGGTCCAGAAAATGGACCAAAATTTTACATGGTCCAGCCTGGTTCATGGTTCGCGAACATGCAGTTCACGGGACTCGCCTTTTCCAGAAATTTTGGTCTGTTTGAGCCAGACCGTGGTCTGTGAGTCCAGACATCCTGGCACCCATCTATCAATTCCCTATGCAATGGAGGGGACATTCTCAGACCTTTTGCAGCCCTTAAAAACTTGATAGGCACTCTGCTTGCCGAGCAGAGAGCTCCCATTCTGCTCTATAGAGCAAGGAGCAAGAATGAATTCCCTACGCAATGGAGGGATGGATGTTCTGCAGTCAATCTTAGTCCTCAAAACCTTGATAGGCTGCTTTGCCTGCCAACCAGAGAGCTCCCATTCTGCAAGGGAGGGGTGAACATTCTGCAGCCAATCTTAGCCCTCAAAACCTTTATAGGCAGCTCTGCCTGCCGTCTAGAGAGCTCCTATTCTTCTCTATGTGAGCAAGGAGCAAGAATTAATTAATTCCCTAGGCAATGGCTTTTCTGTTTGATTTTACCTCATTGCAACTTTTTGGTGCTGTTAGCCAATGCAAGTCAATTGGCATTTGCGACTCCAGTATCTACTGGCAGTTTCCTGGGGTGGCTGCTTTGGGGGTCTGTAACTCAGATGTCCGAATGCAATCTTGACCAAACTTGGAGGGTGGCTGGAGGAGCAGTTGCTGAAGATTCTCTGTGAGTTTGGGCTCTCTGGGTTAAGAGGTGGAGCCAGGGCTGCCAGAAGTGACAGACCACTGACTGATTAACTGGCCCATGAATGGGGCTGGTCCATGAAAAGTTCGTAGGTCATGGTCCGTGAAAGTTGACGGACCATGGGCAGGTGGTCCATGGGGTTTTCCCGGTCTGTGCCCACCTCTAGTTGTTATACTGAAGCCTCTCTTGAAACTACCTGGTATTCAGAAGTTTACTGCCTCTGACTCCAGAGGATGCAGAGGAGTTAGCCGTGTTAGTCTGTGGTAGCAAAATCAAAAAGAGTCCAGTAGCACCTTTAAGACTAACCAATTTTATTGTAGCATAAGCTTTTGAGAATCAAGTTCTCTTCGTCAGATGCATGATACAGAGACTGGTCAAATATAGAAGAGGAGGGAGGAGAAGGGGGGGAGAGAGAAGAGGCAATTGGGGGGGAGAGTGCAACCAAAACATTCCTTTGCTAGTATATGTAAACATCTCCTTTTGGTGTGTGGATCAGTTGGCTTCAAAGGAGTTTCCCTGTTAGTTTGTAGCAGCCAAACAGCTAGACCATCCAATTCCAATGCAGTATGAACCTTCAATAACCACAGCTCTCCCTGCCAGATGCATCTGACAAAGAGATCTGTGGTCCCCAAAAGCCCACGCCAGGTGCCACTGAGCTCCCCCAGACCCCGCCTCTGTAAAGGAAATCTGTTACCTGTGATAATGTGATAACCATTCATAGTCCCTATTCAGTCCCAGCTTGACAGAGTCAAATTAGCATATGAATTCCAGTTCAGCAGCCTCCCGTTGGATTTTATTTTTGAAAGGTTTCTGTTGAACTACAGCGACCTTTAAGTCTTTGATGGAAAGTCCTGGTAGATTGAAGTGTTCTCCCACTCCCATGATTGTGTATTGCTGGGTTGGGAGGGTGATGGCTGCTGTGATGGTGTCTGTTCAGTGCTTTGTTCCTCATTTTGTTCCTCATTTTGTTCAGGAATCTGTCCTCTCACGTGGACTATCTTTTTGCCCAGCCAGACCCACACAAACCATACAACTTTGTGGAGACCTGGAGGCCTATTTCAGACGCCTAAGACTGAAAGAATTCTTCAACTACTCTGCTGAACAAAATGAGGAACAAAGCACTGAACAGACACCATCACAGCAGCCATCACCCTCCCAACCCAGCAATACACAATCATAGTTACAAAACTCCAGAAAAAAGAATTCCACGTGGACACCTCCTGAGGGCCGGAACTCTTCATTGGACTTTTACATTGAATGCTTCTGTTGACGCACCAAGGCTGAAATAATTGACAAACAACAACACCTAAAGCAGAACCTCAGCCATGCAGAAAGAGATGCCATAAACAGCCTCCAAAACAATTCTGGCATCGTAATCAAGGAAGCCGACAAAGGCGGAGCAGTGGTCATCATGGACAAACAGAACTACATACAGGAAGCAGAAAGACAACTCTCCAACACAACATTCTATAAAATACTACCTGCTGATCCTACGGAGCAATACAAAAGAGAACTCAATAAAATATTAAAGACTCTCCCCGTGGACATACAAGAATGCATCCATACGGACACACCCCAGGAACCACGACCAGGAAAATTCTACCTACTACCCAAAATCCATAAACCGGGTAACCCAGGACGCCCCATTGTCTCAGGAAGAGACACTATCACGGTAGGAGTCTCAGGATACATGGACTCTATCCTCAGGCCCTATGCCACCAGCACACCCAGCTATTTACGGGACACCACTGACTTCCTCAGCAAAATACAGTCCATTGACAACCTACCAGATGACACCATCCTAGCAACCATGGATGTGGAGGCTTTATACACCAATATCCCACATGCAGATGGACTGCTAGCCATAGGGAATACTATCCCGGACAAAACCACAGCACACCTCGCCACTATACTTTGTCACTTCGTACTCACTCACAATTACTTCGAATTTGGTGACAACTTATATCTACAGATTAATGGCACAGCCACGGGCACACGCATGGCACCACAATATGCTAACATATTCATGGCGGACTTGGAACAACGCTTCCTCAGCTCCCATCCACTGGAACCACTACTATACTTAAGATTCCTGGATGACATCTTCATCATTTGGACCCATGGGAAGGAAGCTCTTGAGAGATTTCATCAGGACTTCAATAACTTTCACCCTACTATCAACCTAAGCCTGGACCACTCTACACAACAGGTACACTTCCTGGACACCACTGTACAACTACATAATGGACGAATAAATACCACCTTATACCGGAAACCAACAGACCGATACTCATATCTACATGCCTCCAGCTACCACCCTAAACATACCACTCGGTCTATTATCTACAGCCAAGCGTTACGTTACAACCGTATCTGCTCCAATGGTCTCAACCGAGACTCACACTTAAGAGATTTACAACAAGCATTTTTGGGACTACAGTACCCACCAAATGAAGTGAAGAAACAAATCAACAGAGCCAGACTAGTACCCAGAAACAGTCTGCTCCAGGACAAACCTAAAGGAACTAACAACAGAACACCACTGGTTGTCACCTATAGCTCCCAGCTCAAACCCATCCAACGTATCATCAGTGAGCTACAACCCATCCTGGAAAATAATACCTCTCTCTCAGAAGCCCTGGGTGAAAGACCTTTCCTTGCCTACAGACAGCCCCCCAACCTTAAACGACTTCTCACTCACAACCATGAATCAGCCAGCAGAGTCACCAGCACAGGTACCAGGCCCTGCAACAGACCCAGATGCCAATTCTGCCCCTATATCTACCCAGGGAATACAATTACAGGACCCAATGGCATCAACTACACTGTCTCTGGCTCTTACAGCTGCTCATCCTCCAATCTGATATATGTCCTCATGTGCCAACAATGTCCTTCTGCTCTGTACATTGGACAAACCAGCCAACCTCTACGCAAAAGAATAAATGGACACAAATCTGACATTAGAAATGGAAACGTCCAGAAACCAGTGGGAGAACACTTCAATCTACCAGGACATTCCATCAAAGACTTAAAGGTCGCTGTAGTTCAACAGAAACCTTTCAAAAACAAAATCCAACGGGAGGCTGCTGAACTGGAATTCATATGCAAATTTGACTCTGTCAAGCTGGGACTGAATAGGGACTATGAATGGTCATCACATTATCACAGGTAACAGATTTCCTTTACAGAGGCGGGGTCTGGGGGAGCTCAGTGGCACCTGGCGTGGGCTTTCGGGGACCACAGATCTCTTTGTCAGATGCATCTGGCAGGGAGAGCTGTGGTTATCGAAGGCTCATACTGCATTGGAATTGGATGGTCTAGCTGTTTGGCTGCTACAAACTAACAGGGAAACTCCTTTGAAGCCAACTGATCCACACACCAAAAGGAGATGTTTACATATACTAGCAAAGGAATGTTTTGGTTGCACCCTCCCCCCCTAATTGCCTCTTCTCTCTCCTCCCCTTCTCTTCCCTCCTCTTCTATATTTGACCAGTCTCTGTATCATGCATCTGACGAAGAGAACTTGATTCTCAAAAGCTTATGCTACAATAAAATTGGTTAGTCTTAAAGGTGCTACTGGACTCTTTTTGATTTGACTCCAGAGGAGTTAGCCATGTCAGTCTGTAGTCGCAAAATAATAGAGTCCAGTAGCACCTTTAAGACTAGCTTTATTGTAGCATAAGCTTTTGAGAGCCATAGTTCTCTTCATCAGATACATGACAAAAATCACAGTAAGTCATGCATCTGACAAAGAGAACTGTGGTTCTGAGAGCTTATGCTACAATAAAGTTGGTTAGTCTTAAAGGTGCTGCTGGACTCTTTATTATTCTGCCTCTGAATGTGGAGGTTCCCTTTAGTCACCATGGCTAGTAGGCTACTGATAGACCTCCATTAATCTGCCCACACCCCCGCTAGTGACTGTTGATTTTAATAATATTGCTTTAAAGTCATGTTAACCACTTGGAACAGAAATTTCTTTGCAAAATGAAATGCAGTATTTTAAATAAAGTGGAGATTTTCTTGTCTGCCATATTCCTAGTCTGATTTTTAAACAATCTCTTTAGTAACTGCCTTCAATAGGTCTCAGTAGCATCTTGACCCTAAATTTATTTATGTAACATTTCTTTATCCCATTGCTAAAAGCATTTTATAAAACCAATAAAGCATCATAATCCTGAAAATAAACCAAACAATTTTTTGAAAGCTATGAACCCATTCAGGAACATCTGCAAGGAGAAAGCATAGGAATAAAAATCAATAAGTAAAATAAGTAAAAATCAACAACAGTTTTCATCTTTCTGTCTTCAACTTTGAAATAACTGCGAGAAAAGGTAAAATTTACACCTTTTTTTTGTTAAAAACTAACAGAAGAGGGCATTGATGAAGTTCATCAATGAGGTTGTCCTAAAATTTAGGGCTTTTATGAAAATTCCGTTCTAACCATACTTCTAACCTCTAACAGCTGACAGTCACTTTATGTCCAAGGAGATAAGGCAGAATAGTTATGTTTAAAATAAATAAATAAATAAATGGATAAATACGAACAGAGCAAATTATGTCGTATTCTAACCAGTGGAACATTTGCTGAAATCAAAGAGCTCCTGGAAGCTGTTAGTGGAGGACAAGCAGTCTACACAAAGCCCAAGAGGGGAAAAAAGAGTTTTGAGACTCCTCTTTTCCTGAAGCTTCTGCCATTTAGCCAGCCCTAAAAGTACAGGTCAAAGCTAAATCTTGGTTTAGGAAAACGAAGCTTGATGATTCATGTTCAATTGTAGAACTGCTGTCTTTTGGACATGAATCTTTTCGTAAATCACCTGAATCTTCATTGCACTGTCATTTTTTTTCCTGATAGGATTCTACGTCCTTTTAAACAGTTGCTCAACAAGCGTAAATTCAACTAGTGAGTGTTTTCCAGATAAGAAAAACATGCATGTATGTGAATGCCTGCTGGTCACACAGTTGTAAAATACACAGGAGCCCTTCCTCAATGTCTCTGGTGGAGCCAACAGAATGTTCTCCAGCATGTGGCCGAACTCAGATTGGGAAGACTGGAAGCTTAGCTTTAAAGTGATTATTTCTATTCTGCAGGAGACTAGAAATATACCCATGCAGAACAGGACAGCAGGCATAGTATTTTCCGCCTGCAATCTCATTTTAAGATGCTTTGGTCTTGATGCAAGTAATGAGGAGCTCATTACTTGGTTCTTTTGAAACCTTTCTAGTCACTTTCAAACAGATACTTTTATTATTTGAAGATTATCCTCGCCTTTAATTGAAGGGCTAGGTCATTATTTTAATAAAAGTTCCCTCCTGTTTCTTTAATATTTTCTATTGCTCAGACAAAACACATATATAATGACCAGCAGTCATATATCATCCTCTAAGAACAGAGTTTTGTCCTAGGCAGCCTGTGATCAAGGGATTATTTTTAGTGGCACTGGGTGATCATTCAAATGCTATTAGTTATAGTTTCACACTGTCTTGGTGGTTCATAAGTAACAAAAAAGCACCAGATAGAGGACATTTCTTTGTCTTGTACTCAGCAAAAATGTCTCCAGAGAGAGCAACAGAATGTGAGTAGCATTTCCTTAGCAGATCGACTGATGGGATTTTGTTGACCGTGTTAACATTGAAGCTATGTGCAATTGCCAGCAAGATACGGAATGTGATTTCTTTTTTAGCTAGTTCTTTGGAAACCTCTTTAAAGGAGGGGCTACATTTCAAATGTACAGGTAATCTTTATGTCTATCTGGGGAATTTCTGGTTAAAAAAATAGAAACCTGAACTCAGATCTACTGAAGGTTATAGCCTATTTATTCCTTGCAGATCTGTTGTACAGTTTTGCTAATTTATCTGCATGAGATACAGGTGAGCCATTTTTTCTGTCACCTGTATTGAAATTCTCAAAAAAACAAGATGATGATAGGGCTACACCATAGGAAAAGTTGTGAAGTATTATGGACAGATGTGTTGAATCACATGTTTGCAAATCCCTTGAAACTTATGATTGTAATGGCAAACTATGAGTAGATCTGACAGTTCTACTCTTCTCCTATATTTCTGTAACACACCTTGGACCTATCTTTTCGATCCCCAGCCAGAATATTTTCTTGTGAGCTTACAAACTCAACACATTTCATTTCCCATTGGAAATTTCTACTATCTTCCATTTCTGTTGTGTATACTACTGCATACTAGAAGAAACAAGCAGCAGTGGAGATTGTGGGTGCAACATTGTATCAACTGATATATTTCCTTGAGCTCATTTCCTTCTTTTCCATAGCAAAGAGCCAGTCTTGATTTCCCTTCACCTCATTGGATCAGGACGTACCTCAGAAGAGCCCAAGAGGCATCATCACCATTGTATCTGCAGGGAACACCAATTCAGAACCAGCTGACTCCATCATAGAAAGGCACTCGAAACAGGCTCAACAAGGTTGGGGGCCCTTACTCTGAGGTTTCTGCTGCTGGAACAGTGTCAATAACTTAGTTCACTTTCCAGTAAAATCTAGGCAGGTTTTCTTCAAGTTCAGATGCTTACCAGCCATGCAGCATGATCACATGTATTGATTTCCTGGAAATGGCATTTCTCCCTTCCAATCAGACCCTTGCAAGAGAGGGGCAAGAGCACACCTAGCCAATCTACCAATTGCCTAGACAGTGACATCTGTTCCTTCTGATCGCTCCCAGCTAATCTCAAACTGCAGAGAGCTGCTATTCTCCTTCCTCCTTTGTGGGTGGACAGTTTTCTTTTTTTTTAAAACTAGAAAGCCTGGGCTTGCTCAGGGGCCTGTAGAATTCAAACCCTTTGTCCAGTTTGCTTGAAATTTGAGGGGTCTTTGAAGGACAGGCAGAAGACACTGCAATTTTGGTGACATTAGGTTAAAAAAATGACAATTCCACTTCCCCCCCAAAGCCCCCCAGAGGGAATAATGGAAAAACTGCCAATCTCATTCCTTACTTTGTTAAACAGATCACAACAAGGAAGCATGGCAAACAGTTTTTAGCAGCAAGGTAAAAGTTTTTTTGTCAGTGAGAGACAGTAAGAATAGGAAAATGAAATGAATGCAGACTGGGGGTTTGGTGGGATTATGCCTATGCCCAGTCTGTAGCTCTCCTGTAATAGACATAAGTGCAGCTGCACAGAGAGGGGCATACTTTGGGGGGGGGGAGTCTAAAAATATTCATTTTGTTCAATCTGCTTGAAATTTAGGAAGTCTTTAGATTAGAGGGAGGATGGTGTTCTGCACAAATTTGGTGCAGTTGACCCAGTTCACCCAAACCCTTGAACAGATTTCCCATTGAAAAAAAAATGGTCCTGAAGAGAGAAAACCCCCACAGACTCTCAAACTGGTAACATCCTACCAGGAAATAAGCAATAATGGTAACCCCCCCCCTCCCAAGTCTAGATCAGAAATTATAACAAAAATATTCTTAATACCCACCCCTAGTAAATTTCCCTCTCCTACTAATTGGGATAAAGTTCTCAAGAATTATTCCACTTATTCAAAGGATAAGGGATCCTCTTTCTAAAATTCAGGCTGACAGGACAGACCATACCCTTTTGAGATACCACTGGGATCCTGATGTAGGATCAGATTTGGGAGCTTACCTTT
This sequence comes from Eublepharis macularius, assembly GCF_028583425.1. Lineage (NCBI taxonomy): Eukaryota > Metazoa > Chordata > Lepidosauria > Squamata > Eublepharidae > Eublepharis > Eublepharis macularius. Next base: position 66,005,578 of record NC_072793.1, read on the forward strand.
AAAGAGAGAGACACATCCTCTGTACTACCTCCATTCATTTCAGCATTTTTATCTTTTTACGTGCCTGGTTAAAATTAATTTCTAGTATTCATTAGGAGAAGACAGTCTTGCTTGAAAAAAATTATATGCTTCAAATAGCAAAGCACAGCCAGATTTGTTTATGTAAAACATGAGACAGTAGAGGTTTTAAGTCTCTTGTCCCAAATATTCCTTTTTATAAAAAACAAAAACAAACACACCTGCCAACTCTTTATATGTACATTTAGGTGGATTCATGCAAACCAAAATCCTAATCAGAGATGTAACACTGTGTGGTGGGAGTATAAGGTAATTCTCCTGGTATGTTTTGTGGCATGCCTGCCAGGCACATATGTAGTGTTTCATACCCTTCTCTCCCCTTTTAGCATTCATGTTGAGTGGTGCCTTAGTTGAACAGAAACAGTGGCAATAGATGAGGGGCTGGAACACTGAGAAAAGTTAAACTTTCCCAAATGCTTTTGAATGTCAGAAGTAATTTCAGTTGAATTAATTGCTTCTCCGTGCTTAATGAACAGGATATATTTGGTTCAGATTTTGATTACTTACATTCCTAGTGATCAACGCTCTTTTGCCCACCACACATTACCTCTTCCACAAGCATTGCCACTCTTAGTAAGTCACTGATTCCCGTTAAGAATGAGTGATGGGATGGGGGTGGTGTTTACATAAATTTTAAGGCCCTCATGGTGCACATAATATGCTCTCTTCTGTACCATTTTAAACGCTGAGTAAGTCTCTCCTTTTTCTTTTCTGTTTGGGAAAGAAAAACATTGTTTAAGATGTGTAATCACGTGCTTCCAAATAGATCTCCAACATACTTTTTTAAAAAAGTGTTACTCTGCACCAGTATGGATGTCTTGTTTGCCATTTTCTATTACAAAGAGATGGAGATACCACAGCAGTAGGCTAGCTCTAATGCAGCACTGCAGCATTATTTCCACAGGCAGGACTTGAAGACCCCTTAGGATACGTTGAGTAGTTGTTATTCAGAGCCTCGGGAGTATAGTTTCAGAATTTTGGATCCCTGCTGTGCAGATGTGCAGAGAAATCTGGCCATGCAGGCTGATTTAGGCCATGCAATTCACACTGTTCTCATTTATTTAGAATACATGGATGTGAAAGTTGGACCATGGAGAAAGTCTGTTAATGATAAGACATACTATCATTAACATACATAATCATACTAAAAACCTGTACATAAGGTTGATATAATTTGCCCTACATTCCAGACTGAAAGAAGAGTTGCTTAATAAAATTCGAACACTTCTAAGGTGCAATAAGAAAGTAATCCTAAACAGAACCAAAACCTCAACAAGTCTATTGAATGAGGTTTATACCCACCCAACCCCTGAAAATGTTCTTAGAATTCCATTGCAAATCCCTAACTGGGATTACCAAATTATATACTCTTTAAAATTCAGGATCTCTTTCTCCTTTGCCTCATGCATTTTGACTTACGGTGTGTGTATATGTGTGTGTTTTCACAGTCAAAGTAGATCCATTCTGAATTATTTGAGCCATGTTTTAGAAATTAGAACTGCACTGAATAGAAACTACATTATTACTGTTATTATTATTAACAGTTTTCTGTATTTTTCTATCAACAGTGGAGATTTCCACAAGCATGCCTGTGAAACCTTTAGAAATAATTTGCAACAATATCAATGGGGAGGCCACAGGATATAAATGGTAACTTGGGTAGCAGTATGGTTTGGGGCTGGTTATATAGCAATTAAGGCATAAATGACTAATTGTGTTTACATTTCACCAAGCTGTGCTGTGATAAATAACTGCATCTTAAAGCACTCCTTACATTTGGGAAGTAAGAGAGATGTACGAACAAGGAAAGGTTTTGCTAAGAAACTGGACAGCTTAGAGCCATGTTTACATTTTGATTATCTAATTAGAAAATGTGCCTTCCTCATTTCTGTCACAAATGTACTACTCAAGATAGCTAACAAGAATTACTGTTAGGTTGGATCCTACAAGCTTTCAACTTGTGGAAGAGGGAGGCAAGCTATTTCACCTGAATTGTTCAACTTACTGGATACTCCTGTTCTGTGCTGCTTTTTTATGATGGTCCCATGATCCTCATCTGAGCACTTTCAGGGGCCATGTAGGGCTACATAGTTTTGTAGGATCTAAACCATGATGATGAGGATAATGAACAGTTAAAATTAAACTTAAAACATTAAAAGATATGATACATCATTTAGTTGTAGAGGCCACTGAAAACAGCCTCAGCTTTGGGAGTGAATCAGATCCGTAGCTCTTTCAGCTGTAAGGATTTACTATGTGATCACTGCTGTTGTACAGTCATCATCATCACCAGCCATCACCAGAAACATTTGGTCCTGAAAAGGAAAATGTGTTCCACCATAGATCTCTAAAAAATGGAAAAAGCTGAAGCAGGTTTTCTAGTCATTCTACCAGTAATGGGGTACTGGAAAAAAACACAACAGCTTCCTTACCCAGTGCATAAGGTGATGAGCATGTTGGTCATTACAGTATTAAAATCAAAAGAGAGTTTAATTCTAAAATTATTTAGGATTGGATGGAATTTTTTCAGTTTAATTTCAGCATATTTATTTCTGATGACAGATATGAACAACTCCACATAACAAGTCAAATTAAAAATGTGACAGTTTGAAACTTCTTGAAAACCTGCTGACCTTTACTGGCATTTCATTATTTAGCATGGAAAATTAGTTTTATTTCAGCTGAAGCATAACATATTTTTTCTACTCAAAGCCAAACCTTATGTACTCTTTGAATAAAAGAATTAAAAAAAACACTAGACTGATTATATTTGAAATTCAGGAAATATATCACATCCTATATCAAATAAGATATCCTAAGTTCTAACCATCTTCCACAAAGCAAGAGAAACAAAATCTACCTATTCAAATACTTGTATACAAAAAATATTGGGGTGAAGAGAGTTTGAATATTTTTCATTGCAGTGATAATAAGTATGAAGGCACAAAGTACTATACTAAAGAAGGGGTGTGCATCCTTTCATTTCTGAACTGAAAATGTATGTGAAAATAGTTCTTTCAGATCATTATTGTGTTATCTGGAACAATGAGCACAAATCCAGGATTGTTAGGCATTGTGACCTCTTCCCCCAAAATCCATGGGTTTTTTTTTGTATTTGTCTGTAGTGTTGTCATTGTCGTCGTCGTCGTCGTCATCATCATCATCATCATCAGCAGCAGCAGCAGCAGCATCAGGCATCTTGCTTTTCTTTGTCTCCTGATTTCTCAGGAAATGGCATTTCTTCCTTTTAATTTGGATCCTTGCAAGGGATCAGGACTCAGGAGTGCTCCCAGCAAATCACCATTGGACATAAGCTCCAGAGAAAGAATGTTTATGGACCACGGCTACTGTTGAGAGCTAGATGACATTTTCAGAGGAATGAGAGACCCCCGTCTACCAAGAACTCCTTAAATAACAGCAGTAATCAAGGTATCCCCTAGAGTGGACACCCAGCATGTCTCATAACAGTTGGATGATCGGTTCATCATATGCAATCAAACACACACATGCTCTTTTTTTCTTTTTTCTTTTTGAAAAACTCAAGACTATTTTCAAAGATTGGAGTGATGGGGTGGGGTTTTGCAAATGAATGGAGGCAACACACAACAACAAAGAAGGTTGGCAAAGGCAGAGTTTTTAGCGTAAAGATTTTTTTTTAAAAATTGGTCACTAAAAGAGTATGTAGACTAGATGCAGCCAGGAATTTTTTTTAAAAAAAATGCTGGTGTCTAGTGCTCTCCTGCTAGGCTGCCACTGCAACACCACATAAGAAATAGTCGGGAAATGTATGTCTAGAGATACCTACTTCAGGGAGGTGTAAAACAAAAAACCTTTGTTCATTGTGCTTGTGTAACTCTTGTCCACTAGAGGGAGATAAAGAGTTGGGGTATTCCTTATAAGGAAAAAAAAGCGCAATTTCCCCTGAGAGACTGGAGGGCCTGAAACTGCAGGGAGAAGCACTCTCTCCACAGAAGCACTCCTTTGTATGAACTCTCAATGTTTTAGACTCCTGTGAAGAACAGAAGACATCCCAATGCAGAGCACAGCTACAAGTTGCTGCATTTCAAGGGACTGGCTAGAAGATGTCAGAAAGACTGGGACCTGGGTCTTCTTGAGCAAAACAGGCCTGTTTGTTACATGATAGTTGCATATGTTTTATTATTGTATTGTTCCAAATAAGATGTTTTTCTTTTTCCAAGTTTGTTCATTGTTATTCTTTATAAAGGCAAGTATCACAAGGTAGGATCACACTGTCATAGACATGAACTCTCCCAGTTCTCGTATTAGATAAGTCTATTTATTTGATGTTGTTCCTTGAACAAAACAGGTTACACTTGGAACTTAGGGGGTATTTAAATTAGAGGGATAACTATGTTCTTTGCAATGTAGTGCTACTATTCTTAAAAGCAGCTGCAGCAGGCCCCAAAATTTGTCTTTTTGAAAATAATGGTACCAAAATCCCAGATCTCTCCCCTGTCAATGGATTTGAATTCCAAACCAGTACTGTCATACCTGATAACCAGGAATAAATGGTAAAGGTGCTCTCTCTGAATCACAGATCAGAAATTATCAGGGCTCATTTCGAAGGGGAATGCACAGGAATCCAGTTCCGGTAGTTCCCCAAAGAGGTCACATGTCAGGTGGCCCTGCCCACCTGACTCTTGGCCATTTTGGGCCCGTTTCAGCCTGGATTGGGGCCGAAATGGCCCGGATCGGGCTTCTGACGGGTGGTAGATCACTCTCCCACTCAGCAGTGGCCCGATCCTGACCATTTTGGCCCCCTTTTGCCCATTTACAGCCCCTTTTTGCTATTTTGGGCCCCATTTCGGCACTGAATGGCCAGGATTGGATCCAAAACAGCCAGGATGGGTGATGTCAGGGGGTGTGGCATATGCAAATCAGTTATGCCAATGACACACTTCCGGTGATGGCAAGGGGTGTGGCATATGCTAATGGGCTATGCTAATGAGTTCCTCCAGCTCTTTTTCTATGAAATGACCCCTGGAAATTATAATGAATCACCTACACTTGCCTTCAACAAAGGAGAAGTAGATATGAGATAGGGTTCCTACTCTTGGGGCTGATCATCACCAGACCATGCTACCAAAGTAGGTGGAAGGCTCAGAATGGTGCCAAAGCCTCTTGCCTTCACTCATCTCATAAGAGATGAGCCTCGTGGGTATCCAGGCACCTCTTACATTTGTTTTTTTCCTTGTTCACAATAGCTGTTCAGCACAGAATGTGGCTGTCCTGTCTTCACTCCTTTTCACCATTCTCTAGTGATATCATGAATTCATGCCAACAGACATATTCTCCAAATAAATATTGTGTCCTTTCTCAGAGAGGTGAACTACTCATTCATTCTGGGCAATCAATACTTACAGCAGAAAATTCCTGTCTGTCAGATAACATTTCCACCAGATGAAGAATTATCGCCCCAGTTTATCTATTAAAACATTTTAACTCTGCTTTTTGGCACATTTGCTCCCAAATCAGTCTGTGGTTGCATAAAAACATGATAAAAGGAGTTAACATACCATATCCTTTAAAGCAAAGGATAAAGCAAATATTATATAAACAACAGAAAACTAGCTTCTTAAGGATAAGCAGTAGTAGTTTCAAAACCTACCCATAGGTAGAACCCCATTTACCTTGCATATTACCTTGATCACTCCCACAAGAGAACTCTAATTCATTCCAGACCTGAAATAGTCTCAAAGTCTTTCTCAACCAGGTCACAAGAATTTGGGAACTCCTTGGGATATTCTGTTGAGGGTCAGCAGGAACTAGTTCTAGAACATGCTTCAGATGCCAAACCATTGGGCATGTGGATACAGCTAATGCCCAGTTATCCTCCTGTAAGCCCAGAATTCTAAATGGTTACAATAGACCCAAACCTTCTTTGGGTGGCTGATCTAAGATAAGTTGTTAAATATGACTGCATAACTGAACCACAGAACAGACTCAAATATATGAACTAGTCCCACCTGCTTATGCCTCCTAGATCTCCTGAGAATTGGTCTCCCTACTGGAGTTCATGTATTTCTCAGGTATGCCTCAGAATGCAAGTACCCTAACAGTTTTGATGTCCTCACTAGACTTTTCAACAGCTGTGATTGTGTAGTCTTAAAAGAGAGCATTCTGAGAATGCCCAGCAAGAATCTGACCTAGAGTCAAAGCAGATGAGACTCTTAGCAGATTCTCTCAGTATGTAAAATATGCTAAAAGAAGCCATGCAGGGACCCAGGAGAAAGAAGGGCTTTAATGCTTTCCTCTTCTGACTTTTTGACTATTGAAATTGACCCTCTCACCATGTGCTGTTACTAGCCCCAAAAGGAAAAAAGACAGGTAGTATTTCTTTTGCTGTGATTTTTTTTTCTTTGAGACCTAATAACAGCAGATTGAGCAGGAATCAGTTTGGTGAAACAACACATTGGGATTATATAAACCTCCTGTTTCCTCATGGATCTAATGGGAATTGGGCCACTGAGGGGTTTCTATTGGTATGTTTTAAATGCTGGGAGGACCTGACCATAGATTTTCAATTAGTGTGGGATCTAAATCAGCACTACTATGTATATACTATGACTGTCTCCTCGAGAAGATTGCAATATAAATTAAAAACTTTAACAGTGCAATCTTAAACAGAGTTATACTCTTCTATGTTCATTGAAGTTAATGGGTTTAGAATGGTAATAACTCTGCTTAGGACTGCACTGTTAAGACTACTGATGGCTCTGAATTATATTCAGTGCAGAGCTTTGGATAAATTCCATGCTACATAATAGAGATCATATTACGGACACACATTTTTGTGCAAGTTCCTGGAACAGTCTATGCAATCATACCCTTTTCTCCAACCACTCACCTTCTCATTTACCTTGTAGACTAAAAAGGACTTTGGCTATAATAACAGTAGACAAAAGCAGAATAATTGAAGGCTGAGTTCAGTATTCCTGCTTTTCTTAGCTCACGTCTAACCTTAAGTAGGCAGCCTAATGGCTGGTTTAATAATAAAGTGACAATTTCACCACTAGCATTTATAATTAAAAGCCCTAATGAAAAGGTATATTTTTTGAAAGAACAGAAGAGAGTATTTAGTTACCTAAGAGGTTGAGTTAGGTCATTTTAGACATATTTCTGTGATTTTACATTAACACATTAGAAAATGAAAGCAAGATAAAATCACTTGTATGAGAGAAACAGAAAGTCAGCACCAAATTGCATATTTCATAGGAGATGTGTTATCTGAATGGATACCCAAATTTATTCACTGACCTCTAAAGGCATTCCTCTGACTGCATCCAAAGTGCAAACCAATGCAACACCACTGGGTGAACTTTTATACTGGGGTAATTTCTTGTATACCAAGTGCAATGGAAGGGATGTCCCTGGTTGTCAGGGGCAAAACCACCACTTACAAAGGAAAGATCTCATAATTCTCCAGAGTTGTACTTGTAACCTTCTAGTGGGGAATTAACTTTATCTGAAACAAACAAACACACACCTACTTCAGCAACACACACGATTTGTCTGTTCATTAACCCATGCATGGCTTCACAGCAATCATTCCTAATGGTGCAGTACAGTGAACTTGGCTTTTTATGCATGCATGTTCTCAGACAGTCTGATTTTCTATCCCCCCTTGATGTGCTACTGTTCCAGTTGGCAGGAAATTGTTTAAATACATGGTTTAATCAGTCACAAATTATATGAATCAGCCATAAACAAACACTGAGTAGTTGTTTTTAAAGAACTCTCCTACCATTAACTGTTGATCAAATTAGTCCTTAGCAATATTAATGGCTGTCTATGTCTTTGGCTCAGCAGTATTTTTACAAATGCAAAGTTTGGGGGAAAGAATTAATGAAACATGATCAACAAATGTTCAAGTTGTTCAGCATCTAAATGAACAAACCAAGTGATTGGCTCCAAATGCCAGACAAAACATCTCTAGTTTGCAACTGTAAAGCCTGCCCTCTGGTCGAAGAGAGTTGTATGACCCTGAGGCCTGGAACCACTAACCCCTGCCCTGAGTTGTGGAGCATAGGGCACGCAGAGGGGGTTATACTGGGAGAGGCAGTCCTGTAGGTATGAGGGTCTCTGACAGTTAAGGGCTTTAAAAGTTAAAACCAACACCTTGAATTTGATTTGGAAGCCAATTGGAAGCTAATACAGTTGCTTCAGAATCAAAGTAATATGCACTGACCATAGTGCCTGTAAACAATCTGGAAGCAACATTTTGTACCAATTGAAGTATCCACAGCTCCTTCAAGGGTAGACCTATGTAGAGTGACAGTAGTCTAGATGACATGTGACTGTAGCATGAGTCACTGTGGCAAGGTGAGACCGAGATAAATACAGGGATAACTGGTGGGCTCAGTGGAGATTGTAGAATGCTGACCTCTGCAACATGGGCACTTGCTTGTCCATGGATAGTGTGGAATCCAGCCATACTCCCAAACTCCTGACAGAGTCCACCACTGTAAGCTGGACTACATCAAGTGATGGAAGAGCAGGGTCCACTTTTGTTGTAGACTGTGCCAGCCACATGACTTCCATTTTTGATGGATTTAACTTCCAAGATATGAATAAAGAAAAAATAGCATCACTAAATGAACAGCATGTGAAACAGAAGTCAAGCACAATATATAATAATCAAATTGCGTTAAATGAATAAGACTTGCCTCCTTCCAAGAGTGCTCTGGATCCAGAAAAATGCTTCAAGAACACCAGAGTGCCATGAGAGGGAGACCATGTGGCTTCTTGAGCTAGGTGCCACTAATTGTTCCATGTGCTTACTAATTGTATTTCTGCCAATGTGGTCAAATAGATCAGGGCACCACCAGCAGATGGTTATATTGATTGAAGTTACCCGCTCTGAGCCCACTTATGGGGAGAGCAGGTTATAAATGTAATAAAATAATAAAACAAATAATAAAATAATGTCAAATTATGCGCCATTCATATTGGCATTGTTAGCTCTTCAGGTATGCTGGAGCCCTCCACAGTTGCTTAAAAATTGGGATAGCCAAGCACGAATGAATTATGTAATGTTTAGGTTGGCCGTTACAACTGTATAATACTAAAACATGGGCTGTTTCCACATGTCCTTAAAGGGATGGCCCACTCACTGAACGCTGGTGGCTTTTCTCCTTCACTCCACACATCTCCAATTTCAAAGCGGTAGTAGGCTATTTGGCTTCCATTTTTTTGGTGCCTTTTATGAGATTGCAATTTCCTGCACTTTCTTGCCTCCCTGAAAAGACACTGAAACGTGTAGAAATGGCTATATTATTGCTTTAGTCAGTACGTGAAACACCAAGATATAGGTATGTCATTAGAGCAGTAGTAGTATGTATAGAGATGATAAATGAAAATTGTGCACTGTTTCTTAATTTTTTGGACAAATCAACTAAACTCAGAAATTAGAAAACAAATCTGTTGCACTTCATTGATCTGAAGGCAGCTTTTGATTCAATTTCAAGACAGAGATTATAGCAAAAATTAGAATGCTCCACTCTAGACAAAAGACTATTCTTTCTTTTCTGCGCCTTGCATGAGGAATATTTTCTCAGGGTGAAATATAATGCACAGGGACTCCTCACTGACCCAATTAAAACTTCTAAGGGGGTGAGGCAGGTCTGCCTTTTAGCTCCTATGCCAATTATTATATTCTTTTTATTTATATATATTTTATATTTATTATTTAATTATTATACTAGTGATATGGTTAAATACATGACTAACACTAAATTTCACCTGCCAAAACTCGCCTCACGATATCTAACGATATTGCTGTATGGAGATGATGCGGCCCTTCTATCTAAAAATCCGTTGGGGCTCTGAAGGGTGCTAGACAGTTTTATAACATATTGTGTTAAAGAACATTTGATAATTAACTTTGATGAGACTAAAATGATGGCATTTAGTAAGTGCCCCCCAAAAGGGGTTTTGACGATGAAAGGGAACAGAATTGAACTAGTAAATAAGATTACTTACCTGGGGGTGGTACTGCAATAGACCAGGACCAATACAGCACACTGCAATTTGATGGTTAATCATGCTGAGAGATCTGTGTCTGCTATTTTGAGATGTTTCCATTTCAAGGGGGGGATTATATGTTTGAGCAGCTTTGAAGCTATACGAAGCCAAAGTTATAACACAGCTTCTCTATGGCATCTACCTAAGCATCTCGGCCCCTGGTTTGTGCTCCCTCACGATGATACAATCTAAATTTCTCAATGCTATTTTTCAGGTAACCATAGGTGCATCTAATGCTCTCCTCCACTTAGAAACAGCTCAAATGAGAATCAAGGCTAGAATTTTATCATCTGCTTTTCAGTGGCTTAAGGTTCGTACAATTTTTTAAAAAATCCTTCCTTTAATAACACAAGATCTTTACCAGCCAAGGTGGATGTGAATGGTTGAGAGTAGAGATGGGCACGAACAGCAATATGGGAAAAAAAGCCACGAACAGCCCAATCTGTTCGCAAACAAGCTGTTCATGAGGTCCCATTCTAAACAAACAGGTGGTCATTGCAAGCCTCGTTCGTTGCTGTTCATTGTTGTGCATCAAGCCAGACAGTCTGGCTACTGCAATCAATTCCCTTGGCAACTTAGGCAGGGATTGTCTGAACTCTGTCTGAACTCCTGCTGTTGCCCTGGAAACCCCAGTCTAAGCCCAATTTAGCTTGATAGGCAGGTCTTCCTTTCAAGTGTGGAGGTCCAAATTCGTTACAAGGGAGCAAAGACCAGGGGGGAGAGGGACTCCCAGCTCTGGCTTTGCAGACAGTGGAGAGACAGTTGCTGTTGGCATTTTGATAGAGACAGTGCATTGGAGCTTGAATTTTCTTTGTGTTTGGTGGGATCTACCCCTTTGTGTTTGGTGGGATCTACCCCTTCAAGTTCCAGGGCTGCTGCCAGGCTCTGGGCCAAGCTATTATTTATTATTGATACCTTTCTTGGTGCCTGCTCAGGTCAGGTTTCTGGGAGTGGTGCAGTAGGGATCTTGACTCGGATGATGGCTGGAGGAGAGCCTGCTGGCCCCCATGAACATCCAACCACTAACATGTTTGTGAACAGGGTCATGTTCGTGAGTCCCTGTTCGTGGATTACAACGAACATCATGTTCTTTTTTCCCCCTTCTGTTCTTGTGCATCCCTAGTTGAGAGTAATTTAGGAAGAATAGGACTTTCACCCTGTGCCCTTCTGGTTCAGAATAGCGACCAGATGAAATGTATAATAAACAAAGGATTTAAGATATAGAGCACCAACAAGATTTAATGAACTCACCAAACTTTATGGCTCCTGTGAAGCTTAGATATGACCATGGCCCAATATCTTACACAGATGCTCCTTCTTATAGGAGAATGTTAACATTGGCTAGATGCATGGCTATGCAATCAATGGTATTAGAAGGGAGATATAAAAAGATCCTATATGCAAAGAGATTTTCAATGCAATCCTATGAAGAGTTACTCCAGTCTAAGCCCATTGAAGTGTCAATGGGCTTAGACTGGAGTAACTCTCCATAGGATTGCACTGTAAGTCCCTGTACTTTGGTGAAGTGGAAATATTGGAACATGTCTTTTTCCGTTGCCCTTTCTACAAAGAATGACGAGATAAGACTATTTCTCCCCTTCTTTGATAGACCAACAGTTCTTGTGGATAAGGCCTGCTTGGAGAAACTTTTAATAGATGAAAACTCAACCATCTCCAGGCTAATAGCCAGGTTTTGTGTTCATGTGATAAAATTCCACAGCAAGTAACAAGGTCATACATAGAGATCTACCTCTTCCTTTCTTTTGGCATGATCACAATGATTTTAATTATCTTAACATGTATTTTAAATTGTATTATGTATTTATTATACCTCACATTTTATATGCTGAAATTTTATGTGGTTCCCATTTTATTTGGGACTGTTGTAAATATATGCTAATGGCTCTTAATGGTTGTTGACTGCAAACAAACAAACTAATTAATGCATCTGTTGCACTGAATTTAAAGAAGAATTACACAGAAGAACTTATCATAGGTCTCCTGCAAGCCTGGTCTGCTGGCACCAGCTTGATCCCCTAGTGCAGGAGTCCCCAACATGATGCCCAAGATCACCATGGCACCCACCAAGTGTCTTTAGAAAATAGGTGCGGCCATATGACATTCTCTCATCCTTAAACAGCAGAAATGGCACTAGAGGCATTTTTAAAATTCAAAAATAAATAACTAGTTTATTTATTTTAGAAGGGAAAGATCAGGTGAAATCAGAGGCTGAAAATCTCTGAGGCAATTCAACATATAGATATACATATTTGAGACATATATTTATATATCTTTGAGGTATATATTTATGTATATGAGGTAAAATCAGTACATGAACAGGCTTTAGTTTAGTTCTTCACAAATACTTAAATGCTTATGTTTTGAGACTTTTGCTCCTTTGATTTCTCCCAAACACTCTAACATACTTTCTTTTAGTAGTATTTTTCTCTTCTGGAGTTAGGAATGCAGGTGCCCACTTTCTAGTACCCTAGTCCTCTTCTCTTCAAACACCAGTGCTTTCCTTCAGTTGTTAACTGAATCTGAAGGTCTCCACGGGGAGTTTCCAGCCACAACCAACCAGGGATCTCTTCACTCTATAGAACTATGTCCCTGTTTGACTGGGTATGGAAAATCTTCTCTCCTTAGACGATCCATCCCTTTTCTTTGGCCTGATTGGGCGTCTGCACCTACTTTCTAAACTTCTTTGCCAATTTTCCCCAGTTCGCTACCCTGTGTCAGAATTCCAAAAGTGTGTACAGGTTCAAAAAGGTTGGTGACCCCAGCCCTAGTATGGAGTCCCTTCTATCACTGTAAGAGGCTCTTGCATTGGCAAAACCTGCCTTACACTACAGGAATCCAGTTGGAACAGAAGCACAGACTGATAGCATCCAAACCCATATTGCAAAAACCTTCCAAAAATGTATTTGGTATCCAAAAAGACAAGATTGGCAGTAGTAAACCTAGGCAGTCCTATCAGACTTCCTAACTGGAAGTAGGCAGAAATCTGGGAGATGAGTTGATGAGCAAATCCTTGTTTTAGTGGCACAGTACGAATTTTGTTCTAAGATCAGCAAATGCATATTTCTGTAGTTCTTACAGAAGAACTTTGTGTCTTGCATCTCCAGTTTTTTTAAAAAAAATAAAATTCAACATGTTCAAACTTGTACATTTTAATGAAGTCATTCTATGAGCCCTCTGGAATTTTCAGGTCTGGGACTGATCAATAGTAAGGTACAACATGTAAGACATTTTCAACAAAATCAAAGGTTATGTTGACATTCTGCAAACTACCACAGGGAATGCTTCTAGCTGTCCAGTCTTCACCCTTACTCCTTGTGCTATGTCTGCTGTCAGAAATCTTATTAGTTTTCTAGTCTAGTCACCTTGTACACTGTTAAGGCTTAATGCAATTCAGTATGCTAAGCCTTCTAAAATCTCAGCAGTAGTAAATATATTTCCCTTTATATTTGCCACCTAGCTTTCAAGTAGCATAACTGGATGTGTGTAAGCTTTGCAGTCCTGGTTAGAACCTAGTTTTTAATGAAAATATACATATATTTCCCTTTATACTTTCCACTTAGCTTTCAAGTAGCATAACTGGATGTGTGTAAGCTTTGGAGTTCTGGTTAGAACCTAGTGTTTAATGAAAATATACATTAGGAAGGGTAGTGAGTAGAGGTGGGTATGGTGCAGAAAACAGACCAAAATTAGACATGGTCTGGCCTGGTTTGTGCTTTGCAAACACAGTTCATGGGACTCACTTTTTCCATGAATGTTTGGCCATTTGGGCCGGTCCATTGGTCCACGGTCCATGAGTCCAGACATCTTGGTACTGATCTATCAATGGAGGTCATGTCCCCAGACCTTTTGCAGCCCTTAAAAACTTGATAGGCAGCTCTGCCTGCCAACCAGAGAGCTCCCATTCTGCAAGGGAGGGGGTGGATGTTCTGAAGCCAATCTTAGCCCTCAAAACCTTGATAGGCAGCTCTGCCTGCCAACCAGAAAGCTCCCATTCTGCAAGGGAGGGGTGGATGTTCTGCAGCCAATCTTAGCCCTCAAAACCTTGATAGGCAGCTCTGCCTGCCAACCAGAGAGCTCCCATTCTGCAAGGGAGGGGTGGATGTTCTGCAGCCAATCTTAGCCCTCAAAACCTTGATAGGCAGCTCTGCCTGTCAACCAGAGAGCTCCCATTTTTCTATATGCGAGCAAGGAGCAAGAATTAATTCCCTAGGCTGGGAAGGTGTCTGTGTAGTGACTCGTGAGTGAGGGGGCTCTTCCCCCATCATTTTCTGTTTGATTTTGCCTCATTGCAGCTTTTTGGTGCTGCTAGCCAATGCAAGTGTCATGGACCAACCTGGCCCAGTGGAGCAGAGAGACTCAGAGGACTCCTCTGAGGAAGAGGCAGCTGGTGAACCTGACCCAGATCCACAGCCAGTGGCAGAGGCACTGCAGGAGGAGGCAGGCTCTGAAGGCTCAGATACTGATCCACAGCCAGGTCCCAGCACATCGGTTCCTCAGCTTCCCAGCCCTGGGCTGGCAACAGAAAGCCAGGTGCAGGCCAGCTCTCCCCCTTCATCACCAGAGCCTCGGGAGCGCTGCCAGAGGAGGGCTAGAAGAGCCCTCCAAGCCAGAAGGCGCAGTGCCAGGCTAGCAGCACAGCACCGGCCCAGCATCATTAGTGATGATGAGTGCTCACAGGAGCAGGACTGAGATAGCTGGCAGGTGCTGAGCACTGTGAGGCTTAAAAGCAGCCGAAGAGGGAGTGGCTGCGTGGAAGCAACGAGTCTGCTCACTACTGACCTTGCTGCCGTGTTTGGAATTGATTCTCTTGTCCCTGACCTTGGCCTGTTCCTGTGGATGTGTTTTTGGAATCCCCTTTGGACTTGAAGCCGTGAGTGTGCCCAGTTGGTGCCTGAACCTTGGAACTGGGTGCTGCCCTGCTCGGACAACTTGGGAGTTTTCCCTCGCATGCTGCCAGTGTGAGTCTGTATCGGGACAGTTTGCTTCCACCTCACACCAATTCACATTCCTCCAGCTGGGGGATGGAGGAGGCTGCCGGCCCCGTTGCTATGGCTACACAAAGCCAGGTGTTACAGGCTCAGATAACGCAGCTCACCCAAGCTTTGGCTGCAATTCAACAGCAACTAACAGCCCGCTCCACGCCCCCACGGGGAAAATGCCCTGTGAGTGTGCCAGAAAAGTTTGCTGGAGACATAGAAGAATTTCCTGCTTTCCTTGCTCAATGTAAATTGTATATAGAACTTCGTGATCATGACTTTCCCAATGAGAGAACGTAGGTGTGCTTCATTTTGAGCCTCTTAAAGGGGCAGGCAGCCAGATGGGCTACTCCACTGCTGATTGCTGACTCACCCCTGTTAAATAACTTTGCTGACTTTGTGACTCACCTGAGCATGATATTTGACAACCCTTTGAAGGCTGAGAAGGCTAACCGGCGTATTAGGAACCTCAAGCAGGGGAAGGGAACAGTGGCCACCTATACAACAGAGTTTCAGCTGATAGCTCTGGACCTGGGCTGGAATGAAGCTGCCCTAATAGACCAGTACCTTGAGGGGTTGTCTGAAGAGGTACTAGATGAGGTGGCCAGGGTGGAGCGGCCTGTGACTCTCCAGGCATTAATCTTACTGTGCCTGAGGATTGATGGACGGTTGGAGAGCCGGAAACAGGCACAGGAAGCGGCCTGGCCACGGCAGAAAACATGCTGGTCTCTCCCTGCTCCCGTGGGGGATGGGGCTCCTGGTAGGCAAGAGAGGGAAGGAGGGTCCCCAAGAATGAGGACTACTCATCCTCACTTGTCTGAAGAAAAGAAAATCAGACGCCATGCTCTGAATCTCTGCCTGTACTGTGGAGGTGTGGGGCATTATGCCAGTTGCTGTCCAGAGAAGGAAAACCGTCCTACCACCAGCAACCAACCCCAAGCCTCATCCCAACACAGGTCATCAGAGGGGTGGCCTGTTGCCGGAACCGAAGACCTACCCAGCGGTCCTCGACACCTTCTGATGCCAGTAAGGCTGCAGTTGCCAGATGCACGTTGGCTCTTGGTGTACGCAATGATAGATTCTGGTGCATCCCAGTGTTATATGGACGCCCAGTTCGCTACCCAGCATCGAATCCCCTTGAAACCTAAAAGGACACCCAGCTTAGTGGAGACCATTGATGGCCGACTACTGCGTTCGGGGCCCATCACACAGGAAACTGAACCGCTGCTCCTACAGTTGCAACGTCACCAGGAACGCCTTTATTTTGATATAGCTACAATGCCTCATTTTCCCATTGTGTTGGGGATGTCTTGGTTGGAACTCCACAATCCAATCATCAATTGGACTAAACAGGAATTACAGTTTGAAGACCCATGCCCACATAAGCTTCACCCAGCTGCCCTGGGGGCAGCTACCTACCCAGCTTTGCCAGGCCTCCCAGAAAAATACACAGATCTCCGGGATGTATTTGAGGAAAAAGGAGCTGATCAGTTACCACCCCATCGACCATATGATTGTGCCATCAATCTGATGCCTGGAGCCCCTTTACCAGCAGGTCGGCTATATCCCCTATCGGAGCCGGAACTTGTGGCCCTCCGGGATTTCCTGACTAAAAATCTACAGAGGGGATTCATTCGTCCTTCTACCTCACCCACTTCTGCTCCTGTCCTGTTTGTAAAAAAGAAAAGCGGGGAGTTGCGGCTATGTAATGATTATCGGGCACTCAACAAGATCACCATCAGGGACCGTTACCCCCTTCCCCTTATTCCAGAGCTGCTAGAGCGTCTGAGGGGAGCCAAGGTGTATACAAAGCTGGATCTCCGTGGTGCCTACAACCTGGTGCGCATACGTCCGGGCGATGAGTGGAAAACCGCTTTTGCCACCAGATACGGCCAGTTTGAGTTCCTGGTAATGCCCTTTGGTTTGTGTAATGCGCCCGCTGTCTTCCAGCGTTTAATGAATGATATATTCCGAGATCTCCTTGATAAGTTCCTCATAATTTATTTAGATGACATCCTAATCTATTCTCAGGATGCAGCAAGCCATACTAAGCATGTGCGTGTGGTTCTGCATCGGCTCCGACAACATGGCCTTTATGCCAAACTTGAAAAATGTGCCTTTGACCTCACATCTGTAGAATTTCTGGGACACCAGATTTCCCCTCAAGGGATTGCTATGGACCCCCAGAAAGTCCAAGCCGTGCTATCCTGGCAAGCACCGCGCAATCGTAAAGATGTTCAACGCTTCCTTGGATTTGCAAACTACTACAGACAATTTATTCCTGAGTTTGCCTCCCTAGCAGTACCTCTGACAAGGCTGTTACGCCCCCGAGAGCCGTTTCGCTGGACACCAGAAGCTCAACAGGCCTTTCAAAATTTGAAGACCCACTTTGCCACTGAACCACTCCTGAGGTACCCAGATCCTAGCCTGCCCTTTGTAGTTGAGACAGATGCCTCCAGCACAGCTATTGGAGCAGTGTTATTGCAGCAAGGGATGACTACCAAGACCGTGCAACCATGTGCCTTCTACTCCAGGCAGCTCACACCAGCCGAGCAAAATTACACCATCTGGGAGCGGGAGCTATTGGCTATTAAAGTTGCATTTGAAGTGTGGCGTCATCACCTGGAGGGCGCTCGTCACCCTGTTCAGGTTCGTACAGATCACCGCAATCTGGAGCACCTACAGACAGCGCGGCGGCTGAATCAAAGACAGATTCGATGGTCTCTGTTTTTTTCCAGATTTAATTTCACTGTTTCTTATATTCCAAGCTCGCAAAATAAGCGGGCAGACGCCCTCTCCAGGAAGCCTGAGTACGCTGCCCCACTGACAGGGGAACGACCACTAGCTACTATCTTGCCACCTGATAGCTTTGCAGCGGTGCAACCCATGCCACCTCTCAGAGAGAGGATAAAGACACAGCAACAACGAGATCCCTTTGCAATGAAACAACTTCAGGCACTCCAGGACTCCCTGGGAACAGTACGTACTGACTTTGCGGAGCAGATGGGGCTGCTCACCCACCGTGGCAGGGTCTATGTACCATTAGGACCTTTACGGTCGGAAATTCTACATCTGATGCATGATGCCAAACCAGCTGGACACTTTGGGCGGCACAAGACCCTACACCTATTGACTCGAGAGTTTTGGTGGCCTCGGGTCCAAGTCGATGTCTCTCGATATGTGGCTTCATGTGAGACCTGCCGACGGGCCAAAGACCAGCCTGGAAAACCTCCTGGCCTGCTACAACCATTGCCAACTCCTGCAGGACCTTGGCAAGCTCTGTCTATGGATTTCATCACTGATCTCCCCAGATCTAATGGCCACACAAGCATCCTGGTGGCAGTGGATCTACTCACAAAGATGGCACATTTTATTCCCTGTACAGGCCTTCCCTCTGCTCGTGAAACGGCCCAGCTATATTTGCATAACATTTTCCGACTCCATGGACTGCCTGCTCACCTGATTTCGGATAGAGGAGTCCAGTTCACCTCGCGGTTTTGGCGTGCCCTACACTCCCTCCTAGGGACCCAAGTACACCTCTCCTCAGCATACCACCCACAGTCGGATGGCCAAACCGAACGTACGAATGCCACGCTCGAACAGTACTTATGGTGTTATGTCAACCATCAACAGGATAACTGGGGGGCATTGTTGCCCTTGGCAGAATTTGCTTACAATAACGCAGTACACTCCTCCACCCACCAAACACCGTTCATGGCCAACTACGGCTACGACCCCCGGTTCTTCCCTCCAGTCGCACCCGATTCAATGGTCCCATTGGCTAATGATCTCGTCCAGGAGCTTCAAGCCCTCCATCAAGTCCTCCAGGAACAGTTACAGCAGGCCAAACAAGCATATAAAGCGGCTGCTGACCGGAAACGGCGACCGGGGGAGACCCTGAAGGTTGGGGATCAGGTCTGGCTCTCGACCCGGCATTTAAAGAGCCTGCGACCATCCCGAAAACTGGACGCCAGGTTCATAGGCCCATTCCCCATCATAGACCAAATCAATCCAGTGGCCTACCGGTTACAACTTCCACCGGCACTTCGGATCCACCCTGTCTTTCATCGTTCCCTGCTAGTCCCAGTTTCCCCTCCAGATCCTGCACGCCCCTCTGCAGCCCCGCCACCACCGGTCATGGTACAGGGACATGAGGAATATGAGGTCGCACAGATTCTGGACTCCCGATGGCGACGGGGACGCCTCCAATACCTAGTTGACTGGAAAGGGTATGGACCTGAGGAACAGTCATGGGAACCCGCCTGTAATATCCATGCCCCAGCCCTGCTCCGTCGGTTTCATCAGGCATATCCGCAAAAGCCGGGTCCTCGCTCAGATGGGGAGGGGACCCATGGGGAGGGGGATGATGTCATGGACCAACCTGGCCCAGTGGAGCAGAGAGACTCAGAGGACTCCTCTGAGGAAGAGGCAGCTGGTGAACCTGACCCAGATCCACAGCCAGTGGCAGAGGCACTGCAGGAGGAGGCAGGCTCTGAAGGCTCAGATACTGATCCACAGCCAGGTCCCAGCACATCGGTTCCTCAGCTTCCCAGCCCTGGGCTGGCAACAGAAAGCCAGGTGCAGGCCAGCTCTCCCCCTTCATCACCAGAGCCTTGGGAGCGCTGCCAGAGGAGGGCTAGAAGAGCCCTCCAAGCCAGAAGGCGCAGTGCCAGGCTAGCAGCACAGCACCGGCCCAGCATCATTAGTGATGATGAGTGCTCGCAGGAGCAGGACTGAGATAGCTGGCAGGTGCTGAGCACTGTGAGGCTTAAAAGCAGCCGAAGAGGGAGTGGCTGCGTGGAAGCAATGAGTCCGCTCACTACTGACCTTGCTGCCGTGTTTGGAATTGATTCTCTTGTCCCTGACCTTGGCCTGTTCCTGTGGATGTGTTTTTGGAATCCCCTTTGGACTTGAAGCCGTGAGTGTGCCCAGTTGGTGCCTGAACCTTGGAACTGGGTGCTGCCCTGCTCGGACAACTTGGGAGTTTTCCCTCGCATGCTGCCAGTGTGAGTCTGTATCGGGACAGCAAGTCAATTGGCATTTGTGACTCCAGTATCTACTGGAAGTTTACTGGGGGTGGCTGCTTTGGGGATCTGTAATTCAGACGTCCGAAATGTAATCCTGCCCAAACTTGGAAGGTGGCTGGAGTAGAGGCTGCCGAAGATTCTCTGTGAGTTTGGGCTCTCTGGGTGTGAAGGCGCAGAGCCAGGGATGCTGGAAGTGATAGACCATGGACAGATGAACTGGTCCGTGCATGGGGCTGGTCCGTGAAAAGTTTGTGGTCTGAGGTCCATGAAAATTGACAGATCATGGGCCAGCAGTCCATGCAGTTTCCCGGTCTGTGCCCATCTCTAGTAGTGAGACTTACCCCCAATATCTTTACTTTTAAAAAAGTGAACCAGAAATACTCCTTTGAATTTGAATTGTGATTTCAGAGTCAAATTTTGCTAAATTATTTTTTCACTTTTATGTTCTGGACACATTCCATCACAGAGCTGAAAATGCTTTAGCTTACTAATTTTAGTGATTTCAGTTGTTGCTAACTCTGTATTTGATAGGGATTCCCAAACTTTAGGTTCAGATAGTTTTCATCAGTCATGAATATACCGCCAATTTATTGATGATTGGATTGAGTATTCGATGAACTATTCATTGGATTTTGCTGGGCAGAGAAACACCTAGAATAATAGCATGTATGTGCTGTTTAGCCATGTGCATGGTTTGGCAAAGGACCATAGGAGTTGTATTTTCCTCATGTAAATAGTTAGCACCTTTCTTTACTTTCCTCCCATCATTCTCATTTTGCCACTAACAAATGCCTCTGGCATGGCCCAGTCCGCACTGGGTACTGTGAATAAAAATTAAGAAAGAATACATTTGTGTTTGGTTACAAAATTATCATACTCATTCATTCCGTGCATGTGCAACACAGTGTCTGGCAAAATAGATACATTTCCCCTCTCTTTTTTAGATACAGCACCCCCTCTGCTCCATAAGTAATGTAATTTGACTCACTGTTTTTTTGGGAATTATTCATTCTGGGTTTTTTTATGCACATGTGGGCAGGAGGATAGGGGGAATTTACCACCCTCCCTCTGCCACCTCAGGGCACACATTGCTGGAGAAATGCTATGTAAAGCAACGAAGTCCACCAAATTGGGTCAGAGCATACACTGAACTCATGTGAAACTGGGAATAAGGTAATGGTCTTGTGGTTAACCTATGCTATTAATGACCAAGTGGGCAGGGTTTTATAAAGTAACTCCTGGGTGACCATGATGACCCTGTCATCTCTTTGATCGTTGGCTGGGAAGAAGTGGCACAGAAGCAGTTCCGCCACTGCTCTGCCAGTGCCACTGGATGCCATCAAAAACTTTCCTCCATGTCTGGCTCATTTTCATACACATGTTGCTCCAAGGCTACTCTCCTCTCGCTCTCTCTCCTGGTTCCAGAAGGACCTGATTCACCAGAATGCTGGATCTACCTGTTAACAAGGCCTAGAGATCAACGAACTTAAAAAAACAAAACAAAACTACTGCAAAGAAGCAACAAGTTTGGAGGAATTTGAAAGGTTTGCCACACAAACTAAATCATCCTGGGAATCAGCTCACTAGAATCAGTACCATTGATTATGGTAAATTTGTGTGGCAAACTCCTTTATGGGGAAGATTGCAGCATCTCTAAAAGGTTTTTCCCCCCAAACAGATACCTTGACAACCCTATTCTCTTTCTCTGACTAGCTTATTACCAGCCACTGAGGCCACTGCAGCTCCTTCTATTTGCAAATAATTTTATGAGCTGGGGCATTTAATTGCCCAGGCTATGGAAAGGGCCAATAGGGTAAATGGCATAATTGTTTTCCTGCCATTCTGAAGCTGGCATTGGCTGCATGCTGTTGACCTGCTGATGGTCATTATGGGAATGATGGGATTAGCTGGACACTTTTCTGAGCAGGAATTTTTGGGGTAAACTATGATTGGCTTGATAGAAGACAATTTTTTTCACCAGTTCCATGTTATCCAGTGATAAATAGTTCTGGTGTTCTGACTTGTTAGTCCATGACTAATTTGGCAGGGAAAAGATGGGTTCTCATGATATGTAGGATGAATTGGGGAGCACCCTGAACCATCAGGCATGATGGAGGATCATTCCTGAGCAGCTCATCATTTGGTAGAATACCTCTTGGTGCTGAGCTGGAGCAATTAAAACTTTTACTTGATTCTACAGCATGCTGAGGGTGATGAAGCTTGGCACCTCTCAGTGTGGGCATACACAGGTGATGATAAAGCCAGAAATAAAAGATTTTGTAGCCAGGGTGGAGTTATTGGCAGCCATGAAAGGCTTACTAGCACAGGCAACCATTAAAAGTAAATTAATAATTATGATGCAGGTCAACCAATTTTAATATTAGTAAACTATTTGAACCCAAAGTATCTTTATTTGGGGAATAGTGCTGGGATAATTGGCCATGGAACCACTGCCTTGAACTTCCAAGTATATCACAAGCATGTGATACAGTAGTCACATTGGGACTATCTATATTTCCTACACTTTGCAGTGAACACTCTCCCATAATTCCAGTCTAGCACTGCTCTAGCCTAGACATTCTTAGGAGCTTCGACTGATAGTACTTAATTTCCTAGTTGAGTCTATTTAAAGGAGTATGATTATCACCACATTAGAGATAATAAAAACATTACTGTAAGCATTACACTAAACAATAATTTAAATTACTATTTTCATTATTTATTCATGATCAGTTGATATATTTGAGTTAAAGAAAAGTAGCCAGTTCCATATTTATTTGGCATTTTTGTTGTTTTCTATTTGTTTATTTCTAAACTTCTGTTCCTCAGGCCAAAGGCAACTTTTACTAGTATGTATAAAAATATGAAAAACCACTAAAACACCAGTAATATCCAATTAAAAAGACATCTTAAAATCAAATTATGTAACGTATTGTGTATGTAACTACACAATATGGAGACCACTATAAGATAAGAAAGCATGCAAAAGATTCTGGAAAAAGATGAGTTTCTTCCTAAAAGCATCAAGTTTACATCTATTAGCTTTACACCCTGTCTTTCAACTCCAAAACTGAAAGTGGTATATATGCCCATTGTCCACCTTTATTTTCCCAATAGGGCTGCCAGTTCCCTGATGGGGGTTGGGGATTTCCCGCTCCAAGTCTCCACCCCAGCCATCACTCACCTGGCTGGTGGGAGAAAAAGGCACAGAGAATGAGCCCAAGAGTTGGGCTACCGGTCCCTCGGTGGAGGTGGGGGATTCCCCACTCCCAGTCTCTGCCCCGTTGCCACTCTTCTGGCTGGTGGGGGGGGGGATGTTACCAGGAATGGGTCTCCTTGCAAGTAAGTAGGGGAAATAGTGGCAAGGAAGATGGCTATATGAGATGGGTAAAAGGAAAGCAAGGGGCTCCCCTTCCCACTCAAGATACAAACAGAACAAACAGGGAAGGTAGCAACTGTGTTGCTACCTTCCCTGTTTGTTCTGTTTATATGAGATGGGTAACAACAAGATCTCCACCAGTAATTTACGGAGTCCTTTCCCAAGGAGGTACACGAAGCCGGTGTTCTTAATTAAAGGGTAGTTTTATTCAAGGGGCAAAATTCATACACACACATACAAGATTGCAGATGAGGACACAAGAGGCCTAAGAAAAGCAGCGGTGAAGGTGGAATATATTTGAGGGCTTACAAGGTGATAATTACCTATCTGGAGAGCAGGGACATCTGCAGAGGGAGAGCTTAAAATGCCAGCGTTCTCAGCCAGGAGAGCAAGAGGCTTAGACTAACCTCAAGGGAGCAGCACTTCAGATCCAATAAGTGTGCACAATCTGAATGGGGTAGGAGAACTATTCTTATAGGGTAAAATGTGCCCTGAGGTGGGAGAGCCATCCCAGCTGTTGGAACAAAGACTCCAAAGGTCAGTTCCTGGAAATAACAAAGGTTTGATTATCTTGATTGCTTGCTGCCAGGGTGTGTAAAAGACAATGCAAAGTCTCTCCAGGAACTGCACAAAAGGGGCAGTTTGTTAATGGATTCCACTAGAGATAAGTTGATGAATTTAGTTGGGGAATGTACCTTTCTCAGGAATGAATTATAAGAACTTATGAATGCTAATTGATTTCTCCTTAGTCATGGACTGGGGATCTCATCACGGAAGGAGTTAAAGGAATGTGCTAAGTGGGAAGACACTGCGATACCTTTCTTGCTCTGGATTCCATTTGGAGATGAGAGGACTGTAAACTAATCACCGCTGGTCACTCTGCATATACATGTGGCATTCCATTCATGCCTGGATCTCCTGGGCGGGACTCAGAACTGCTAGCTGGATTCCCCCTGTTTGCAAACCAAACTGCATTTAATCCAGGGGCCTTGTGATTTTATATAACAGGTAGCTATATTAAATAGCTATTAAAGATGGTGGAGGCCAGCCAACTGCTTACAGGAAGGCCCAGGAATGGGCCCAGGAGGGGAAAATACCTCCTGGATCAGTGTGCAGTGGGTGGTTTCCCGCCAGGTGCAATGATGTCACTCTGGAAATGATATCATTGTGCCTGCTGGTGGTATTTGAAGCCTGGGAGCACTCCTGGAGCCTGCATGATGATGTCACTTCCGGGAGTGATTTCATTGCACAGGCCCTGGGAGTGCTCCTGGGCTTCATGCCAGGCTGATTTGGGCTCCCAAAAGGGCTGAATCAGCTTGCATGAATTCCAGGAGCACTCCCAGGGCCTCTGCGATGACAACAGTAGTGGGCATGAAATCATTGCTCTGTGCTGGGAGCACGCCCCGAGAGGCCCTTTCCTGTGCCTTTTCCCCTGCTTGGCCAGGTAAGTGGTGGTCGGGAAGGAGGGGAGGAATCGGTGATCCCCCACCATGGGAACAGCAACCCTAACCCTGGGCCTAGTGGAGAAGAAACGTCCTTTAGTTAAGTATATCTTATATCTTTTCCCCAGCCAAGTAACCTATCCTACAGAAACCTTCAAGTTAAAGGAAACTGGGTGTTTTGTTGTTTGCTTCACTACTCAATACCAACAACTCTGTGAGCCAGGTTAGGCTGAGAAGCAACAGCTAGCTCCAAGGTTACCTAATATAATCCATGGGATAGTGCAGATTTGAACCTGGTCCCACTCCATCCTTTTTCAAAACTAAACAACACTGGCCTTCAACTGAATCACTTCAAAAAGAAATTCCAGAGCAAAAGGGGCTCTGCTCTATACCTTGACAACTTCTTGTGGGATAAAAAGAAGAGGACTGAAAAGAGGAGCCATTTAATGGAAAAATATAATCTTTATAACAGTAAAATCAGGTAGATCAATAAATAAGTGAAATCATACATACAACAAGTAGGGTAAAGGTAAAGGTAGTCCCCTGTGCAAGCACTGAGTCATTACTGACCCATGGGGGACATCGCATCACGACATTTTCTTGGCAGACTTTTCTTATGGGGTGGTTTGCCATTGCCTTCCCCAGTCATCTACACGTTACCCCCAGGAAACTGGGTACTCATTTTACCAACCTCAGAAGGATGGAAGGCTGAGTCAACCTTGAACCGGCTACCTGAACCTGGCTTCCGCCAGGATTGAACTCAGGTCGTGAGCAGAGCTTAGGCTGCAACACTGCAGCTTACCACTCTGCGCCATGGGGCTCAGTACATACAACAAGTAGCTAGCTATTAAATAAGGAAAGTAATGAAACTCTACAGTAGTGAGTAGGGGTGTGCAAAGGCACCCTGATTTGTGTTTTCTGAATCTGCTAAACCCGAATCGAGAGGCTGATTCGGGTTTAGCAGAAACCTGAATCGCCCAGCCGATTCGGGTTTACCGATTTGGATTGATTCGGGTTGATTCGGGGTTTTTTTCAATGGGAAAAAGCCTCCCATTTTCCCACTGAATCACCCCAAATTAGGTGGAGGGCTTCCTCTAACTCCCCTCTAACAACCCCCCAAGTTTCGGAACGATTGGACTTTGGGGGGCCATGTTATGGCCCCCCAAACCAGGTCCCCCTATCCTCTCCTAAAAAAAGCCATAGCTTTAGGTTGCTGCTGCTCATCTTCATTCATTTTTTCCTATGGGGAAAAAATGAAGAGGAAGGCTTCCTTTGCCAGGGGTGGCATTTTGCATGCAAAATGACCCCCTACCCTCAGGGGCCCTTCTCCCACCTTTCCTCCCACCCCCCACCAAGGCTCAGCCTGCTCCCACTTGGGGGGGGCATTTCATGGCCTCCTCAAGTAGGTGCTCTCAGCCCCCAAAGTCCACCCCTTACAGCCCCCACACAAACCCAATTCCCCCCCAGCTGCCACACACAGACCCAAATCCCCACAGACCCAAATCCACCCCTAGCAGCCCCACACCCATAACCCCAGGAACAGGCTGGCAAAGGCCAGCCCTCTCCCTTTGTTCCCTATGCTGGGAACTTCTAAACTCTCTTTCCCTGGGCAATTCTGCACAGCCCAGGGGTGCCACAATGGTGGGCACACTTCTGAGTGCCAGCTGGTCCCTGTGAAAGAGCACCTGAAACACAGACACCCTCCCTCAAATTCCCCCACCACCTACAGAGATGGCTGGCCAGCCAGCCCCATTGTTCCCTATGATGGGAACCAAATGCACAACAAAGAATAAAACACGAACAACACAAAATAAAGTTTTTAAAAAATTATTTTCTCCCTTCCAAAGTACAAGTAGGCAAAGCATAATGACACATTACACCAGCAGTCCCCCACACAGAAAAATAACACAACTCACTTAACATCAGAGAATCACAAAAGCACAATTCCTGTCACTTTATTTCGTGAACAGCTTTAGGTTACACAGCAGGGGGGCACACCAAAGGGCATTCCAGCATTCCACCTCACAAAAATAACACAACTCACTTAACATCAGAGAATCACAAAAACACAATTCCTGTCAAAAACACTTTATTTCTTGAACAGCTTTAGGTTACACAGTAGTAGGGCACAACAGGGCATGATAGCGGTGTACTACACAAAATAATACAACCCACTTCACCGTTTTTGACAGCAATTGTGTTTGGGTGATTCTCTGATGTGAAGTGAGTTGTGTTATTTTTGTGAGGTGGAATGCTGGAATGCCCTTTGGTGTGCCCCCTGCTGTGTAACCTAAAGCTGTTCAAGAAATAAAGTGTTTTTGACAGGAATTGTGTTTGGGTGATTCTCTGATGTTAAGTGAGTTGTGTTATTTTTGTGAGGTGGAATGCTGGAATGCCCTTTGGTGTGCCCCCTGCTGTGTAACCAAAAGCTGTTCGAGAAATAAAGTGTTTTTGACAGGAATTGTGCTTTTGTGATTCTCTGATGTTAAGTGAGTTGTGTTATTTTTGTGAGGTGGAATGCTGGAATGCCCTTTGGTGTGCCCCCTGCTGTGTAACCAAAAGCTGTTCGAGAAATAAAGTGTTTTTGACAGGAATTGTGCTTTTGTGATTCTCTGATGTTAAGTGATTTGTGTTATTTTTCTGCGTGGGGGACTGCTGGTGTAATGTGTCATAATGCTTTGCCTACTTGTACTTTGAAAGGGAGAAAATAATTTTTTAAAAACTTTATTTTGTGTTGTTTGTGTTTTATTCTTTGTTGTGCATTTGATTCCCATCATAGGGAACAATGGGGCTGGCTGGCCAGCCATCTCTGTAGGTGGTGGGGGAATTTGAGGGAGGGTGTCTGTGTTTCAGGTGCTCTTTCACAGGGACCAGCTGGCACTCAGAAGTGTGCCCACCATTGTGGCACTCCTGGGCTGTGCAGAATTGCCCAGGGAAAGAGAGTTTAGAAGTTCCCAGCATAGGGAACAAAGGGAGAGGGCTGGCCTTTGCCAGCCTGTTCCTGGGGTTATGGGTGTGGGGCTGCTGGGGGTGGATTTGGGTCTGTGAGGGGCTAATGTGGGGATTTGGGTCTGTGTGTGGCAGCTGGGGGGGGAATTGGGTTTGTGTGGGGCTGTAAGGGGTGGACTTTGGGGGCTGAGAGCACCTACTTGGGGAGGCCATGAAATGCCCCCCCCAAGTGGGAGCAGGCTGAGCCTCCCCCAGCTGTAGTAGAGAAAAGAGTAGAGAAAAGAATGAAATGGCCCCCCTGAGGGTAGGGGGGCATTTTGAATGCAAAATGCCACCTCTGGCAAGACAAGCCTCCCCCAGCTGTAGTAGAGAAAAGAGTAGAGAAAAGAATGAAATGCCCCCCCCCAAGTGGGAGCAGGCTGAGACTGACAACGAGGGGGAACACACCACATTCCTAAACAGCTGATTCCACTGCTGGATTATGCTTAACATGAAGAAGTTTTTTCTAATATCCAACTGGCACTTTCCCTCTTGTAGTTTAAACCCATTGTTTTTTAATATATATATGGTGGAGAGATCAACGTCATTTTTAAAATAAACCTGGTCTCTGTTTCTGTGCACAGATTTGGCAGAGATCAAAAGGGCTGCATCAACCAAGAATGTACAATAGTATTCTTTTTGTCTGCGGCCTGTTGGAATGGTTTCAGGACCAAGTGCTGGGGTTTTGAATTCTAACTTGGTCGGCTTGCTTCTTTCTCCCCAACTAAGGCTATAACCAGATGTTTTCCAGAAACATTTCTAGTGGAAAAGATATGCTGTGGGTGGGTCAGAGTGGGTGGGTCATCTGCTCCATTTCGATCTCTGCTCACCTTTTGCACTGACTGCTGTCTGATCAACGGCTGCTTTTGACATCAGTTCTAAAAAACTACGTTTTCTTATACAACCATGATACCATGCTATTCTTTATTTATTTTATATGATCAATTGCTATTGCGCCCTATTAAGGCAGCCAAGGCAGCTTGCAACCAAATCTTTTCTTTTAAATTAAAACATTGAAATATAATTAATCTACCCACAGACTGCAATAAAAGAGAGGAAGAGCACTGTCAGTCATTCAGGTCTCAAGACCAGCGCTTTGGGTATGTGGTGAACGGTGATGTTGCAAAGTCAGTTCAGAATGAAAGCAGTGGTTTTGATCTCGCTCCCACTTTTCCCCTTTCTTTTCAGAACGGCATAAATAGCATGCGTGCTTTGATTTGACAATTGAAACATTTCATGAAAAGCACCCCCCCTTTCCACCCTTTTCTATTCATCTCCAAACTTAATCTCTCATCGAATTTGTTTCTGAATTTGTAGAGAGTTAGAGGAGTTGGTGACCTCTTAGGTATTGGCTATAGGACTCCAGCCTGATGTTGGAAATAGGGGCTTTATAGGCGGTCCTATTGATCATCAAGCCACCATAGTAGATTTCCTCTCCATTTCAGGCATGCCAAAAGCACAATGAAATGAAGTTTGTGGTGGCTACCATTTGAAGAACTAGGTCCTTTCTTTATAATTTATGTAAATAGAAACAAAAAGCCTGGCTATGGGAACTCATGTCCTTTGGAAAACTTATATGAGCTGAATAGATCTCAGTCCTATACAACTTATGCTCCATCAAGTCAAACAATAATAGGTACTGTGGTCTAATAGAGGATTCATTAAACCTCCTTTTTTGCTTTCTCTCTAGGTTGGAGAATTAAATAGCAGAGCTGTCTGATTTCCAGCAGGCCACAAGACATGGCTAGTGGGCTGTAGGTCACAAGCTGTGTTGAACCTCTATGGACTTTATAATTATATATATTTTTAGAAATATATCCTAACTGCTACCAACTGAACATGAGTGTTCTAACTTAATAGAGCCCAGCCCTTCACTATGAACCTCATTTTGTTCATGTCTCAACTAGAACAGACTTATTTGCTGGTAAATAGGAATTTAATTCTATCTT
Organism: Eublepharis macularius; assembly: GCF_028583425.1. NCBI lineage: Eukaryota > Metazoa > Chordata > Lepidosauria > Squamata > Eublepharidae > Eublepharis > Eublepharis macularius. The sequence continues at coordinate 66,035,482 of NC_072793.1, forward strand.
CAGATCCAATAAGTGTGCACGATCTGACTTTGTTCGTGTTTGTCAGCTTTCAAAAACGCAGCCCAAGCATTCATGCTGCGAATCATGGCATGAAACAGGATTGGCAGACAGGGGTTCATGTTTGAGGTACACATGGTGATATAATTTGCCTTCCTTTGAAAGTCTTTCTAGTGTTCACCTCAGTGTGGGTGTGAGTCTGTGTGCATGGAGGCATCTCATGTAAATCAGAAAAAGTTTCACCTGGAAATGACACAGAGATGCAAAATGCCATGTTGCTTTCTGGCAGCAACAATGAAATATCAGCCACCTGGGTATGTAAATCTTAGTTCCCATGTGGTATAATGCCACATCCCTACATTCTCTCCGTGACTGTAGCGCTTCCCCAAGAGTAATAGATCTCTTTGAACATGCACACAATGATTGGCTACCTGATTTGCTCATAAATAAAACCAGCTGGCTGCACCACAAGTCAGCGTTTTGTTAGTTTCAAAGGCTGAATAATTATTTATGAGCCAGGCCAGCCAAGCAAAGATCTGCAAATACAGTTATAATAAACAGGGCTTTGTTTTTATTTAATTCTATCTTTTAAAAAGAACATTATTGGCTAGTAAAATGCAATCACATCCTCCTCTCAAAATCCCAAATACACTTATTTTTGAAATAACTCTATTATCCAGTGATTTTAAAATTTTTGTGTGCTATTCACACCCTTGCATGACCAGTTTTAAAAACATTACCAAGGAATGATTGTAATTTTAATGTATATATGATTCTATGACTGAAGCTTCAGTATTTTAAATATAAACTTAATGGTGTTTGAGCAACATTTTAGATGACATAAAAACAAGTTAAGTTTGCAAAATATTCTGTCATCATGATGGATATACACAATGTCTTAAGCATTAATGCTGTTTTGTAATAGACAATCTTACCCCAAGGAAAGCAATACATGCTGGGAAAGGTTTTTGGTGCTTCATCAGCTGGGATGACAACCCCTGTCCCTTCCGACTGGCTTTACTGCTGCCTCTTTAACGTTTGTTTAATTTTCACAGTCCCTGCTTACATAACCATTCACTTTTTGCCTGCATTTTTCACAATCAGACAAAAGATTTGCAGAAATAAAGAGTTCAGCACCCATACATTAAGAATATCAGCTACTAAAATATGTGTGTTAATGATATTATAAGCACTAAAATTTGTCATTTTTAACAACAGTATGGAAATTCTCAATATCTGCTTTTTAGTTTAAACCTTTTAATGTTCATGGTGCAAACAATCAGTAGTGCCAAAGTCCTGCTATATGGATTGTTTTTTTTAAATGTTATAATAATAATAACGTTCGGTTTATATACTGCCCTTCAGGACGACTTAACACCCACTCAGAGCGGTTTACAAAGTATGTCATTATTATCCCCACAACAACAAACACCCTGTGAGGTGGGTGGGGCTGAGAGAGCTCCTAGAAGCTGTGACTAGCCCAAGGTCACCCAGCTGGCTTCAAGTGGAGGAGTGGGGAATCAAACCTGGTTCTCCAGATTAAAGTCCTGTGCTCTTAACCACTATACAAAACTGCAGTTTAAATTTAGGCAAAGCTGAAAACCATCCACTGAAACAGTCCTTATCAGTCCCAAACTACTGTGTGAAAAGGGTTGAAGTACTTCATACTTCTATGGGGTATGGACTGAAGTGCAGAAAGGAAATGTGCTCTCAGCCCCTAAAATCAGAGCCAATTGGATGTGCTGTTGAGTCAGCTTTTCCTTACTTTCTGCTACAACATACTGTTAAATGGCCCTTAACTTACAACTGAATGTTAAGAAGAGTTACTCCAATCAGGTCCGGATGGAGGGGGGGCAGGGGGGGTAGCCTGCCCCCGGTGCTGCCAAAGAGGGGGCATCGGGAGCGGCTGCCAGCCCCTGGGAGCGCGCTGTGGCTTCCCGCGTGGGAGGCTGAGTGCAGGGTTGGGAGGCCCTCGCCAGCCCCGCCCATGGGGCAGCTGGCTTGCTGCGCGTGCAGGACCTCCCAGCCCTGTGATCAGCCACCCGCGCAGGAAGCCAGCTGCCCCATTGGCAGCACATGCTCTCACCGCCGCCGCCGCCACCACCAGCTCCACGGCACTCCGTGCGCTGGTGCGGCCAGCTTGCCGCATTGGCAGCACAGGGCAGCGGGGCAGGTGAACCGCATGGCCTCCTAGCCCTGCGTTCAGCTGCCCGTGCGGCAAGCCAGCCGCCCCAGCGCACAGAGCACCGTGGAGCTGGTGGCGGTGGTGAGGGCGTGCGCTGGGGCAGCTGGCTTGCCACATGGGTGGCTGAGCGCAGGGCTAGGAGGCCCTCCACGTTCGGCAAGCCAGCCGGCCGCTCCAATGCACACCAGTGCCGCCGCTGCCAGCTCTGCAGCGCACCGGATGCTGGAGCAGCCAGCTTGCTGTGCGGGCAGCATGCCTCCTGCCCAGCGTGATGACGTCATGAAAGTGCCATCATCACACAGCGCTGGGAGTGCGCAAACCCAGGCAGGGTGGCACCAGGTGCCTGCATCCGTAGATCCAGCCCTGACTCCAGTCCAAGCCCATTGAAATCAATGGGCTCAGTCTAGAGAAGCCCTTTTTAGGATTTCACTGTGTGTGCCACTCTAATTCCTATATTAAATGCAGGAGATCTATCTGCCACTTTTAACCCATTCTGCCTCCAAAGAGCTTAACATAATGTGCATGACTCACATCTACTCCATTTTATCATCACAACAGCCCAGTGAGGTAGGTTGAGCTGAACGAGAATAAAGGCAAAAGGCCATCCAGTGCATTTTATGACTGATGGAGGATTTGAACCTGGGTCTACTCACTCCTATTCAGACATTAACCAGTGTACTGCACTGGAACACATGAACCTAGCAGCGGGATCTGGTCCTTTTAAGAATTTTTAAGGTCAATAGAATTATGAGGTGCATATATACTTAGCTGCAGTATTGAAATGTATGTTTTCCCAGCTGCTTTGGCTGTGCCTTGAACAACAAGCCTGAAAAACTATGAGGGAAGGAAGCTAATTATTTTGAATAGGTTTTTTTTAAAAAAGTAAAATGCAAATGAATTCCCTCAAATTCACCCTGGTCCATATAACAAAACCAGTACAAATGATGGTGCTGATGCTGAAGTGATGATAAGAATGAATATTGCTGATTTTTAAAAGAAACAACGTTTCTTTCTTTGGATCACTTGAAAGGGAGGGGAATGTGTGCTAAAGGGGGGAAATCATAAAATCACTCAGAGCAGGTTCCAGGGTTTGGGGATCCCTCAACAAGATAATGCTGATGGGTACAATGCCCCACTGCCCAGGTAGGTATGACCCGAACCAGCAGGAACCTGACTGCTACTAGTGTCATAGCCACTTTGGTGTGCCCAAGGTATATGTCAGGGAACACTAGGCCAGGCAGTGGTTGTGCTGCCCACTTCCTGCCACAATGACTTGCCGCCACTCAGTTGTTTCTTTTCCATTCATACCTACAGCAGGGACAGGATGAACTATGCAGTACCATCAGTGACGTGCAAGCACATGTGCGAGCAGACACACTGTCCAGTGTTGGTGTCAGATTTTAAAATCCAAATTTCAAATGTTGATAATCAGATAAGTTTTATTTTTTCTCAAAATGTTGTTTTAACATATTTGACCTCTCTGGACAACTGCTTTTCATATAGCTTCAGCATCAGATGATCAAACAAAGCAGAACACTTTTACTTCTCTATAAATATCAATGAAGTGAAAGGAAATGAGTTATAAAGAGGGGTGAATTTAGTGTACCCTTTCAACAGTAAGAAATGTAAACTACAGCACTCATTTTTGAATGTGTAGCTGCTGGGAATACAAAGAGTGAAAGAGTTCTAGAGCAGGAATCATCTCAAAGAAATATTAACCAGTAAAAGCTGAAGGGTAAAGATGGCTAAAACAAATTTGTGAAGGAAATCTTCAGCCACCCAGGAGACTGGTGAGTAGAGACTGAGTTAAACTATTTGAACTATTGCTAATCCTTGGCTTGTGTAAGACAGCTCATCAGAAAAGAGCCTCGAGGCAAGTGAAAATCCAGAACATACATAGGCTACTGGTTTTCTAAGGTGAGGTGGAATGAGGGGCAACATATCTGAAAGCAAACATCTTATTCTGTAATCCGCAACACTAAGTTAATCACACAACAAATTAGTTAATGAGCAAAATACATAAAGTTAAGTTCAGTTAAGAATATAATTTTATCTTACTGTGAAACATACATCTACCGAAAAAGAAATTCCAAGCAGAAATAATCAAAGCTCCTCTTTTCAGCTCTGCATTAGTTTCATAGCACACCTGATTCTCTCCGAGGATATTAGTTCAGGGAAAGAACTAATGGACACCCACTCAGAAAAGCTGTGCCAGCTGCATTATCTCTTAGCAATGGCCATGTTCTTCAAAAGGTGAGGTGAGCTTTAAAGACTGAGGGATTTTACCTCATTGTAAGTCTGCTTGCAGGAGCTTAGACCTGGCCTCAGCCATATCAAAGCAAAAAAGCCATCTCATGAAAGAAATCCATTTTTCTTATGAAGGGAGTGCTTTTTCCAGGTGTTGCAACTAATTCCCTGAAATAATGACATGCTGTCTAGGATAACAGACTGGTTGATTCAACTAGGCCATGCTAACAAAAGTGAGACTGGTTCCAAAAAAATGTCCTGTTTGCCAACTTTCCTAAAAGATAAAAGGGCAATTAACCTTATCTTCCATATAATTGTTGTTGCTGGGGAGGAACAATGGCAGAAGGGGACAGAGTCCCTCCTAACTATTCAGAATAGAGGACTAGGCTCTAGGGACTCTATTCATCTACCCTCTTTGAAGAGACACCATACAATTCATGACTACCATCTTCAATGCCTCCTGTTTTGCTTGGCATGGAGGAGATTTTTGAATATTCACCAATCAGATTAGCTTGAATTTTCTGAATAAGTAAGCTCCTGTTTCCCAGAAGTACATAATTTGTGTTTGTGTGGATTAATACTAGAGACGGGCATGAACAGGAAAAAAAACTAACACAATGTTAGTTGTTCGTTGCCATCCACGAACAGGGATACACAAACATTGATGGACATGACATGGTCACGAACATGTTCGTAGTTGGAGGTTCGTGGGAGCCAGAATGGCCCCCTTGGGACTTAGCTGAACTTGAGCCGGGGAAAGGAACGTCCATGGGTCTCCCCTTCCACGTCATTTTCTCTTCACAGTGGCAAAAACTGGACTGTCTGCTGGAAGCTATTTACTGACCTTCCCAATGTCCAATCCCCACCAGATTTTCAGGGGACATAGTCCTGGAAATTTCCTGGAAAGTTTGGGGTGGAGCCTGGAGAGGGTGGGGTTTGGGAGAGTGGCCTCAGCAGGATATAATACCATCGAGTCCACCCTCCAAAGTAGCTCCAGAGGAACTGATGTCTTTTAGCTGGAGATTAGCTGTAATTCCGGGAGATCACCTGGAGGCTGGCAACCCTTGAACCAATAGAGGCAGAGGCCTCAATAATGAAAGAAACCAGAAGAAAATGAAAGAAGATCATGGGCTTTCCCCTTTATAGGCTGTTTATACAGGGATCTTGTTTCATTTTCATATTAATTATGAAACACCCCATTTTCATTATTATTGCAATTAATAATGAAAGAAAAGCACACATCTAACAAAATGTTATATTTCTTTTTGTTCAATAGATTTGATTATTGCAATTTGTCTCTGTCTGCTGTTTTTACAAGCAGTGTTTTCATACTGAGGGCATAGAAAGCTGTGTTCCATAGGGGGAGTAGGGAGAAGAACTTCTGGTTTTTCTTGACCAATTTAAGCTGTAGCAGCCATTAGCACTGCGTACATGTGTGAGGTATGATTGACCTAGAGTATGAGTTTGGTTATATATTCTGACAAAGAATCAAAGCCAATGTTTCTTGGCCCAAGTGGGCACCTGTAGTGTGCTTCCAGCACTAGTTGTTTGGTGGAATTTACTTTCCTCAGACTTCTGGGTGGCTCAGTCAGCATGGCAGGGCTGAATATGCCCCAGGCTACATCTGGCGGCTTGGTTGGTAATACTGAGCGGGTCGGTCATGGTCCAGGAAGGCCGTGAGTGGAAAAGGTGCTCTCAAGGCAAGACGCCGGTCTCATAGCCATGACTCATCAATGTTGCAGGATTCATCAGGTGAATCTTCCTCAGACTGGGAAGGGGATTGTGGGGTGTGGGACTACTGGAACGTGGCCACCCTTGGGCCTGGCCTCACCAACTGGGCCTGCTGGCAGAAGTATGGGGGCAAGGAGGATGAGTTAGGGATCAAGGCAGCCTGGGGAGAGGGACCACAACATAAAGTTCCCCTCCTGGGGGCCAGTGAGGTGCCACCTGGAATGCATCTAGCCCGGAAGGTCAGGGAGTGCGTCCTGGATGGGTACTACATGGATGTTTTCACACTCCAAATGGGCACAGAGAGATTGTGGCTGCACAGGGAAAGGGAGGAAAGGCAGCAAAAGAAGAGCAGTAAAACACACTTTTGAAAACTGGTTGGCAGGGTATTCCATGTACATGGGGGGGGGGGGGGGTTGTTCTGGCCTACCCGGAGAGGGGATGGAACCTCATCAGCCACCAGATGAATGTGCTACAGGCCCACTCTCTAGCAGGTGACCTGACTGCCATTGAGTATGATGAAGAATTTTGGAAGGTGATATCTAATTGTGAAGAGATGTGGTGGGACCAGATTGAGGACTAAGTCTAGCTGGGGTGCTGGGTTGCAAGTGGAGCAAACTGGCACAGGTGGGGAAGGGTGGCTAGGACAACTGCCACGGCTGTGCCCTCCCATCTGGATTACTAAAGGAATGAAGGCAGACCTATGGGTGTGGTGCACTTTTCTGGCCAACTTCAATGGCACCTCTTTCTGGCGTGAGCTGCTGGAGGCAGGAGCCACCTTTCAGTTGCATTCTGATGCCTGGGAGGCGTCGGGTTTGGAGTGTACATGGATGGGAGGCGGAGTGCACAGTGATGGCCACTTCCTGGTGGGGGACTTGGATCAGTAGGGAACTTACATTCTTAGAGTTCTTTCTAATCCTAGTTGCAGTGGTTCTATGACAGGACACTTCTGGACAAGAAGGTGCCATTTTGGTGCAATAGCCAGGCCGTGGTGTGGGTTGTTAACCGGTAGTCATCATGCTCTGAGAGGGTTGTGCGCCTTGTTCGGAGATTTGTCCTGGTCTGCTTGTGTGCTAACATTGTGTTTGAAGCTTGCTATGTTGTAGGTGTAGATAACAGCATCGCGGACGCCTTGCCTCACTTCCAGGAGGAGAGATTCGGGGCTTTGGCACTTGTAGCTAAGAGTTGCCCAGACCCCTTCCTGGAGGAGCTGTGGGAGCTTGGGATCAAATCATCTTGCGAGGAGAATTGAACTCAATGGCGCCATCCATCAGACAGGCATATTCAGCAGTAGTATCATTCTTGGCATTTCTCAGCAGGTCAAAGGGGCACAAGGCCTCACCAGCTTCAGAGGGGCCAGTGTTGAAGTACCTGGCCTACTTGTATGGAAAAGGATATGCCCCCAAGACCATGTCTCTTCATCGTGCAGCCATTCCCTTCTTCAGCTGGATGGTGGGCTTCCTGACTAGGAGGGTGGTGGCGGGTTGGTCCTGCATGGTCCCAGCTTGCAGAGATATGAGGCATCCAATCACCGTGGCTCTCCTTCAGGCACTCCTGGGGCAACTGCCCAGCATCTGCTGGTCACAGATCAAGACCATATTGTTCTGAGTAGTCATCACTCTGGCATTTTATGGGGCCTTCCAGGTCGGGGAGCTGGTGGCAGTTTTGGCTGGGGACTGGTCCAGCAAGGTACTGGCAATGAGTGACATCACGGTGGAGGAAGTGCTCCAGGCTCAGGTCAGTCACTCAAAAACTGATCAGCTAGGGCAGGGATCCGTGGTCCATCTGTGCAGTGTGGCCAGGGGGACACCCTGTCCTTTAAAAGTGATATTGGCCTTCTTAGACATCCACCACCTACACATCCCGGGCCCATTGCTTGTGCATGCTGACAGAGCATCTCTTACCAGGTTCCTATTCATCTCTGTGCTGAGGGTGGGGCTGGAGGCTGCTGGGTTCCCTGCTGGGGAGTTTGGGTCCCACTCGTTTAGGAGTGGAGCAACCACCAGTGTGGTGGAAGCAGGCTTGCTTACGTCTTGTTTACAATTCATCAGGTGCTGTGCCTCGAGGGCATTCAAAGCATACATATTGAGCCTGTCCGGTGCTAATGCTTCTTTGTTATAGTTGCAGGCAAAGTGGTCTCTGGTGATGGGCTGGCTGGTGAGCAGGTACAATGGAGGAGGCAGCACTGTATCAGGCAGATTGGGAATGTATTGCCAGTTAGGGGGGTAGTGTCCTGGGTGGTCACAGCTAGATTGCCCGGGGCCATTTCGAGTAGGTAGGGCCAGGAAAGAATTTTTCCTTACAGGGTCAGATTGGCCAGAATTCCTGTCCCCCCCCTTCCTCCAGGCAACAGGGCTATGGGACCACAGGGTGGGGTGGGTGGTCCAAATTAACTGCAGCTATTGGAGCATTGGTGGGAGTCAAGCCTCTGTGGGGCTCCTCTTGTGGTGGTTTTGAGGCACAGAGCAGCTCACCCTGCCTCTTTCGGGGTCTCCTTAAGGGATCTGGGGCAAAGCCTAAGGGCATGCACCTGGGCAGGCCATGGCAGGCTTTGCCCTTGGTAGCAGGGGCTGTCTAGCCATTCCAGGATGGAAGTGCATCACCTGTTATCCCGCAGTACCCAGCAGGCATGCTGGGGAAGCAACCATCGAATGGGAGGGGGTTGTTCAATGCTGTGGATCTGTTGCCCTATGCCTTGCTGATGCTCCAATAGCTGTAATCAATAAAATTGTGGCCCATTACATCCATTAATGCTGTGGTCTGTGTAGTCTTTGCCCAGGGCACCAGCCTCACCATTGCCCATACGGACGCAATGAAGTTACATTGTGCGGTTCTTTCTTGTTCTTGCTACGGACTGTTTAGCAAGAGAATTGATAGAGTTGAGCAGTTCTAGTAAATTCTTTGATCTGAGAGTCTCTCTGCATGAGACACCTGACATGTGAAGAACACATGCAATGGTAGCTAGGAAAGGTAGTTTAAAAAGACAGAGCCATCAGCAGGACAAAAGCTTTGCTATACACTGGAGCGATGTGAAGGGGCTGTCAAATGCCAGAAGGGAAACTTCAGCCCATTATAACTTCTCCAGGTCTAAGCCCAGCTCTGGAAGGCAGCTCCAGCCCATTTCCATTCCCTGCTGCCCTCAGGTTGCAATCCCACACAGTTTTAGACTGGAGAGGTGAACTTTTCAGAGCCTTTGGGAAGGCGAAAATGAAATTAACAAACCTTTTGAGGAGCAATCACTGCCTGCTCTGTCTTTTTAAACTATGCTTCCTGGCTAACATTGTGTCTCCCTACATTTGACAAACATGCACTGAGACTTCTCATGTAGAGAAGAGCCAGTTTGGTGTAGTGGTTAAGAACGAGGGACTCTAATCTGGAGAGCCAGATTTGAGTCCCCACTCCTCCACTTGAAGTCAGCTAGGTGACCTTGGGCTAGTCACGGCTCTCTGGAGCTCTCTCAGCCCTACCCACCTCACAGGGTGTTTTGTTGTGGGGATAATAATGACATACTTTGTAAACCGCTCTGAGTGGGCATTAAGTTGTCCTGAAGGGCAGTATATAAATTGAATGTTGTTGTTGTTTTTATTGTTTTTCTTAGAGAGACTCTGAGCTTTGACATTAACTAGAATTTCCCTAGTATGAAAAAACTCCAGTTTTGTATTAACATTTACTCTCATTGTCTCATTTTCTTGTAATTATTCTGAATTAATCTTACGATATCTACCTGCAGTCAAATGACAATGATGGAATAGATGTCTCAGGGCAAGGTGTTCAACTGATCATTAAGCCTATATGTTCTTCATAACTCTGACACTGCTCAGCATATGCAGTACATATTTTATTGGTTGGTGTGAGTTTACTGAAATCAATCATGCTACTGAAAAATCAAGAGGTGTTGACTTTTTCCTGTCATTTTCCTTGGATTAAGGGTGGATTGAGAATGAGATGAAAAGCAGAGGTGTGATGCTAACTGGTTATGTGAATGCAAAGGCCTTGAATTACCCATTGTGGCAGAAAAGCAGCATATCATTTTTTTTAAATGTAGTGATAGAACTGCAGTTTATCATCTTCCAGCTTTCCCTACATTTCAAAAGCAATCTAGATGTAAGGGAGCTGAATATCATAAAGAATTGCTGGACCTTGACCAGAGAGATTACGTAAAGTTACCACTTGATTTTCCTCTTCTTCCATGGTTTTTGTTGATCATTTTAAAGCTTGGCTTCAATGTCAGTTTAATGAGTAATTTTAAGTGTGAACCAACTGAAATGAGTTAATTGATAGAAATGAGCTAGTCAGTTTATTTCACCTCATGAAATCTTTTGACCCAGTATAGTACATATTTGCATGTGTAAACAGTTCTAAATATTTTGTGTGTGTTTGAGCTTTTCCACTCTAAATATTAGCATATTTGTGGATTAGAGGCCAGGAAATAAATAGCTGCAAATAGTAACAGCTGAAATGGTGGCCGCCTCTGCCAGTTTACTGTGCTTCACCCATAACTCTGAAGCTGACAGCTTGCTGCTTTCAATACTCTAAACAGTGGCATTACAGAATTTCAATCACACTGTTTCTTACTGAGAATTTGCAAATAACTTGGAGGAATTGGCTGGCCTGATTTTTTCATGTTTCCCAAATGATTGGTACACGGTTAAGAAAATTAGGAAGGGATGGGAAATCAAACACACAGCCTGGCTAAGGCACTGAAGGTCAAAATACACATTTCCTGATAAGAGAGTTTTTCCTCTCAAATTGTTTGTAAATGAAACTTGAGGAAAATGCAATTAGTAGAGAGGATATCTCAAAGCAAACATCTTCTAGTGGTGACTCTGAGCTCTCATTTATAAGCTGAATGAACTTTAGCTTGAGGGGTCATAGCACAATGGCAGTGCACGTATGATATTTGCCAAAGGTCTCAGGTTCAGTCCCTAGCACTGCACCTCTAGTTCATTAAATAACGGCTATTGGGTAACAAGGCTCCAAAAGAGCTCCACAATATGTGCAGAGCTGCTGCTAGCAGCTTAATAGATAACACTGGACCTGCTGGACCAGTGGTCCAGTTCATATAGTTTAGTAATGAAGACAGACGTAAGACAAAGCCTGAAGTGACAGTCTGTACTTCAGAGATTTCCTAAACAAAATGTTTTTATGACAACTGTGAAAGGCCTTATACAGCTCTCAGAAATAATAGCCTTCTATTTCCCATTGCAATATAAGAGCTAGCAGACGTCTTCAGGCCTCACTGGCTTGCATGTTCATCATTTGTTTGGAAATCACATCTTTGAAGCTTTTCGAGTATGTGAAACTGAGCAGCTTTTCGTTAGTGGAACATTTGTGATGGTGAACCCAGTTAACTCAGGTTTCCAGGCTGGGTACCAATCAGAATAAATAATGCGCAGCAGATGTGGATTTTGTTTTTTAATCAGAAAGGTGAACTGTATGTATGCCCTGTTCCTCCTGATCTTTATTACATAATTAAACATGTTGATAGGGGGTATGTGTGTGTGTGAGAAGATCCTCACCTCAAAATATCTTAATTTTTTTTTTGCACCTCTTTTCCCAGCAAAGGAAGTATTTTCAACAATATGTTCAAGAGCTCTTATTCCTTTGCACAACCCATCTTTGTACTGATTATAAATAGTACACACAGATCATTCATTACCAAAGGATTTTAGACTTCTCCAAGGATGTGTTTAATTAGAAGGTTAACTGTGCATTATTAACTTGAATTAAATAACTAGTAACATATCAGATCTCCTTTAGCAAAAAATCCCCTCCCATACGAATACTGAGGCTCAAACTAAACAAGACAGCAGCAGACATGTCATTCTCGTTTCAAATATAAAGTAGGGTCTGAGTCCATTTTAATATCAAAATGGATATTCAGGCATGGGGAGGAAAATTCCTCTTTCTCTTCTGCCTCATCTCTTCATAGTTCATTGCCCTAGGCACTTTTTCCTCAGCCTGGTTAACTTCTGGAATCAGAGCCAAACTGGGGAAAAAACTGATTAGGTGGCAGTCTGTGGCTAGGTGATGTCAGTTCAAGGTATTTTGTGCCCCCAAACAAAGTTACACATTGCCTTCTGTGCTGTAGCTAACAATACTACAAGGGTTTGACTTAGATCTGATGGGTCCAGAAAGCAATGCTCATCATCCCCGTACCACCAATATCAGACCTCAAGAGCAAGCCAAACCACTGCAGTATACTGGTACCCTCATTGTTGTGCTGCTGCAAGGATGGCTTGCCTGGAGAAGTGGCCCTGTGAGTAGGTGAGGTGGAGCAGAGGGAACATTTCATGTTAAAATTACTCTCCCACACTATATGTAAGTGATGAAAACACATGAAGCCTACTATTGTTGGCCCATCACTTTTAGTTGGGTCCTTAGTAGAGGTGGGCACGGACCAGAAAAAAACCATGGGCCATCGGGCTGTGGTTCTTCAAGTTTCACGAACCGTGGACCATGAACCATGAACTTTTCATGGACCCCCCCCCAGTTCGCGGACTGGTTCATCGGTCCATGGTCCATCACTTCCGGGGCCAGTCAGTTGAAGCTGGCCTGGCAGGGGAGCACTGGGTTCCATTCAGCTTACAAGTCAGGGGCACGGAAATGGGCATTTTAAACCTCGCGGCTGGCTTCAGCTGTGGGGAGCTCCATCCTCTGCCATTCAGCTGGAGCTAGCCTTGGGGTTTGAATTTAAAGTGTGGAAAGGGGCTTTAAACTTCAGCTGGGAGGTAGGGGATTCCCCCTCCCAGCTGAAGCCTGGGGAAGCCCCTAAACAAGCATTTTAAACTTCAGCATGGGGGGATTCCCCCAGCTGAAGCAAGGTTTGGGGTTTAAAGCACCCCAGCTAAAGCAAGGTTTGGGGTTTAAAGCACCCCAGTGAAGCAAGTTTCGGGGTTTAAAGCGCCCTTCTGTGCTGCTTGTGAGCAGCACAGAAAAGGGGCTTTAAACCCAGGCTTTAGCTGACAGGTGGGGACTTCTCTGTCTGCCAGCTGAAGCAAGGCTTCCCCATCTGCTAGCTGAAGTCCCCACTTGTCATCTGAATCCAGCCCTGCCGGGGAGCGCCTATTTCCATGTTGCTTGTAAGCGAGGCACATGGAAACAGCTACTTTAAACCTGGTCTGGATTCACAGTCCAACGGACCAATGGACCTGCCCAAAAGTCATCAGGTCCATGGAAAACTCGCATCTCACAACCTGCCAGTTTGCAAATGCCAAACTGGGCCAGTCTGTGTTAAATTTTGGTCTGTTTTCTGGTCCGTGCCCACCTCTAGTCCTTAGGCAAGTTTGCACCAAGTTTTCCTGATGCAAATCCAAGTTCAAATGTTATTAGATGACACTGTTCAATGTCTGGCAGTAATCTCAAATCTAACTCTACAGAATGGGATGCAGCACACACTTTGCAAACAGGTGACATTGCTTTTAGAATCACAATGGCATTTGGGGAATAGCTTAAATTGTATTCCATTTCTCCTACTTTTGTGTTACCCCTGGGTCCAGATAATTACCAGTGCAAAAAGATTCCCCCCCACCCCACACAAATGATGGAAGTCTTGCCTTCCCCTCCTTTCTTGGTTGTACTGGAATGATGGAACTGATAAATACAAAGCAATGAATGAAACTTTCCAAAACTTTTGTAATCTAGTTAATTTGGTGTGCCTTTATCCACAACCAGGGATAATGAAAGTTCTCAAAGGAAACAGCATAAATGGGCCTAGGAATAAGTTACCAGACTATAGGAGGTCCAAACTACATCTGTCTTTGAAGATCTATGATTAGCTCCCTCCATTTTTAAAGTGAAGTACAGTGTCTTGATTTGCGTTAGTGATGAAGAAGGGAGAGTTCAGCTCCTTAGCTGTGCAATTTTTCTTGGACATACTGGTGGTCCCAGAAGAGAGAACATACCTCTGCATTTGTATGTCCATGTTTTCCTCCATGGGTTAAGTAGCAACTGGGTTAGAGGGACTGAAATTGGAAAAACTATTAGGGAAAGGATTGTGCTTTCCTCCCTCACTTGGCAGATGCGTCGTGGACAGAATAGGGTTTTTTCCCCACACAAGGTTCTTTAATTAGTTATGGCCCAATACTGCTTTGGTTTATCCCCGGATTACCACATGCTGTTTTGCCTCTAGTTTTCATATCTTTTTTGGGGGGCGGAGGGGGGTCTTTTCCACAGGTTTTTTCCCCCTGGTTCATTTGAGACTGCTTTTACTCTGATCATTTTTGGAAGCCCATTTCAACTTGGTTTTTTTTCTTGTTCATAATGTTTCTTTTGGTTTTTTTTGTCTCACCCACTCCCACTTAAGCTCCAACCCTCTATATGATGTTTGGACATTTGTCACTGTCAAACCAATTCTCCCCCACTTTCCTTCCCAGCTTCCGGTTTTATTTTTGATCTTTTTAAAAATATCAATTTCTTATTGATACATCAATCTGCCATTGTAAGAACAGATGAAACCGGTTCTTTGAATTCCCAGCTTTCATTTTTTTAAAAAAAGCACGTCTCAGACTCTAACCCCTTTCATTGCAGAGATATATCTTTTAGGAGTGTGCAGAAACTAAACAAATAAGTTGGAGGTACACCCAGAAATCTCTGATTTTGATATTTGTGGATCGACTGCTAAGAAAATCAGGAATAAGTTGAGCATGCAGAAAAACCCTAGGGCAAGGGAGACCACGCGGTTATTGCAGCTCAGTAGGTGACTTGATCCAGTCCCTCTTTCTCCGGGTTATTAAAAGGATAAAATGGGGGAGAGTAGAACCATGTTCATTACCATAGCTTCTTAGACGAGGGTTTTTAACGTTATAAATAGATAGGACCAGAACTCTGGTCTGAGTTAGGCCCCCTTTCAAATAACTATGGGAATTCCTAATGGTGAGTTGACAAGTCATTTCTAATTTTGCTCTAATTTTAGTAGATATTTTATATGCAAGCAAAGCACCATGAAGACAAGAAGATTCCTAAACACTGTTCCTACTTTCCTTGTGATAAGACCATTTAGAATATGTTTGTGATATTTGTACAAATATACAAGTTGAATAGGCATCCTGAGAAAGATGGCATTAGTCATTTTGAAAAAATGACTAGGATCTCCTGCAGATGCCACCCTGCACGTCTCTAACCCCTTTCATTGCAGAGATAGGAGTGTGCAAAACTATGTACTCCCTGTTGTCTTAAATATGTGCTCCTATGAGCTACTTGTGCTTCATGTAGTCTAATGTCAGCACTAGAACTGCTGATGTTCTGTTTCAGCACTTCTTCAACTCTGTATTGGATTCTTACTAATGCTATGTCTTTGTAAAATTGTGTTTATTTATCCCATGGCATTGTTTATGGAAATGTCCTTGAAATTGACTGTACTAATCTTGCACTGTGTAATGTGCCTTGAGTCTCAGTGAGAAAGGGGGACTATAAATGACATAAATAAATAAATAAATAAATAAATAAATAAATAAATAAATAAAATAAAAGCAGTGTGTTCCACAACGCTCCTTTTTACCAGCCTACTGCGAGACAACTTCTTTTCATCTGCATATTCAGCCTCCACCCAAGTTCTGTACTTTACAGCTATCAAATTTTCGATTCTCTTTAAGGAAATATCATCTTATTAAACATTTTTAGCCAAAACAATTGAGAAAAAAATGTATCTTCCTTGTTCCAAGAGGATCTCACCACTGTATTATAGATCTATTGTGATACCAGAGATCTGTTCCAATTATGTCTTAATTTTTTTAAACAATCACAGTTACTCCTGTCCTGAGTCCATATCTTATGAGAAAGGCATCAGAAGTTCATACAGCCAGTGGCCCCCTGCATAATTGTCACTGGTGGGCAAATGTCCTGTGCAAGCAGTTCAAAAAAAGAGAGGACTGTTGTGGCTGTAAATCAACATGGTCAGCTCCTCCACGGAGATATAATCTAGGCTTTCATGTGATCCTGGCTGGGTTGTGAGTCCTCTGAAGGCTTGAGCAGTCTTAGAAGTAATCCTGTGTGGACTACCAGCTATATGAAATGGGACAAGCTGCAAACAAATATAATTAATTTCCCAAGGTGCAGAGGCAGTTATCCAAAGGCCACTTTCACCATAAATTATGGGTTTCTATTTTCTCCTTTCATGTCGTTGTTCTATATGGTGACACATGTGCCCAGTTGTCTGTGGGGAATAATTGCAAAATTACTTCCTGATGTCTGTACCTGGTACCAGATCACGTGGCTTGCCTCTTTTCTACATCAGCATCAACTGCCTCACTGGCTGTATGGTTTTAGTGTGGAAACTAGTATCTGCATTATCCAGATGTGATCCAATGATCAAGACTTTAAAACATGACTGATACAGTTTAAATTCCCAACTCAAGAAAGTCATTTTATAGTAGCCAACATACACAAAGGTAATGTATAACTTAGGTCCGAGAAGTTAAAATTACAATTCAAAAATTCCTGCTCTTCTATTTCAACAGACAATAGAACAGTTAGTCCTGGCAGTTAAAAGTAGGGAAGCATGAAATAGCACAATTTACCTTTCACTGTCTTGTAAATCTTAGTGTGACCCATTTTTGTTTAGTTGCTTTAGCTTTACAGTTTAGAATCCAATGTTTTGCATTTCCTCTTACCGATTTTGATTGCTTATTGCTTTACAATTGTCTGAAAGCTTGCTACATGCAGACAATATTGACTCTGAGGGAGAACATTGTGTTGCCATTGATGTTCTGCTCAAAATGCTGTCTGTTCTGATTGCACAGAATAAAGTTCTTAGTGTGTCAAATGATATGGAAAGCATACTTAAGACTTTGAACAGGAAGTTAACTATAGAGGTCCAATGTCATGAAAAATGATTGCTTGCTAATGTTTTTCCTCAGTTAAGAATTTTTCAGTATATCTGAATAGAAGCTGATGGACCACATGATGGAGGTGGAAATAGATGGTACATTGCTGAACATTAAAGTTTTCACTGTATACCGGAATGGCATGTAGATGGAGGGCATAGCGACTGCAGTCATAATTATTTAAGGAATCATTTTGTTCTGATAAAATTATGTAATAGAAAAAAATCTATTTTTCCTCAGTCACATGAGCTCTTATTGGTCCCACTATCATGCAGTACCTACTACATAAAGATTATACCGCTGTACAGCTCGACTTTAGTAAAGACCAAAGTATTGTCATTACCCTTCTCTTGCCTCATATAAGATATGTATTTTGTGCCAATAACAGGGTGTTAAGATAAATAGGGCCAATAAATCACATCGACAGAACATTCCAAGAAGGGGGAGGGGTTCTTTTTTTTTAAAAAGCTGGTTAGGGCTGTTGAGGTTTGGAGAAATTTAAGGGGGATATGTATCAGAGGGATTGTGCTTAACGTTTGTACCTCCTTGCATCAGGAAAGGTTCTCAGATCCTGCAATATCTTCCAGATGGCATCCACCTTTGGGGAAGGAAAAACATGTACATCATCTCTAGGTTTCTGGGAAAGGATGATATAAAAATACTCTAGATGCACTGATAGATGCAGGTGGCAATGAGTTTGCTCCTGGGCAAGATCTAACTGATAGCAGTAAGATTAGCCTTAGGGCTACCAGTCCCCTGGTGGGAGCGGGGGATCCCCTGCTTTCACCCTCCACCCCCCACCTGGCCAGCGGGGGGAAAGGTGCAATAACGGGCCTCCCAGGCATGCTTACAGGGTGGCATGACATCATCATGCCGCCTCACGAGTGCCCTGTGCTTTGCAGCAAGCTGATTTGGGCTCTAAAAGGGCTGATTTGGGTGTGTTTGAGGCCCAAATTAGCCCGCTGTGAAGTGCATGCTCCTGTGCCAGGTGCGATGACATCACCCAAAAGTGCCATCACCAGAAGTGACATCATTGTGCAGGAGTGGGAGCGAATGTGTGCAGAAAAGGTGAGTGCCATATACCCACCATTCCATCAGGAGACTAATGAGACCTGCTAAACCTAATTAGCCCTCTCTAAATTTTGTAACTCCTGGCCTGACTTGTCTCCATAGGTCACACCGGATCAATAAGTAACACAGAGACTCAATAATTTAACTAGGGTTCTGCAGTCTTGGGCAGGGGAGTGGTTTCCAGCAAGACCTGCAGCAAAGCTGTAAGCAGAGCAAATGCCAAGGCCCTCCATTACCAAACGAAATGCTTGCAAAAAGGTAGAACAAGTAGAAAAAGTAGAATAACTTGCAAAGTCCACTTGCTTGATGAAAAAACAACTGCATAAAAACAGACACAATGAAAGGGCATCAGCGGAGTTGTTTTCTGTTGCTCCAGAAGATCGGATCTCAACCAACAGGTTAAAATTAAATCAAAAGAGGTTTTGGCTAAACATTAGGAAGAACTTCCTGACAGAGCAGTATCTCAGTGGGGCTTCCTCGGGAGGTGGTGAGTTCTCCTTCTTTAAGCAGAGGCTAGATGGCCATCTGACAGCAGTGCTTATTCTGTGAACCTAGCCAGGTCATGAGAGGGAGGGCAGGATGGGTTATATCAGTGCTTAGTTCTTGTGGCCCTTCTTACATGCTGATCACCACTTTGGGGTCAGGAAGCAGTTTCCCCCAAGCCAGTTTGGCTGATGGTGTTTTGCCATCTTCTGGGCATGGAGCAGGGGTCACGGTGCGTGTGTGGGGAGGGGTAGTTGTGAATTTCCTGCATTCTGCAGGGGGTTGGATTGGATGACCCTGGAGTCCCTTCTAGACCTAGGATTCTATGATATAATGCTAAATACAGGAACATTTTTGTACAAAGCAACTGACAATTCAGCAATAATGCTGCAATATTCTGGCTTTTAGCTTTCCATCTAGTTTAGCTATCCCATCTAATTTAAGTTAAGCTCCCTATGTTATTCTAAATGATAAGCAGTCTTTCTAATTACCTTTGAGTCTCCTCAAGAAATTTTCAAGCAAAGCATCGACCTACCTAACTGGAATTTCTCCATCCCCGTGCCCTTTATACATTCCTTTTGATTGTCGTGGAGAGAGAGGTATACACTTTATCATCCAATTATTTTCTCAGGGATCCTTTCCCAGGACAAAACCTGTCACATTCAGATAACGCTTTTTTCTACCATCCATTCTTAAAGTATCACACCAAATCACTCAGCTTTGGGGTTACTATGGCTGTGTCATATTATCTTTTCCTACTCCAAGGTTGCTTACTATCACACACATTTGCTCTCCACAGTTCCTTATGTCAGTTTGGCATCTTCATATCTTGCTTTAGTCCTACTCAGGATCCTACACAAAACATTGTAGACAAGATCAGTGTAAACAACCAGCAGGCAAGAAACCAGCCTACTTTACGTCCAGACAACAACAGATGTTAATAATGAGATTTTTGGCAAAAGGAAGAGCTAAGTTCAAGGAGTTTCAAACAGAAGTTTAGTATCAATTCCTTTTCTCTCTTTTACATAAAAAACATAGACCTAAAGTGAGGAGATGGAAAATAAAAATAATTAGAAAACTTTTTTTGCATTATATATTTTACATTAGTAAGTTTCTCTGAAATATCAAAGTGGTATACAATAAAAAATTCCTAAATAATTATGCACTGATAGAGTATCAGACAGTTGCTTTATTCTCTATAGTGTTTGGCCAAACTACACATTACATGTAGCAGAGGATTGTCAAGAGATGGCTGTTGTGAGTTCCTATGAGAACTCAATGCTAAAGTGCTGCAGGGGTCCAATTCAGATTGGGACTGTGATATGGAGGCATAAAGTTCTTCAACCTTCTACTCTGCATTGTTTTCCTGACCCAAAACAGCCCTGGGAGCTATTTTCTTTTGACCCATTGAAGAGCTGCATAAATTCTGGATGGCTGTCAATGAGCTTCTGCCCATACGTTAATTTTATAGTAAACAAGTTATCAAGGTATGTGAAATTATATCTGTGAAAAGCAAATTATAAAATGCCTCTCAGGTATTTCTATTAAAAATATTTTTTACTATTTATGGTACTTCAAAAGCAGTTCTAAACATCTGTAATAAAAGATATTAGGAAATGCAGAAACACAGAAAAGACCTGCAGTAAAGTGACTTTTGAACTGAACCAAATAATGAGTCGTATATTTAAAGCCAAATACTCTCTCTGCTCATTAATTTTGCTTTGATTGGTCCTTGTGGTCTTCTTTGTCAGATGTTTTCCAGGAACATTTACATGTTTGAGGTTTTATTAACTCTGATAATAATGCAAAGGACTTTTTTGTGTGTGTTGATGTAATGTAGTAGGCTCTCACTAAAGAGAAATGCTGCAGTGCAATACTATATTCAAACTACTTGCAGAAAATCAGACAGAAAAAAATAATCTGATGAAAATGGAAAGCCGTATTCTCAGTCTACCTACACTAGTACAATTGCATTGGAACAAGTTGTTTTACCAGAAGAAAAACTGATGGAACGAACTGCAAATGCTATGTATGCTCTATTGAAGACTGCACATCGAACATGGATGAGGAGAAATTATCTTGAAGCAAACTGGCTGGTATGCTGTTTATTATTAAATATGACACTAAAGTCGCTTTTAAAGACGCTCCATGGGGATCTGTGGGCCATGGCTGATGAGCAGAGAGAGAGAACACAGACTTTATCACGCACATCTGAAAGGGTGTATCTTGTTCCTAGCCTTTGTGTGGCTCATGGGTAAAGGGTAGAATCCAGTAAGGCAATATAATTTGGACTCCTCTTCAGTTACTAGAAGGATACTTGTCTAGAAGGATGCAGAATTGTCAGACTTCTTCTCTGGGTTAAATCAGTCAACTTCAGAGGGAAAACGGCAGCCACTCCAACTCTAGCATCTATTGGTGCATTTTGCATTGTTTTCTGTTTGAGATCTTCCCCAGCAAGCCTTTGAGCTCCTCTAAGGGCCAAGCTACAAGTGACGAATGACACTTGAACGGCAAGTGTGTTTCTCCCTGTTCACTTGCGCTCTACTCAATCCACTTGCCATTCAAGTGTCATTCGTCACTTGTAGCTTGGCCCTATGTTTTAGTCTGGTTGCTAGACTTGGAAAGTTGCAGACCTTCTAACAGGATACGGTATAGGATTAGGTACCTCCCTGGTCTTCCTTTTCGAAGCCCAAAGCCAACCTTTGCTTCATTATGAAGAATGAATTGTTGCTCAGAATTTTTGTTAAAGAGGTCCTTCCAACCTAAGTGGTCACTTAACCTAATGAAATTCCAAGGTGATTTAATCTTTCAGAAAGTAACTTATATTTACTACTGACACTTTCACCAAAGGTGTCAGCCCTTCATGATGGTATATATGACAGAAATCCAAACATACTTTCTTACTATATATACTTCTTCACTTCTGCAATGTCCCTTTATTATAATTCCAAAGGCTGGATTGCTCCCTAGCTCTTCTAAAGTGGCTATTACTCTGTTCATTTCCCACTGCTCTTTAAATATTTACTGCTAACTAAAAGATTCTAAACTGTTTTGCTGCTGTTCCATTAAAGGTTGATCTTTTGACTTTTGCTCCATGCTAACAGGGAATGAAGATCCATTTAGAAACCCTGAGTTGAAACAGCAGTAACATCTTTGGTTTGATCTCTGAACTTTGTTGTCAGCCTGATGAAAGCTTCTGGCAGTAAAGCCTGAGAATGAATGGGATTTTTTTTGTCAATGTGGACAACTGAATAGAAAAACATCATACACTATATTTGCAAGACAGCAGGACTCTTTCATTTTACATCACTTTGATCGATTTAATAAATACATACTTTTACTAAAAACATACATACATACACACCTCTATGATTTTCTTACAGTCTGCATGGTTTTCACTATTTATGTTAATACTACAAAATATATTAAAAGCTCTGTATGGTTGTTATGAGGACATAAGCCAGTGGTCCCTCTAGCTCAGCATCCTTTTTCACATAATGGCCAATCAGTTGCTCAGGAAGTGCACAAATAAACATCAGCCTAACATCTACAAAGTCCAAGGCCGCCTTCTGATGTTTTCTGCCTCCTAAGAGACGTATGTAGAAGTTCACTTCAGCCTTCACGGCTAGTAATAATTGATGGGCCATCACAACATCCATGGTACTCACCCCCCAAAGTTAAAATTGCTTAATTATTTAATAAATGAGATTTTATGCATCAAATGTCGTAGTGCTGAAAGATGTACAACAGGCTAGTTCAATATAGTATCTTTTGATGTATAATAATTTGATAACATTCGATTTATATCCTGCCCTTCAGGACAATTTAATGGCCACTCAGAGTGGTTTACAAAGTATGCCTTATTATCCCCACAACAAAACACCCTGTGAGGTGGGTGGGGCTGAGAGAGCTCTGAGAAGCTGTGACTGACACAAGGTCACCCAGCTGGCTTCAAGCAGAGGAGTGGGGAATCAAACCCAGCTCACCAGATTGGAGTCCTACCACTCACTACACAAAAATGGCTCCCAACAGCACAATAGAAATTTTATATTTACAAAACTTCTCCCGATGAGTCATGTATTATGGTATGAAAAATTCAGCAATGTTTTTTGTGTAGTATAATCCATGTAGAAATACTTTTGCTCCCCCCACCCAGTTGAAATGAAAGGCAGACACAAAGCTTGGGATTAAAATTGGGCCACTTTATTGATTACAACATAACTTGGCACGAAGGCAAAGGATCTAGCTAACTAGCGGTACAGGTCAAGCACTGGGGTCACCTCGGACCTCCACCTTGACCTGTCTGGGCGAGCCCCCACTGCCCCAGGGGTGAGCCATCCGGTTAATGGCTGTACCCGGCGGCCAGGCAAATGGTTCCCCCTCCAAGTCTGCAGCACCTCGCTGTACAGCAAGAGGGCCTTACTTGTACAGGGGAGCCACGCGGCAGTCTGCCCTCGCCACTGGCTACCGTACAGCCCACCAGCGTCTCTGGACAGACCCCAATTCCTCACCAATGAGGATGTGCCAAGGGGGTCACCGGCCTGCTCATTTTGCCATCCTAACTTGGCAGCGGCCAAAATATGTACAGCTCCACCAACCAATTACACAAAACAAATCTCACAGTGCAAGGTAGGCAAAAATCCCTTCTCCTCTTTCATGCCAATTGGGAAAAGAGAAAAAATTCCTACCTGGCCCTGACAAACAGCGACCGGATAAGCCTGCACTGTAATAGGGAGGGTGGGTGGGCTGAGCAACCCAGCGTCCTGCTGCCATGGGGAGGAGGCAGAGCCGGCTTATAAGCCCTTAGCTCCGCCCTCCCCAAACACCCGTATGCCGGGGAGAAGGGAACTGCCTTCCCTTCATCCGTGGCAGCAAAAGCAGCCCACACTCTAGCCGCTGCACTTTTGGATGGAAAGGGGCCAACTTGCCCCCCCCCAGTTGAAATGAAAGGCAGACACAAAGCTTGGGATTAAAATTGGGCCACTTTATTGATTACAACATAACTTGTCACTAAGACAAAGGATCTAGCTAACTAGTGGTACAGGTCAAGTGCTGGGGTCACTTTGGACCTCTGCCTTGACCTGTCTGGGTGAGCCCCCACTGCCCCAGGGGTGAGCTATCCAGTTAATGCCTGTACCTGGCGGCCAGGCAAATGGTTCCCCCTCCAAGTCTGCAGCACCTCGCTGTACAGCAGGAGGGCCTTACTTATACAGGGGAACCACACGGCAGTCTGCCCTCGCCACTGGCTACCATACAGCCCACCAGGACCCAAGGTCCTGGCCTCAAGCAGAGGAGTGGGGAATCAAACCTGGCTCTCCAGATGTGAGTCCTACCACTCACTACACAAAAATGGCTCCCAACAGCACAATAGACATTTTTTATTTACATAACTTCTCCCGATGAGTCATGTATTATGGTATGAAAAATTCAGCAATGTTTTTTGTGTCGTATAATCCATGTAGAAATACTTTTATCTCTATTGTTTCCACAGCATATTAATTATAATTCAGACAGGAAGAGAACATCGTCCTTACCCCATCCCCATTGTAAGTTATATATAAACACATGAAATAAATCCATCATATAATGGTTCAGCACATCCAATTAATGTTAATGATCTGTTCATTTCAACATAATTGGATCAGGGTCTGAAAACTGAGAAGTGGTTCAGCTCTTCTTTTTTTTTTTTTAAAAAAAAAATAAACACTTGGAAATCTTGTTCTGTGTAATGCTCATGATTTATTGGATATGTGAAAAAGAACAGCTCACCAGATCAGACAGTACTGATACTGTGTGTCTTCTGTTTCAACTTCATTAATAAAAAAGTGAGCTCATATGGAGAGCAACCAACAGAAAGGCAGAAGGTTACAACTTGTTCTGATACAAATTATAGTTCCTTTGCAGCTGAGGAAAGGTACCATCGAAAGGCTCACTTTTGGATACACTGATACCAGTTCCAGATTTGCTCTTTGGTTGTGTCAGGGACAATTTCTCTTGTATATACTGCAGAGTTGTCTAGATCTAAACTGGATACTAATAGTAATAATCAAATAAAAATGATTATCCTTCTACCATTCTGAAACCTTCTGTTTTTCTAAAAGCTGTACTGTGGAGACATAGAGAAGACTGTATAATCATATGAAAGCCAACTTACAGCAAATCAAGCAGTGACTCTCAACAGACAAAATGATACGTAATGAAAAGCCAAGTTTCAAATAACTGCTCTCAGATACAAAAATCTTTAGGTAAATTGATGCTTTTTAGGCATACTGGGTATCTGTGATACCTACCAACCAAGTTCTATGTCCTCAATAGGACCAATTGCTCACTGTAATTTAAAGATCCAGATATATTTGTGTGTGTGTGTATGTGTTGCTCATGCTTGCTCTGTGGAGTTTGCACATGCCTGTTTGATTTACAAGAATGAAAATGGTGAGGCACGAAAAGGATTCAGAAACTACAAGAATAATGGCAGTGAATCAGAAAATAATGTCACAGCAGTGCAGGTGATTTGCTGCAAAAAAGATGGCAGTAGATTTGGCTAGTATATTTAATATTAACTTATATAACCTTGGCTCACATGAATAGTTGATGGAAGCATGGTCAAAATTGATGTATGAACTGCCTGGTACTGAATCAGACCATCTATTTCAGTATTGTTTGCTCTGATGGAGAGTGGTTCTCCAGGGTTTCAAGCAAAGACAATGCTTTTCAACACAAGCAACTTGGCAATGTCGGGGTTTGTAACCAGGATTCTCTGCATTCATAGCATTTGCTCTGTCACTGAGCCACCTCTACCCTCTTCCAGAGCATTCTGGGTGGGAATGGAAAAAAATACATTTCCTTCCACTCATACATCCAGAACAGTTCAGTTTCTAAATCTTGTTTGTTTATATTTCATGCCACTTGAAATATACTCCATCATCATCAAGCCATGCTGTGTGTTTGGTTTTTTTCAAAGTACGTCATATTTTTGCATAACTTGGGACTTTTTTGGATATATAAAAACTTCTCTCTTGTTTATGGGCAGTCTTGTTTTGCTGCTTTTGTAATTGGCATGAACTACTGTCTTTGCTACTAGTTATAGAGATAAGAGAATCACCCTAAATGCAAATGTTAAAATATTGGCAGTAAGTAAGCCTAAGTGACCTCACATAGTTTACATGAAGATAACTTGTTTTTATTTACTTAAACTATTCTACACTGCATTATCTCACATCAAGGGGGCCAGCAAGCAAATGGGACAGCGTGGGAAAGAAATCTTAATTAAGAAAAACAGACTTTTAAGAGAGATCAAGGACTTAAATAAAGGGAAAGCTATCAATGGAGATAATGATTTCTACATAAGCTGCCTATTGGATGGTTTGTGCACCAAATTAAAATCAGATACATAGGCATACAAGGACAACTTATTTTAAAAGCTTTTATAAAAATCACAATCTCTTCCATTTTCTTTAAAAGAAAAAGGTACAGCTACTGAGTCTTCCTTGCATAAAGGTGGTCCCATTGCTAAGCAGCTTCTTATTTGGCACCAAAAAAGTATTTTCACATAGATTCTAAGATACTGGTCAGATTCCTTGATAATACTTCATAAATCCTTGTTCACCTGGCGTGAGATGAAGAAGGTCACACCTTCACTGCAGGGCTGTATTATTAAGGCTAAGGCTAACTAGGCTGAAGCCTAGGGGCCCTGCAGGGACTAGGAGCCCATTTTTTTTTTTTTTTTGCTGAGGCACTGTTACCTGCGCCCTAGGGCTCCAGTGGTTAAAGGCACTTTATACTCTGTGCTGTAGCAATACATGTACATATATATTTATTCATATATGTACTCTCATAAGTATATATGAATAGAATTCTTCAGGAGACCCTCAAAATGGATATAGGGCTAGGTATTGCTGTCTAGTACCTACCGTTCCAGGGTCAGGCTGTCAGCTGTAGTGGGGTGAAAGACTGAAGTGCTGGAGGGGGCCCGAAATACCTGAATACCTAGGGGCTCAGCCATGGATTAATACAGCTCTGCTTCACTGTCTATATAGGAAGTCTCTTACATAGGTACTCGTCCAACTTGTGAGATGTCTCAGAGGAATCCCTGTGCAAGGTGCTATGTCTGCACGAAGGTAATTAGCAGATGGAGTACAGTGAGTAATTATCAAAGACAGCTCAGATGCAAACAAGCAGACGTGAAAAGCTAGAAAGTGATGTGCAAGTAATGCAAACTCAATTTCAGTTTGCCTGCATTGCCGACATTCATAACGCTCACCCTGTTCATGCAGATTGGAGTCTGGCTGTCGCAATGCTGAAATAACATTAGAATTTGCAGCATCTGTTTCCTGGTGATATTATTATTATTACTTTCTGGCTTCCATCCCATGAGTCTCATTCAGTGTTCTGCCAGCTTTTCTTGCATGCTTTATTTACACCTGCTCTCTGGACGAGAGCTGCTCTAACAATGCTGGGAATACACAGTGATAATGTGCCTGTCAGCTACAAACCAGCTAGCACCAACCAAGCTCTATTGCTGCTCCCTAAATTGCAAACAGAAGTGTCAGTCTGTGGCGCTTTCACTGCCATTTTAAAATGTACTCTTAAAATGTAAATGTATGTTGTTTAACGTATTCAGGAAGGTGGACCGCATTCTGCCATTTTATCGGTCAGCACATGCCCCAGCATCCTCTTTAAAAATTAAAGTTCTGCCCTAACAGTTTGAAATTATTAGTTGGGGATATATAGAGCTCCAAATCAAATAAATATGTACCAAATATATTCATATAGTGTGATTCTTCACAAATGCCTCCCCGCAGCTGTAGGTATTTTTCTTTAAAAATGTGCTGAAGGAATTAAATGCTGAATAAAAATACAAATCAGGGATGTAGAAAACCATTAAAACCCACACATGGCTATTTTATTTTGTTATTTGACAACCACCTAAGTATACCTAGTCATTTATGCGGAAAAGTGCAATGTTCTTTTAAAATACTAAAGTAAAAGAAAACCTGTGTTAGCTAAAACTGCTTTACCCTGGAAACAAGGCATTTAACAGCATTCAGCATGGTTTTCTATAAATATCATAAGCAAAATTTTCTTATTTTTGTTTTGTTAAATTTTTAGTTATCAAGTAGGAAGGTGATCCACACCATACGGACTTGCAGCTAGATTCAGTTTGACCAATGTGAATCAACCAGCGAAAGGGGCAGGAATGAGTTTAGAGAGAGTAAGTACATAAGAGTTTTGTCAACAGAACTCAAGGAGAGCTATATTTTAAATTTAATTTTCTTGTCCAATCGGTAGAGTAGCATTAGAAATCCTACTCTGTTAGCAGAAAATGTATTTTTGTTCTCCAATGTAGTGGTTTCTGTGTTGGGTATGAGACACATTAGAAAGAATTCATCTATTAGCATACTGCTTATACTTAATACCATACCATCATATGAGCTCACACAGTGAATTATATATATATATATATACACACACACACACACATATATAAGAACAGAAGAAGAAACCCAGTTGGAGCATATGCGTAGTCCACGTAGTGCACTATCCTTCATCACATAGTGGCCGACCAGTTGCCTTAAAGGGCTAATAACAGCACATAGAAACGATGGCCTTCCTTGGATGTTCTATTAATTTTTTAGTACAACATCAAGATCCTTTAATAGTCCATTTGTTTTATATTTATGTTAATCACAAAACCATTATGGAGAAATTTTAATCAAATCGTTAGTTAATTTTAGGTGCAATTTCTATTGTTCACTGAACAATTCTTTTTGGCTTATCTTCTATTTATATTGTGAAGGCTTAGCTTCTGATCATTGTGAGGGGGCTGGTGATGTGTCTTAATGACTGTGGGTATCTCAAGTTGGCCTCAGTCATTAGCTGTTTTAGAAGACCATCATAGCTTGGGGAATTGACACTACCCTCTTGGTTGAAAGGAATGGGTATATGTGTGAGGAAACACCTATTTATTTATATATTTATTTCATTTTTACCCCATCTTTCTCTCAATGGGAACCCAAAGTGGCTTACATGATTCTCCTCTCTTCCATTTTATATTCACAACAACTACCCTGTGAGACAGGTTAGGCTAAGAGTTTGAATCCAGGGTCATTCATCAAGCTTCGATGGCTAAGTGGGGATTTGAAACTGGGTGTCTCAGATGCTAGTCTAGCACTCTAACCACTACACCATGCTGGCTCTTAGTTTTGATGGTGAAAGGGACTGAGAGAGAAGCAGAGAGATTCTACTTCTTACTGCTTGAAGAAATAAGGTATGTGTAACAATATCATTTCAGGATTAAGCAACATTATTTTTTCATGTCACATGAGACTACATGGTGGGGGCTTACTAGTGGTGGTTTGTGGGGCGGGTCACAGGCAAACCCTCAACACTGAGTGCTGTTGAAGGTGAGATGGTTTCCTAACTGGTGAGTATTGGGAGGAGGCAGTAGAGGTGCTGGGGCCAGACTAGGGTTTCTAGCTCCAAATTGGGAAATTCCCAGATTTTGGGGGTGGAACATGGGGAGGGGAGGGTTTGGGGAGGAAAGGAACTTCTGCAGGGCATAATGTCATAGGGTCCACAATTCAAAGCAGTCATTTTTTCTAGGTGAACTGACTTCTGTCACTTGGAGATCACTTGTAATTCCAGGAATTCTCCAGGTCAGACCTCAAGGTTGGAAACCCCAGGCCAGATAAATGAGGTTTATACTCTAATCATTAATGTTGAATTAATCAGAAGGAAGCAGGTCTGTCTGCACTTTTCTTCTGATTCCGTTGGAATACAAGTCTGTGGCCATTTCCACACTACTTACCTTCAATAGGAATGCCACAGAATGTTGCGAAAAAAATGCGGAAGATAGCATTTTCTCGCACGAGTTTTGTGCGACATTGTGCAAAACTCACACGAGAAAACGCTATCTCCCGGGTTTTGTTCGCAATGTTCCGTGGCATTCCGATTGAAGTTGAGTAGTGTGGAAACGGCCTGTGTTAGGAGAAGAATAGGGTCCCTCATGCTTCTTATAATAACTATTCCTACCTCTTTGATGAGATCTTCTTGTTTCTTGGTGTGGCAGTTTTTGAGAAAAAATGATTTTGTATGCATTGTTCAGATACATTTGGATTTTCTTTCCATATCCCCTCATGTAATATACATTATATTCAGACATTTTCAGGATATATCTACGTACCAGGATCCCCAATGTGGTACTCACTAAGTGTTTTTGGAAACTAGACATGGCCAGGCAGGGCTTTTGCCCAGCAGGCTTCTGATTGTCTTTTGGAGATCTCATTGGCCATGCTACCACCACAGCAGAAGGCTCTTTAAACAATATATGTTCATTTTAAAAGGCATCCTGTTAAAAAGAGCTTCTGCCATGTTGAGGAGTGACAAATAGCTATGCATGACTTCATTCTCTGTTATTTTGTGGTTGGCTCCATCTCTTGTGGCAACCTTTTTGTAATTGCATCTACCATCCTGTGTCAAAATGCCAAAGGTGCCCACAGGCTAGGGTGTCAGGCTGAGGTAAACCCAGAGGTGGCATTATCATGCTCGAGATACTATCAGATTTTTAAAAAAATCCCTTCCCTGCTGCCACTTGGAACAGGGGCAGGAAATGAGAGCTCACCCTACCCGCTGCCCATACAGGGCTTGGCAGTCCTACCACAGGCTCAAAAAGGTTGTGCTTCTGAATAAACATGCATAGGATTAGGCTGCTGAAGTATTAATGTTTCATGTTACAGGAAGAAAAATTAAGTCTTTTTTCTGTTGTTTTCAGTACATGATTCATTTTGTTTCTTTCTGATCCAAGATCATCACAATTCCTAATTTCTCAAGCAACTGAACAGATGGTGCTTTTTTGAAGGGCCACATTTTTATTAGATATCTAGTTAAGTAACCTTGTAATATTTTCATGAGATACAGTTAAAATGTCTTCTAATCAAGGGCTACAAAAATAATGAGTTTGGGCATGTGCCAAGAAGTACAACATTAGGAACCTAGGGAATTTTAGCACACAGTTAGTATTCAGTGGGACTTACTATTTACTACATGGTGATTGATAATCTCAGTAGTTCTAATTAAACAAGATGGAATCCAGTTTTGCTGAGGTTTAGAATCTGGACACAGCTGGCAGTGTGCTAATCTTTTTTTGTTATGTGACTGCACTAGACAATGTGCACAGAAGCAAACTTCCTTGAAAGCCCTACCAGAAAATCCCAAATACTGCTAGTAGATTTGCTGTTCTTTGCTTCTTATGAATGATATATACCTCCCCCCCTGCCATTGGAATGAAGAGGCAGACACAAGATTTGGAACTAAAGGGCCACTTTATTAATAGAACATCATCCATTAAATACGGCAAGGGCCAACTAGTGGTACAGGTCAAGCCATGGGGTCACCCGTGGACAACCGCCTTGACCTGTCTGGGCAAGCCCCATAGCCCCGAGTGGGAGCCATCTATGTAACGGCCTTACCCTGGCCAGCCAGGCAAAATGGTTCCCCCCTTCAAGCTCCTAAAGCCTCAGCCGTCCAGCATGAGGGAAGGACTTGCACATGGGGTTCACTGCAGGCAGTCTCCAGGTGGTGGTAGCCGTCACAAGCATACCATCTGCTCCTGGTAGACCCCATTTCCCCACCAATGTGGAATTGCCAAGGGGTGTACACACACACACACACACACACACAGAGTGAAATCCCCATATGCCCGGGAGATGCCTCTCCCTCCTCTTCCTTCTGAGAGGGCAAAATATGGTCCCTGGCTCAAGCCGCTGCATGGCAGCCAAGAGTACCACATTAGCAGCATAACAGGCAGAAATTCAATGGCTACCTTGCTAGCAGCTGGGGAAAACAGATTTTGAATTTCTGCCTGTCATACAGCTGTATAATACACAGGAAAATAAGTGTCACCCCTAACTATCTCATGAGAGAAATTTTCTGTACAAGCTCAACAGTCTCTGTTTGTTTTTGCAGTGCACTTCAGCTATGTGGAAATGGCCTTCATGTAACTCATTTGGACCAATGCAATGTAAATGGTAATTGTGACAGACCCGGAGATTCAATATGGCTCAAAAGCGCTGCTTACAGTGGCTGCACACTTGAGCCCCTGGGGTTTACATGAGAATAACAATTTATTCAACACTGGGGCTACCTGGCTAACTTAATCCTTTTCTGAAAAAGGACAACTGGCCTGGGCCAGATTCCCTTTTTGTAATGGAAGTATAGAGCCATTAATATGGTGGGACCACCCTATAGTAATTCTCTGATTGGTAGCAATAGTCTCTGGCATCAGAGATGGAGTTTTACTTGGAATTGGTTAGGTCTACCAAACAATCTCACTAAAGAGGCTGGCTTAGATCAGACTCTATTGCCCATAAACATCTGGGAGCTATGGACTTTGTCTTTGTCCCCATTTTTGAACATATGAATACCCCTAGACCAGTGGGTCAGGGTTTAATGACTCCTCCACTATCTTGGCACTATAAGGATATCTTGGCACTATAAGGAACTCTGTACATGCTTTGAAGAACCTGCTACAACCTAGGTAAAGTGTGCTTAGCTGAATTAGACCAAGTTTATTTCTTTTATTTGAGAGACTGTGTGATAGTGTGCTCTTCTACATATTTTGTATTTTGTCCCCTTTCCTACCCCTTTTGAATCCACTCATCATCTTTCCTTTTTTCTATAATAAACCTTTTTATAAAGACATTTTTGGTCTCCTTAGTACAATGCATTTCTCTGGGATATTTCTTTGAATATCTTCCCTGCATGTCAAATTGCCTGGGCACTTCATAGTTTGCTATAAGGTATTTTCCAGGGTTTCCACCTTGTTACTTTGCTATTGTACTAGGGCTGAGCTGGAAGGGTGCCTTCTCAGCAGATCAGTCTAGGGTGCTTTCTGCTTGCACACTTAAATGAGGTTTTCTGGGTGCTCGATCCTCAAGGATAGGATCTGCTTTGGGCCTTTGTAACTTTGCACTTGACGGAGTTGAACCAAAGTGGTGTATGTTTATTTTTTCTGCTCTAGAAAAATGCTTCATTTTTGCTATGGGCTTTCTGTTTTGTCAGTTGATTGCCTGAGGACAGGTCAGTTTCTTCAGCTGATAGAAGATGGCGGCGAGATAGCATCTCCTCTAAGTAGCTCTGTGGTTTATTGTTTATACAGAGTTCCTCAGTTGATAGGCTGAGGAAACTTGCAAGGGTTTTTTTTTTTTTGAATTTTTTAATGCACCAATATTGCAACATTGCGACATTGTTTTTTTTAAAAAAATAAAGGGATTTATTTCTTACTGCTGAGGTTAGCATACACACACAACACACTTTTTCATCCATTTTTAAAATTTCTCTTACCATATTGCAGCTGATAGGCTTATAAAATTTGCAAGGCTTTTTTAAAAAAATGCAGCAGTGTTGCAACATTGCATGATTATGGCTTAATTTTTTTTTAAAAAAAAATTGATTGGTTGCTGTTCAACCCATCAAAGTGCAGAGGGATAAAGTACAGTGTGAAAGGCAAGGGCCAGGGCTAGGACTTACACTGAAGAAAGCATTCTGCGCTTCAAAAAAGCCCTGGTTTGACTTGGAGGTGGGGACTGGGGTATGTGCGCAGGGAGAAAAAATGCAGAAACTCCAGAGAAAAATCAACTCTGCAGTTGATGCAGCCTTTCAACAGGCAGAACACAAACATGTCTGGGAAGCAGATTGGAGACTATATTGGGGTAGACGGACTATGCATACCGAACTCTGGAGAGAAATCAATGCAATATGGTGCCAGAACCCATGAAAGAGGCCAATGAGGAAAAGACTTTTAGATCTCAGGAGGTACATGAGTGGTGGCAGCCAATTACCAGGGTGCTTTCCAGGGAGCCCTTGGTCTAAAGGAGATTTCCAGCAAGGAAATCCTTGTTGTGGTCTTTTAACAAAGTAAGTAGGAAGATTGGCAGCTTCCCCATTATTCCCTATTGGAGACTTCGGGGACGGGGACGGGGGGCCTTCGGAGGCTGTTTTTTGACCAAATGTCTCCAAAATAGCAGGGGAGCAACTACTGTTTTTCCTCTAAAGACCACCTAAGTTTCAAGCAAATTGGACCAAGCAATGTTTCAATTCTACAGCCCCTTGTTCCTCTAGGCTTTCTACTTTCAGAGGAGGAAAATCCCCCTCTCTTTCCACCCCACACAGGAAGGGGGGGGAGAATGGCAGCTCCCTGAAGCTTGGGATTGGCTAGGATTAGCTGGGAGTGCTCTGTGTAGATATGGGCACGATCTGAATTACGATTTCAAAAAAACCCCGATTTTGGCATTTGCGCCATCGTGACTCAGCTAATCAGTTCCGTCCACGGCAACCGATCCAGCAGTCGGGGGTTTGCTTGTTCGGGACTTGATCGGATATATCAGTTTCTGTTCAGAATTGCAGACACTCTTGCGTCAGTAATTTATTCCCGGGGCAACGGAGCCAGGGGAATGAGCTGTGCTTGCCCTCCTTCTGTCACCCTCGAAACACGAATGGAAGCCCATCTTTCCTTGATTAGCAGGCTTCCTTCCAACCATGGAGCAGCAACCCAGGGAAGGGAGGGGGAAGGGGGTGTTCTGAAGCCATGGGCACAAAGGAAAGGCAAAAGGCAGTGCGGGAGGCTGGGAGGCCGCCCACACTGTTCGTCTTTCCCCAGGACAAGGGGCGCGTGGGCAAGTCGGCCGCCCCTTGTCTTGCGGGGCAGGTGAATGGTGCGGGCAGCCACTGAGCCACTTGCGCTGCTGCCAGATCTGCAGCGCACCCGGACAGCCAGCTTGCTGCGTGGCCGGGGGGGGGATGACCTAGGAGCGCGCGCGCGCAAGAGCCTGAGTACGGTTGCCCTGGGCGCTGGCAACCATAGATCCAGCCCTGGGAATGTCCCCTCCCTGAGGGGAAGCAGCTCATTGCCGCGTTAAAAACTCCCCCCCCACTACTCTAAGTGTGTGTGTGTGTGTGTGTGTGTGTGTGTGTGTGTGTGTGTGTGTGTGAGAATGTCCCCTCCCTCCCTGAAGGGAGGCGGCTCATCGCCGCCTCCCCCTGCCCGCCGGGCCTGGCGGCCACTGCCACCAACCACCATTCCTATATCGCTGGAAACAGCGGGGCGCCCTCCTGCTTTGGCCTTACCAATTCTGGATCGGAAATGGGACTCGATCGGTTAGAATCGGTGGCCTGGGTTCGGCAGTGGCCCAGATCCATGAACGGCTTTTTTTGGATCGTGCCCATCTCTAGCTCTGTGCTCCTTCTTTGCAAAGATCTGATTGGAAGGGAGAAATGTCATTGACCATGAAATTAGTAGATTGTCTGAGAGTGTTCTCTGTTCCTCCCTTGGAAGGATACGGTGGAAGAGAGAAGTGGCATTGTCCAGAAAATTAGCAGATTCAAAGAAAAATATGAGCTCACACCGCATGGCTGGAAAGTATTGAAACCTGGAAAAAATGGATTTTGGGGGGAAGGGTTTTTTGAGATTTCAAAGTATTTTGGATTTGTGTTTCTATTCTGGAAAATGAAAGTAAAAGATTCAAAACAGCCATTTCCATGTATATCTTCAGCTACTGACAATACCTTTGGAAGGCTAGAACAGCTATGCTCAGTGTTATGGCAATGGATGGGTCAAGTTAGCAAACTGTTTACATGTCTGCTTAATGTTAAGTATATGAGTCATCCTCTTTGAACCTGGCAGATATGCTTTATTTGTTTTCGGAGAAGTCTTAATTAATCAATGACTTGCAACAACACACTCAAGGACTACTCTGAATGAATCAATGGATTGGATCTATTCTAGACTACATTTCCACTGACTGAAAGGAGGAGGATAATTTCCACAAACTCCCTCTTCCTTCTGCAGACCCCCAATTTGCTTCTCATTCTGTTCCTGAGGGTCCCGTGTCTACCAAGAGCAGTATTTTAGGAAGATCCATGGGCTGCAATGAGAGGGGGAGAGGGAGAATATTCTGTTCCATTGAAAGAAAAGCTTGGCATGAATACTAAAGTTAAGTCTGGATCCAACCCAATAGCACTCTGTTAAAACTTCAGTCAAAAACAAGCATTGTTCCCCAATGTTAAGGGGAAGGAATGTAATTTTCAGCCTACTTGATGGTGTTGGCAGTCAGGACACGCTCTCGCATGCACACATTTAGAGATCAAAATCTGTACGTATTTTCTTCTATGTAATGTTTAAGCTTTGAGGATGGGTAAAAGCTTAAGATGATCCTATTAACCTGAAGAATGTAGGTAATAATTCCCTCAGTGGCTGAGCAATAAGGCAGACAGGGGATTAGAGGAGACTGAAGGAGCTCTGTGGGTCTTAATGAGAATAACCTGAAAAAAGAAACAAAC
The DNA here is from genome assembly GCF_028583425.1 of Eublepharis macularius. Taxonomy (NCBI): domain Eukaryota; kingdom Metazoa; phylum Chordata; class Lepidosauria; order Squamata; family Eublepharidae; genus Eublepharis; species Eublepharis macularius. Next base: position 66,071,350 of record NC_072793.1, read on the forward strand.
ACTGTTCGTCTTCCATATATCTTTCAAGTAACAACTGAACCAAATAGTGCTGTGGCATATGCTGGGAAACAGCTTAGGCATTAGGGAAAAACACACAGAGGGAAGATTTAACCTGGATTATTTGTACAAGTGACTTCCTACAGAACTCTTCTATCACATCAGTGTGCACTTTTAACCTACAGGACCTGTATTATATAGCAGAAAACCGATTGTTCCTGCATCCTCCTTTCTGAATCCATTTGGTAAGAAGATAAAGGTACTGTGTATATAATCAGGGCCCTTGTTGCATTTATTAATACATCACTATCTTCTGAGCTCTATTTGATAGTTGGTTCTAGGTAAAATCTGCCTACCCACCAATCCTCCAAGTAGATCAGAATGTCATAATTTAAGGTGCCCAAATGGGACTCTACCCAGATCTTCCACTAGCTAGGCTCCAGTGCCTTAGAATTCATACTACAGGGCTAGCTGCAGTATAAAAGGCAGAGAAAGTCTGGAGCCTGTGCAGCCAATAGCATCATCTGAGCTGCACTCTCTGCTCCAGCTTCAGCAACAGCTGGAACCAATCATGAGCCTTCTGGTTATATGCAGGTGAGGCTTGCAGACTACTTCCACAGGCTGGATAAATTTCTCAGCTGAGAACAGATGTAGACCAAACTGACCTCTTGTTGTTGAACTTTGTCCACTTATGATGTCAACTGATTTTGGACCCTCAGGAGGACTCCTTGGAAAGTTAGATACTTTCTAGGTCTTTGGAAAACCAGATGGAGACACTCATACAATGGTCAGAGCCTTTCCTGTGTCCCCCCATTAACCCAGACCATTTCATCCTGTGTCACAGATGGAGAGTGAGCTAGGAGCTTATGAAGAACTGTAAAATGCAATAGAAGCACATACTGCCAAGCACTTACCTTTGCAGCGTGTTTCCAAGGAATATTCCATAAAAAGGCTTGGAAAAGGAAATAATAATTACTCATCTATAAACTTGGTTACAGAAGGCACTAGTAGCAAGGAAGAAAACTACAGCCAGCACACTGCCCCAGGTGTCATACAACATAGACACAAATTTATTGGACCAGCTGGTCCACTGCAGATTGAAACAAGATAAAAGAGTAGGGTTGTCAATGTAAAAAGTTTCACACAGTCTCTGTGGTCACACAGCATATCATTACAGACTTGGTGTTCTGTTTTGAAATTTACAGCTGTTCTAATCTTGCAACTGTTTCTTTCTGTTCCATTGCCACTTTGAGTATTGTGCTGGTGACTCAGATCAGAGAACTACTAACAGAATGGGTTATTATGGGAGGAGCTCCTTCTTTGTTTTCAGGGCCATCTGGCAGAGCCACAACATCAGCATCAGACAGGGACTGCTGAGGTTCCTATTGTCCTGCTTTAGCCTCATCACTCACCTCTTGTACCACATCCATGTCCTTTGGCAGGTCTTCCAATTGTCCCCTTCTGGCTCTATGCAATGCTGTGGAAAAGAACTTGTACAAATAGTAGTATGCAGCATGCACAATGGTTAATGCAAAGGGTCTTCTTGTAGATGAAGAGATGGTTCTAGCCGTTTTATTCCAGTTACCTTCGTTATTGTACTTCATTGTTTTCATATTGAAATACTCTCTAAGTAGCTATTCTTCAATAATTCTGATTCTTTACTTTAAAAGTGCTGTGGGTAAAAATTCAATGGCCAATGCAGAACAAGAAGCACAATGAATAGAATGTTTATTGATAATTGCTTAGAATATGAAAATTGATACTCAACATTATCACATGCATCTGATGAAGAAAGCTGTAGTTCTTGAAAGCTTATGCCTCAAAGTTGGTTAGTCTTAAAGGTGCTACTGGACTTTTTACTATTTTGCAACTACAGACTAACATGGCTAACTCCTCTGGATCTATCACTCAACATTATGTCTCTGATCCTCCAGCAGTGCATTATAGGACACTGTGAGGGATTGCTTGCTAATAAGGTATGTTATAACCTGCCTATAAGGCCAGGTCTCTGCAAAAGATGCAAGCTGAAATTAGAGAGCACAAGAGCATTGGGTCCATGACTCTTTGCCTGGGGCACACAGCTGGGGCCCTGCCATTCCACACAATGATTGTTAAGAAGTTCCACCACTATAGGAAAGGCAAACACACACCAGTCACTCATCTGCAGTCCAGTACTAATGCAGGACAACACCTGTTGGTTAACACTAATGTTACCCTGTCAAGACTGAAGTCCAGGATTGCTGCACTGCTGTTTGGCTATTCTGTATTTTCTAATTAGTGTTATCTTCTCATGATAGGACCAAAGTACAATAGCCTTGATTTGATCTAGAACCCATTTATTTGTCTTTTTGGTTGTCCATGGTAGCTATAAAACTCTCCTCCAGCACTACATTTCAAAGGAATCAACTTTCGTCCTATCAGCTTTCTTTATTGTCCAACTTGCACATCCATAGATAGCAATGGGAGAATACTATAGTATATGAATTATTTTGATCTTGGTTTCCAGCAATACATCTTTTATCCTTAAGGGTCTTTTCTAGTTCCTTCATGGCTGCCCTTCCAATCTTAATCTCCTTCTAATTTCTTGGTTGCAGTCTCCCATGTGGTTAATGACTGAGCCAAGGAACAGAAAATCTTTAACAATTTCAGTTTCAGCCTTAAAAGTATAATTTATCAGTAGTCATTACTTTTGCTCTGGCACTTTCTCCTTTAATCTTCCCCAGTAAAAGTGGACACAGACCGGAAAATGGACCAAAATTTGACACGGACTGGCCCAGTTCAGCATTTGCGAACTGGAAGGTCATGGGGCGCACATTTTCCATGGACCCGATGACTTTGGGGATGGTCCATCAGTCCATGCCTTCCCCAGGACTTCCCCACCTGCCAGCTGAAGCAAGACACGGGGTTTAAAGTGCCCATTTTCCTGCTTATTTTCACTTGAGAGCGGCATGGAAACAGGTGCTACCTCACAGAGCTGGCTTCAGCTGATGGGTAGGGGAGTTTCCTCCCTGGATGGCCAGCTGAAGAAAGTTGTGCCAGGTTGCGAAGCACCCCATTCCGAGGGGCTTGCGAACTGCGCAGAAAGGGGTGCTTTAACATTTAAACCCACTCAGTTTGCTCCAGCTGACCCACGGGGACTCCCCCACAGGTCAACTAGTGCAAGCTGAGGGGGGTTGCAAAGCACCACTTTCCCTGTGGCTTGAAAGCTGCGCAGAAAGGTTCACTAATTTTTAAACCCCTTCAGCTTGCTCCAGCTGACCTTCAGGAACTCCCCTATGGGTCAGCTGGAGCAAGCTGAGGGGAGTTACAAAGCGTCCCTTTCCTCATGGCTTGAAGGCATGCGGAAAGGGGTACTTTAACTTTTAAACCCCCTTGGCTTGCTCCAGCTGACCCGCAGGGACTCCCCCACGGGTCAGTTGGAGCAAGCCAAGGGGGTTGCAAATTGCCCCTTTCTGCATGGCTTGCAAGCCATGGGAAAAGGGGCACTTTAATATTTAACCCCCCTTCTGCCTGCCAGCTGAAGCAAAGTGCGGGGTTTAAAGCACTCATTTCTGTGCCCCTCACTTGCAAGTGGCATGGAAATGAGTGCTCCCCCATGGGGCTGGCTTCAGCTGACAGGCCCCCCAAAGTGATGGGCCGTGGACTGACGAACTGGTCCACAAACCGGAACCGAAAAGTTCATGGTCTGTGGTCCGTGAAACACAGTCCGTACCCACCTCTATTCCTCAGTAGTTATTTCAAGTCTTTACTAGTTTCTGCCAGTAATATGATGTCATCCACATCTCTCAAATTGTTAATGTTTCTTCACTTTCACTCCATCTTCGTCTAAATCTAACCCAGCTTTCTTTACAATATGTTGTGCATATAGACTGAATTGATAGGGAGATAAAATACATCCTTGTTTGACACCTTTGCCAACTAGAATCCATTATGTTTCCCTTTATTCTGTCCTAAAAGTAGCCTCCTGTCCAGAATGCAGGTTGTCTATCAAAACAATCAGATGTTTGGGCACACTCATTTCTTTTAAAACCAAGCTTTTCATGACCCACACAGTCAAAAGCTTTGCTGCAATCTATAAAACACAAAGTGGTTTTCTTCTGAGATTCCATGGTATCCTCCAGTAACCATTGTAAATTTGCAATATGATTTCTAGTGACGATCTTTTCTAAATCCAGCTTGAACACCTGGGATTTCTTGTTCCATATATGGTTTGATTCTTTATTATAATGGAATGGTTCAGTAGGATGTTTTAATAATGGGAAAGGGACTGTGGACTGTTCTGCTGTGTTTAGTATGTAATCTGTTCCTGTATTATCTTATTATGTAATTTCTGTATTGTTTAATATGTTGTTCTAATATTCATGTTTTGTTTCAGTTTTGTTCCAGATTTTACTTAGCCTTAATTTCTGTAGTCCTAATCCTATTAATTGCTTATTGGATAGCCCATCCCATTGACTTCATTAACTTACACTTTGTAATCTGCCTCAGATCTCAGGGAGAAAGATGGACAATGAAAAGCACCCCCCTGGGCTAGTTTTTACAGCCTCCAGAAGGTAAATTATTTCTTCCCTTCCCTAAGCCATTTCCCTGGAAGCTACCTTGTCCCCTGAGGGCTATTTTGTTCAAAGAGTTTGCTGTCCATTGACTTATTTTGAATCAAAACATGATGTGGGACTAACTGTTGTGCAATGTATATTCCACACTGAAATGGTTCATTTCTGATATTTCCTTGTGAAACTAGAACTGGGTCTTCTAAAACATGCAACAGGTTCAAAAATCTCTTAACTAGCAATAATTAAAGTCTAGTGTGAAGGAGCGATATAATTTTATCAAGGAAGTTTGTTCTCTCTGAAGGAAGGCTTGTAAAAATATGCTATGTTTTATGAAAGTTGAAATACAAAATGAGATATGGTCACGTTGACTACTTGAGACAACTTTTGTTGTTTGCTTCTGCTTGCACAAGTGGAAATGTTCCATAGGAGACAAGCCAGACTATTTGAAAATGAAGCTTTTCCTCTTGTGCATTTAGACATAGATTTTTTTTCTGTGTACAGTTTTGAGTTGGAATTGAAATAAAGTTTAATCTACCTTGAAATATAGAACAGTGATGCTTTGGGGTGAAAGAGCACAGAGGAGCATCTTGCAGACTTCAAACAAATGCTGTGGAGAGTAAAGCCATTTCAAATCCACACAAAATTGAGTTGGTTAGCAAGCTTTTGATGTTGTGAAGTGCTTTACAAAACTGCCTCAACTGAAAGATTATCTATTAAGATTTTGTGTTCAGTTTAGCTATTTGGTAACAAAGTCCCACTGTTTCTTGTTGAGCAGCAAGCTCTAGGAAAAGTGTATGAAAGTATACATTTCTAGTAGAAAATTGATACATTTCTCTATCTAACCATCCCTTCCTGTCTTTTCTCAATAGCACCATATTATTCATTTGTCAGTTTGTAACCTAGATGCGGCAGATGTTATCCTTGTGTATTAATGTGGAAGGTAGTTTTGATTCTGAAATTTCCAGGTTCACAACCTTTTCTTGAACTGAAGTTTTTGTAATGTGTGAGATTCAGAACCTTTTCTGATTAAACTAATTTCTAATTTACAAACAGGATCATGAAGTACACCTATGGATCATGTTATCTCTTAATACTGAGGCCATGATTCACATGTATACAATTTATAACTGAAAAATGACCTGGCTCAGAGCTAAACTAGATGTTATAGCAGTCACATGCCTGACCCATAGCTGCCACCATTTTAGAAAAGAGGTTGGCCATTTAAAAATGTTGGGAGGGTTCGATCCTCATTGGGCTCACAGCACAGCAGGATCAGGTCATCTTGTTCCTGCCATGCCTTTTCTAGTGCAACCCCCCTCCTTTTGCTAATTTGCTATGGCTTTATAATCAGGCTAGCTGTTTTAGATCTACTGACGTGGTATTTTCTTTTCGTTTTTAAATATTGTAAAACACACTGATTACTCTGTGGAAAGATGGGATAGCAAACAATCATACAAAACTCAATGCCTACTTCTGGCTGCATGTGTAGCCCATCAGTACATGTGCAGATACCAGTGTAGCAGATAATGGTCCCTAGGGCTAGTTTAAAAACATGGTATGCAGGTATGTAGGGTTGCCAGGTACCCCCAGGGTCCTGGCAGGTGGTGGTGGTGGTGGTGGTGGTGCTCACCTGAGGAATGATCTTTGTGCATGTGCTCCTAGCCTTGATGTGAGTATGTTACGTCCAGAAATGATGTCACTGCACCAGCTGTGGGAGTGCTCCCACACTGTGCACATTTGGGGCCAAATTTAGTCCCTGCAAAGCACAGGAGCTCTCCAGCAGCTGGCACAATGTTGCAACTTCTGGAAGGGACATTGTCATGCCCCACCAGTAGTGCACCTGCCAGGCTCCTCATGGGTCATTCTCTGTAGGTCATTCTATGTAGGTAAGATGCGCCTCAGGAACAGGTTGCCTGCTGGTGGCAATGGGGTAAACTGCCAAGAATTTGCCCACCAACAGTGAGCACCTGGGAGCCCTATGGGTATGGCTGAACTCCACCCCCCCCCCCGCTGCCCTCCCAGTGTACTTGGGAACATAGGTCCCACCCCAGTAGCTGACATGTTACTGTGAAAGGCTCAGGAGAACCCTCAGCAGAACCTGATTTGTGGCAAAAGGTATAGTCTAGTTTGGTCTCTAGAAATAAAGTATAAGAATTCTTTCTGTATATTTGGAAGTCTTATCGGAATGTTTCCAAATTAAGACATCAAGAGGAATTCCCCTTGTAATCTGCATATGGAGTGTTCAACTTAGATCCCTGGAAAGCCTTCCTTTATCTGGAGACAGCAGGTGGCATGTTGTTCCTTTTCTTTGTGCTACTGAATCTAAATCAACATCCTTTGGGAAAGCATTTCTGTTATTCCTGTTTGTGACAATTGTGCTTGTCATTTGTTTGTGTACTTCATTAGCATGATTACATGGACTGTTTTCTCTGCTATGTTGGCAAAAGGTTTCAATAAAGCTACCAAAAAAAATCTAAGGAAGGTAAGCTGCTAGTCCCAGGGTTTAAAATGTGTCCAAAACCCATCAGGAACAAAAGATCCTTGTTTTTCTCCATCTCACACCTGATATAACTTATGACATGCTATAACTTAGATAACTAGTGTGATTATGGACACAATCCATTAATTAGGAATGCTTGGCAAGGGGAGAGAAGGAAAGTGCAAGTTGGAAAACCCCCCTCCATCAGTGAAAAAATCAGTGCTTAAAATTGCGCTGAAGGGTATTAATGAAGTCCATAATAATCTGGATCCAGAGCAGCAGCTCTGCTGGCACAAGCACTTCTGTCCATGGATCCCAATTTTCTTGGTTCTCCATCCCATAGCTCAAAAAGCCCCACCCCCAATCCCATTTCAAGGCCCAAGGAGACCTAGATACAATATTGTCATGTGGCCGTTGCTCTGGCCTCTGGAATGTCTTCACTAATCACCTTTGGTTGTTTCAGCCTACCATGTCTAGCTGTTAGCAGGGCTATCTGTTGCTATTCTCAGCCTCTTAAGGGAGGGGAGTATGAGCACCAGATGTTGCTAATTATTAGGCCTGGCAAGCATGACTCAGCAGGCTAAATTAGTAGAAAAGGTAGGTGGAAGAAGGCTCTGAGAGCTTCACTATAGGCCAGACTTGAAAGTGCAGTGGGATAAAGGCCTGGGGTATGTTTGTTGCTCTCAGGAGCTCCCAGCAACAGAAGGGATGTAAGATAATTGCCTGTACAGTTGTAATGTTTTCAGTTGCTTTTATTAAAACATCTCTTGTATTTAGAAATATCTTGCCTCTGTGAGGTTATTCATCCCCTAGGTTCCTAAAACAACCTCCTGCCTCTGGTAGAATATCAGAAGCAGGTTTTCCAGGGAGAGTTTCAGGCAGCTATAGGGAGAGGGAGTCAAGAGAATCACACCCCACAGGTTGAAATCTTTGTGCTGTGGAAACCCTACTTGGGATCCAACCCATCATTTTTAAAAATGAGAATATTTCAAATATTGAAATTTAATTTAGATTTGTTTTAAAACATAAGAACTCCTTGAGGCATTCTGTGGTGATGGGACTTGGTCCATGAAAAGATGTGTGGGACATTCACAGAAACTCAGAGCAATTCACAAGTTTACAGTGGAAATGAAGAGCCTGATGGATTGTTAATATTGCCATTGGTGAGTACTACTGGCATTTCATTTGTCCAAGGATGATGAAGATTATATCTCTGGCATACCTTCTTAAATACCTTGGTAGACTGTCACCCACAGGTTGTATACTGCACGTGTGCCGATTTTCTTAGATACAGAGTCATCAGAGAACTTTCTGCTTGAAGAAAGTCAACAATCTCTCTTTCTCTCTCTGCCTAAATGCCAAGGGTTCTCATCATTCACCTTCATTTCATAAGCAGCAATTTTTCTGAACATCCAGCACAAAATCTGGCTCAGGAAGGCTTCCCACTGCAGTACCCATAGAACAGGTGCCATCATTCACTACTGCAGGCATTTCTCTTTCACCTTGGCAGTCAGTCTACAGGTTTCTTCAGGAGATTTTTAAACTTGGACAGGACCTGTTTATCCAACTATGGCTTATGCCAGCTGTTTTCATTCGCAAGATTACTTTTCATAGAGGAATTCTTACTTTTCTGCAGTCTCTGCCAAAGACTGACAGATGAGTTAATCTCCTGTGTTAACCCAACTCGGTATCTCTTCCCTTGCTGTCACCCATTGCTCATCTCCTTTCAAGCAAAGGGTCTTCTCATTTCCTGGCCCTGTCTTTTCAGTTTCCTTTCATCATACTCCAGCCCAGTGCAATGCTTGTACTGGGACAATGCAGATGATTCAAAGTGATGTGCACTCCAGAAGAAGGGGCTACATGTGGGGAGCAAATGTTGAGAGATTTTGATGGAGTGACTTGCCTGTGGATCAGGTGAAGCCTCTTAAGGCCCTGTTCTTAGACGTGGAGACTTTTGCTGGTCATTCTCTTTAGGTGAGATGGACCTCAGGAAGAGCTCAACACTAAATATTTACTTATAGCAATGTCACTAAACTGATGTTAAGAAGTTATAGATAGTCCTAAAAAATTGTGTTTGCAACATTCAGAGTCATTCAGTCTGACTCTCAAATGCATGAGAACAAAATGCAACCCATCCCTTTTCAGTGATAATTATTTAATGAATTGTGAATCAGTCTGTGGTTTGATATTAGTTGCACTTGACTACCTGCATCAATTCTTCTGGCCATGTATTTGTATCTTTCTCTCAGTTGACAGAGATATTTTATGGAAGGTGTGTATTACGATACTCTCACCAGTTCAGACAAATTGATTGGGGAAATGAGGCTCTGGGGCAGCTGTTTTTGCATGGAATGGAACCAAAACAGCCCTCCAAATAATTAACCCAACGAGTTTAACCATGCACACAACAATGGAATTCAGTGTTTACAGACCCCAAAGAATGCTTGTGGAAAGGCATCAAGGCAAGTGTAGGGTGGATGCGTATGCATATGATGTTCTTTTCAAGGTTCTATTTGCACTTAACCCAAAACTGCATTGTTACCAACCATTACCAACCCCTCAACTTGATGGTGGATGGTTTAAAGGGAGGAGTGTGTTCAGTGTAATTTTGGTGCCATTAAACTCAAAAACAATTGCCCCAAAGAACTTGTGAGCCTTCATTGCAAAGAATGGGGCTGAAACTCATGATAATGAAAAAACTCTAAATGGAACTGGCAATGCCCATCTGGAATAATCAGTAATGGTACATAGTTCCTTTGGAGCCCTCAGATCTGAAACTGAAATGGAATTTTTTTTCAGTGCACTCCTCTAGTTTTATTTAAAATATTATAGATCAATTGCACTCAAAACACACAGCACACACACACAGCTAACTAGAAAAAACAGGGAGGAAAGTTGGAGAGAGTTGCAGAGTTGGTTTTATAGTTACCAGGTCCAGAAGATTGAGGGTGTCCAAGGGAGAGCAGCTTCAGTGCTCCAGTACTTCATGGCAAGAGGGAGAAGGGCTCAGACATGCCATCTGAGGATGTGTGGAAGGTCCAGAACACACACAACACTGAGCTCATGGCAGGACAGTCAGATATACTGTAAAACATGCCGAGGCAGGACTGAGAGTCTCTGCCCTAAGACAATGCTTTAATGGTTCTTCCCAGGGTGGGACAAAGGACTTGGGAACTGTCTCCAGGGTGAGAAAATGAACTAGGAAGGTTTGATTAGGTCTTCCTGAGAGGAACTATAGGTGTAAAAAGATTGTTTGATGACCCGTGATGGGTGAGGCTACAATAGGAGAGTGAGTAAAGGGTAGAATTGGTAGGGTGTGTGAATGGATTCATTCAAGTACTTCTGGAGACCTCCATTATTCTATGGTTATGCACAAACTCCTGGGTGTGGGGTTAAGTTAGTCTTACTTCTCTTCTCACATTCCAGAACTTTTCCATCTCCTGCCTAGCCAGGCAGCTTGTCTGTTTTTTAAACACATGAGCAGAGGGGCTTATGATATTACCATATTCATAAGCCTTAATATCGTGAGGGCAAGTATGACCACTTACAGCTACAGCAGAAATAATCTAGGCAGGTAAGACAAGGCCAACTTTCTAAGTTCTACATCTAGTGAGGGCTTTCTTGGGTCTATACATGGCCGTAGTACCGAACAAGAGAAGCATTGCCTGGGAAGCAGTATGGAACCCAAGTCAGGGTACGTGGTCAATTAGGTTATTTGTCCAACATTTCAGTGTTCTGTCAACTTTATGGGGTCATCGGTCTCAGATTGTTCCAAGAAATGTTATTTCAGCAATTGGACAGATCAAATCAATTGCCCACTTTCATTGATGAACAGATTATACCACCTTTCACTACAGGAGTATCATGCAATTGAATTGCAGGTTTCAGTGAAGGTAAATGATCATTGAGACCATCTTTGGATTACTTCATAGTTTACTGTGACTTGAGTTTATTGGTTATGATGGCTGTTGTGGGTTTTCCGGGCTGTATTGCCGTGGTCTTGGCATTGTAGTTCCTGACGTTTCGCCAGCAGCTGTGGCTGGCATCTTCAGAGGTGTAGCACCAAAAGACAGAGATCTCTCAGTGTTTATTGGTTATGGTTGCAAGACAATTTCATGATACAGTCTGAAATACCTAAAAGCTTTTTAATCTCGTGTTGTGGCAAGAGATGAGTGTATTAGGCAGTGCTGTGGGAAACAACAGAATTCTACTAGGAATTTTTTCCACAGAAAGCTAAGGAAGTTAGAATAGAATATCAAAACCCTTAATCCAGGCCTTTCCCTTTTTAATATATATTTTAACCACCCTAAAACATGTCCCTCAGGCTGCAGGGTTGTGAACCACCTCAAAACTCACAATCTCCTTTGGTACTAAAAAGTCCACCTTCATTTATAGGCAAAGGTGATTTCTTTTATATTTTCTTTTCTTTACACAGGATCTCCTAATTCTTAAAACGCAGAGTATAGCAGATACCAATCAGGACCCCTTCTCCCTGCATCCTGCCCTGTCCTGGATAGCCCAGGTGAGCCTGATCTCATCAGATCTCAGAAGCCAAGCAGGGTTGGCTTTAGTTAGTGGGAGACCTCCAATGAAGACCAGGATTGCAGAGGCAGGCATCTGGTATAAATCACCAAAATACTGTAACTAATTATAAAACGGCAGTGTTAAATTCAATCCTATGCAGAGTTCCTCCAGTTTATGCCACTGAAATTAATGGGACTGAAGAAATGTGTAGGAATGAACTGTTAGTTTCCTGCCATGAAAACCCCACCAGGGGTTGCCATAAGTCAGCTATGACTTAAGGGAATTCTCCACCACCACTCCCTAGATCCTATAAAGTTTGCCATAGGTTATATAGATTGATGAGAACGCTGAAATCAAGAGTAACAAACACTCTTAAGTTTACTAAATTTGTAACTGTGACATTTATTGTCTTCCCACTTTAGTTTGATAGATGACACAAGTTAGCAGAGTTGGGAGGTGCTCTAGGCTTAGGAGTTACAAAGTAACTTCTCTAAGAAGCTCTGATTTGAAAACAATAACTAGACAAGGCTTAACATGTCACTTTTTTATAGGAAAAGCACCCAAACCCTACCTGTGTAAACAATACTGTAAAGTTGCTATTGGACTCCCTGCCTATTCCAGAATGCCCACCTATCTCTTCTTCCTCCAAAACCAAACTCCCCTTTTTCTCTGTTGGATGTTAAACACCTCAGTCCCTCCCCTTCCAATATTCTAGCCAACATTTCAGATCTGATCGGTCCAAGCTGAATGAGGAAGGAAAATGGGCAGAATCTTCTCCTGTCTGTTACACTTGGTATCAACAAAAATGTGAATGTGTGAACTTTTGAAACGATTCCAGAGCAAAAGACTAACAGTTCATTCTTGTACATTTCTCCTGTCCCATTGATTTCATTGGCCTATACTAGTGGAGGACTGAATAGGATTGAATTTAACACTGCTAACTTATGATTAGTTACAGTATTTGATGACTTATACCAGATGGATTAACAATAGGGGGTATAGGTACATGAATAAAAATGTAATCTAGCAAAATATGTCATTTGATATATTGGGTCATAGCTTCCTATGTTGCAGAAACAGTTAATCAAGGGAGTCATATTAATCTATCCTTTTTCTTTTTCCAGTAAGTCATTAGGTACTTAAGAGAAGTTGCTCCTGCCAGTTTTTCTTTTCATTAAATATTCATATTTACTAATGGATATTGTCTTGGCAAATTGGCCAAATTGAGCAATTTATGAATTTATGTCTCACAAAAAATTGTTTTCCAAATTCCAAATGAGCCAAAGTAATGCTTAAATCATTAACACTTCATTGATTTTATAATTAAAAAGCTTGAAAATAAATATAGCAGGCTTTCTAAATGTTATAATAGTTGGGTTTTATTCCCCTAGAGATTGAGAGCTGCTTGCCCATCTTTACTGTGACTACTTGAATACTTCTGCCAAATTTGGCCTTTTAATATGTAGTCATGGAACTGCTAGTGAGCCCTGAAGCTTTCAGAGGACAATTTCTATTATCTCAAGTAGCAAAAAATTCAAAATCCTCAGGATGCATTGGGACCAAATGAAAGGCAAATGTATCCTGTTTTCCAACCATGGTCCTGTTCCCAGAAGACCTAACTATGGCAGTGACTGAGTTAAGATGCATGACAGACATAACAAAGCTCATTTGATTCTTCAATGATGAATAATCCTATATGCCCCTTGCACTTCCTTCGGGACCATATCTTATGGGGAAATTCTCAAGTTAACAAGAGGCAGGGCCTCAAAGAGCTGCAATCCTATACTCTCACTGCTTCTTCAAAAGCTTAGCTTGTACAACATGCTTCAAAGCCACAAAAGATGTCAAATTCTTTGATGAGAAGGCCCAGCATGGACCAGAATAGGGGATCTGGAAACCCAAACTAAAATCCTGTGCTAAATAGACTGCATCTTCCTGAATGGGATACTGTTACATAGTTGTTAAGGAACAAACTTTAATAAAAGGTTTCCAACTGGTCTCCTGTGTGGCCTCTAGCACTGATCTTAAAAACAGTTATTCCTCTTAAACAGTCAACTTCTAGTGAACCCAGAACAACAACTAGAACCAAAACAGAACCAACCCAAACCACTTAGAAGTGTAACAGCACTACACATGTGCAATAACCGTTACAATATCTATCCAGTCAGTACCCCAAGGCTATAATCTGAATTGGACTGGGCAGCTTCTGCAGGGCCATCCTGTCCCCCCTTCTCTGTAGGGTTGCCAGGCTGAGGTCTTACAAGGTGAGTGGGTGTGCGGGGGGCACACTATCATGACATCACTGTTGACATGCTAACATCACTCCTGTGCACCAAGAAGTGATGTCAGCATGTCATTGGGGGAACTCTGGCATTTCTCAGAAACTCTGGTTCTATTATAGAGTGATGGAAGTGATGCTGGAACACTAGCCCCTTTCTTTTCCAATTTCTCCCACAAGTGGCCAAGGTGTCAACAGACATTGAAAGGGACTGTTGGGAGGCTTCCCACTATATCTGGAGACCTAGCATCTCTACCTCTCCAACTTACTCTTTGGTTGAGCCACAATCCCCCTCTAAACCTATGGTGCATTACACTTCTACTACACCAATTGTAGGCATCCCTGGTACAACCACTTGTGCTGTTAAAATTGCAGCAGGACAACCAGGTTGAGCCTACTGTGTGTCCCTTGGAAATGAGATACCAGCCTTCAGAGTACCTTCCTGTTAGAGGGCAGGCTGGGCCCAGGCCCTGAACCAGGGTTGCTGGTTCTTCTTGTAGTAAGCCAGATCAGGGTCCAAAGCTACCCACATCCTAAAAGTCTCATTGTAGCAGATACTGGTAGGCCCAGCATATTCCATAAATGCATGATGAATTATATTCAGATACTTAATGAGTGACACTGCTCCAGCAATCTACCCTAGCTGCTAGATAAAAACAACCCCACCCCCTCCAGAATTATTTACTCCCCACCTGGTCATTTTTGAATATGGGGGCCCACCTGCTGACTGTCCCTTAGAGAAATGTGACTGCCGGGAAGCTGTCTCAAGTGCTTGGATTTTGGCAACCAGCTCTAGTACACTGGGCTCCTCTTCCTTATCTGACGAAAACTGAACAGGCACCTCTTTTGGAGGGGGGCCTCCACTTGACTAGCCCCCTCCTTTTGTATGGCTTTCTTTGGCTCCATGACCTAAAAGACAAAAGTATCCCACAACTTTATTATTATTGTTATTGCTGTTGTTGTTAATAATTTTGTTATATATTATTATTTGGTGGGGGCGATGAACTAGCTGTAAATTCTAAAGAGCAGCAAATGGCAATCACTTTCTAAAAGTGAAGAATGATAACCCTTGATTAGCTATAAGTGAATCTAAATTAACTATTTAACAATAAACAAACTATAGCTTGATTAACTATGTGGACTGTTACTTTTTTTGCTTAGCAACCTCAGATCTATCCTAAGCCCTGTATAATGAATTAACCTTGAACTTTTATTAAGAGAGTCTTAAACCCTGAACTTTGATCAACTATGAATTAGGCTTTAAACTTGTAACAATGAATAAATCCTGCTCTTCTGTAGCATCGAACTGTAAATAAAATCTGAACCATGTAACTATAAAACCCTGCACCCAATAAACTGTCCCTAATAACAGCTCTTATTCAGCCCAGGCACTCAAAACTATGATAGCTGGGAAGCTTTCCTGCACTTAGAAGGCTGCCAGCTGCTCCATGTTTAGGCTGCTGCTAAGAAAATGGCAGTGTCATGCAGCCAAAACAGACACCAAATGGCCAGAGTTGCTGGGTGGGGGGACTGCAGCCTCTGCTCAAGTTGGGGAGTCCCTTCCCACAGCAGCCTGCCCCTTCTTAAGCCCCTGTGTGGACCATCAGGGGAAACCAGACCCAAAGTAACCTGTGGGACTACATTCTACAAAGATTACCCCGTACACACACAAAAAGCCTCTTGCCTGCTCACAGTGAGCCTGCAACATGGCATCCAGACCTTCTGAAGGGAAGGAGGTTTGAGCAGATACTGCAGATGGGGAGGGAGACATCCTACACAGCGAAGTGTCACCCCTCCATCACCTTTACACACGTCAACCACTCTTGCACTTGCCCCTTGCAATCACTCTCACACACATCTTATGCTTCCCAAACAGCAAGCTAGTAAGGCAGGCAAAGCAGGAAGGCACAGCCGCAGCACTTCTCTCTTTCCTCTTCTCCATAGCAATACACGGCAAATGCAATGGGAGGAAGGGCCTCCAGTCCATCCTTCAATTGGCTGGGAATTCCTGCACAGTTGGGCTTATTTTTGCTGCCACTCCCCATCTGACATAGAATAAAATGAAACAAGGAAAATCAGATTTTTTTTTTAGATTAACAGTGCAATCCTAAACAGAGTTACTTCAATCTGAGCCCATTGAAATCTGAAGCCTGCTAATCTCGCAATTAGTTCTTCCAGTGCTTCTCAAACAGATGGTGCTGAACTGCTGACTGTGCAGTTAAGTTATTTAAGGACACATCTGACTTCACAAGCACAGAAGACCAGCACCAAGCAATTCCATGCTTAATACAAGCTGGTCGATTCACAGTGCCATCTTAGGCCATCTTAGACCATTCTAAGTCAATGGGGTGTAACTCTACTTAGGATGGAATGGTTAATGACCCAAACATCCATGATTCCAGAGGATTCTGTTTCTTCTACAGTAAATGAAACAAGTTAGTTCCTGAAGTAGGCAAAAACAGCGGCAAGCTGTGTGGGCCTAAATCTAACTGGCATGATATTGTACTCATGATGAATTTGGCCATGGAACATAGAAGCAATCTGATCAGGAGATTGTAATCAAGTAGATTCAAACAAGGCATGTTTTCCTGGTGGATATTTTATTTCTTTTTAATTTATGTTATTTAGAGTCTGCCTTTCTTGCTGAGTCTCAAGGCAGATTCGACAGTGTAGGCCAATACAATCAATGTCTGGGACATTCAATAAACTATACAATAGGGTAAGGATTGCAGAAATTTGAAAACAAGCAGAACTCTGATCCAGAACTGGAACAAAACAAAAGCAAAATGGCATGACATGTTGCACAATCTGGAATTACCCAGTAGGAGCACACTTACACCAACAGAAAGTACACAGTAGTATAGTCTATTGTCCTTATGTCTTTCCAACACATCTCTCAGAACCATTTCTTTACAGCACAGGCCTATTATCTGGTGGTGGAGCATAGGGAGAGAGGCAACTTCATAGATATGAGGGATCAAGGCCATGAAGGACTTTTTATGTGACAGCTAAAAACTCAAACTCAGACTATTAACTGAAAGGAAGCCAAGGGAATGACTACAGAATGGGAGTAATATGCATGCTTTGCTTAGTTCCTGATAATAATCAAGCCACAGTGTTTTGCAATAACTGGAGTCTTCAAGCTAACTTTGAAGGGAGACCTATATATAATGCATTATAGTAGTCTTGTCTCAATGTTACAATGGTGTGGATCTAGGCTCCATCTTCCAGGGTAAACTAAGTTTGGAGAAGGCATTTTTTTGCAGCTGCGTTGACTCATTTCTCTAACAGCAATGCTGGATCCAGTACCCTGTGTAACCCCACAAGATAGTTCCTACACTGAAGATAGTTGGTCTTCCCCAGCAACCCTTTGAGTCCATTCTATGAGGAATGATTAAAACTAGTCCAAGGCACATCTACTTCTATTTTCAAATGACTCAACAGGATGGTATGATTCACTGTATCCAATGCTGCAGAAAGATACCAGAGGGGCTAGGAAAGAATCCTGGTCATTTCCATCCCATTGACATTTCCATTCCAGTGCCTGGCTGGAAACCAGACTGAAGAGGGTCCAGAGCATCAGAGTTACCCAATAAGACCTGGAGCTGGATGCTACTGCTATCTCAATCACTTTGCCTAGAAAAGGTAGATTTGAGATTGGGCAATAATTTTTGTCTGGGGATAGTTTTTTAAATAGTGCGTGGGCAACCATATGACCATCCTAGCAACCATGGATGTGGAGGCTTTATACACCAATATCCCACATGCAGATGGACTGCTAGCCATAGGGAATACTATCCCGGACAAAACCACAGCACACCTTGCCACTGAACTTTGTCACTTCGTACTCACTCACAATTACTTCGAATTTGGTGACAACTTATATCTACAGATTAATGGCACAGCCACGGGCACACGCATGGCACCACAATATGCTAACATGTTCATGGCGGACTTGGAACAACGCTTCCTCAGCTCCCATCCACTGGAACCACTACTATACTTCAGATTCCTGGATGACATCTTCATCATTTGGACCCATGGGAAGGAAGCTCTTGAGAGATTTCATCAGGACTTCAATAACTTTCACCCTACTATCAACCTAAGCCTGGACCACTCTACACAACAGGTACACTTCCTGGACACCACTGTACAACTACATAATGGACGAATAAATACCACCTTATACCGGAAACCAACAGACCGATACTCATATCTACATGCCTCCAGCTACCACCCTAAACATACCACTCGGTCTATTGTCTACAGCCAAGCCTTACGTTACAACCGTATCTGCTCCAATGCTCTCGACCGAGACTCACACTTAAGAGATTTACAACAAGCATTTTTGGGACTACAGTACCCACCAAATGAAGTGAAGAAACAAATCAACAGGGCCAGACTAGTACCAAGAAACAGTCTGCTCCAGGACAAACCTAAAGGAACTAACAACAGAACACCACTGGTTGTCACCTATAGCTCCCAGCTCAAACCCATCCTATGTATCATCAGTGAGCTACAACCCATCCTGGAAAATGATACCTCTCTCTCAGAAGCCCTGGGTGGAAGACCTTTCCTTGCCTACAGACAGCCCCCCAACCTTAAACGACTTCTCACTCACAATCATGAATCGGCCAGCAGAGTCACCAGCACAGGTACCAGGCCCTGCAACAGACCCAGATGTCAACTCTGCCCCTATATCTACCCAGGGAATACAATTACAGGACCCAATGGCATCAACTACACTGTCTCTGGCTCTTACAGCTGCTCATCCTCCAATCTGATATATGCCCTCATGTGCCAACAATGTCCTTCTGCTCTGTACATTGGACAAACCAGCCAACCTCTACGCAAAAGAATAAATGGACACAAATCTGACATTAGAAATGGAAACGTCCAGAAACCAGTGGGAGAACACTTCAATCTACCAGGACATTCCATCAAAGACTTAAAGGTCGCTGTGGTTCAACAGAAACCTTTCAAAAAAAAAACCAAGGGGAGGCTGCTGAACTGGAATTCATATGCAAATTTGACTCTGTCAAGCTGGGACTGAATAGGGACTATGAATGGTTATCACATTATCACAGGTAACAGATTTCCTTTATAGAGGCGGGGTCTGGGGGAGCTCAGTGGCACCTGGCGTGGGCTTTCGGGGACCACAGATCTCTTTGTCAGATGCATCTGGCAAGGAGAGCTGTGGTTATCGAAGGCTCATACTGCATTGGAATTGGATGGTCTAGCTGTTTGGCTGCTACAAACTAACAGGGCAAACTCCTTTGAAGGCAACTGATCCACACATCAAAAGGAGATGTTTACATATACTAGGAAAGGAATGTTTTGGTTGCACCCTCCCCTTCCCCCCCTAATTGCCTCTTCTCTCCCCCCCCTTCTCCTCCCTCCTCTTCTATATTTGACCAGTCTCTGTATCATGCATCTGACGAAGAGAACTTGATTCTCGAAAGCTTATGCTACAATAAAATTGGTTAGTCTTAAAGGTGCTACTGGACTCTTTTTGATTTTGCTACCACAGACTAACACGGCTAACTCCTCTGCATCTATGCCTTGAGTTAGTGACTGATTTATGATAGACATCAAGGACTCATTTACGCGGTCCTTACATGATTTTAGCAACCCAGATAATCAAGGATCCAGTGTACATGTAGTGGCCTTCACAGATGGCAGGATCCTGTCAATGTCCATTACTGTAGCCAGGTCAAAATGGTCCATAAGTGGACCAGATAGTATATTAAGCTTGTAAAGGTTCAGATTTAGGAGTCAGAAGATATCTTGATACCTTAAAAAGTTGAGATGGTTGTGAACCAGCTGATAAAATGCCTGGAGAGAAATAATGTTTCTTTGCCACAGTCACTGCTGCTTCCAACAGGCTCTATAACACATACTATATGATTCAGTGTGAGTTTTCCACCAGCATCTTTCTAGATGTCTTCCAGCACTCTTTAGGTCACTGAGCTCCACAGGAATGCCTTTGCCCTAAGGGCCAGAAAAGGTCAATGTGGAGCAATCTTGTCAATGGTTTCAAGGAGCTTCACATTCCAAGTTCCCCTCACAGCCTTAACAGAAAATGTGTTAGGAATTCTAAAATTCCCCAGAGCATTTTGGAAACCACAACAATACATGAGCCTCTGCTGGCAGACCATTTTAAAAGGTCTCCCTTTTTGCTGCAAAGTTCTCAGCATGCCTAAATGCTAGGCTATGAATGCAAGATCACTCTTTTTTTCTGTAATCATTTGAAACTAATGTGATGTATATATTTTCCTTCTCACCTTGTGCCTCTAGTAGACTCCCCCCCCCCCCCCCCGCCAGGGACAAACCCAGTTAAAAGCTGGACAGAGCTAAAGCAGAATCAAAGGTTTGTTCCTTTGGATTCTGTTCTTTTGCATAATGATAGCCTTCTGTTCTCAAGAAACTCATGTGGTAATCTTTTTTTGTTTCTGCTCACCTGCTAGAAAAATACATTCGGCAGCTATGAACTTAAGCAGAACAAGCAGACTAGCCACTACAATGTGCCACTATTTAAAGAACATGGCTATATTTGTACTGAGAGTAAAACCTATAAAAAGCCCACAATATGATGACTAAATGTCATGGGTTTTAAAAGAAATTGGCAGCATCTGCTATTTAGAGATAATGTGCAGCGTATGTCTAACTGATAAGGAAGCTATTTTAGCCACAAATATTGCTGAAATGTCAGTCTGACTTATCAGCATGCTGTTTAAAAGTGATCAAACATGGAAAGCCTTCCATCAAAGAACAAAATAAAATGCTTTGCCATAATTGATATAGCAATTCTTCCCTTTGCTTAGGAAATGAAAACAGTAACATTATACTGTAATCTTTTTGTTTTGTTTTGATAGCTTTCTTAATACTCTGCATCAGTCCCTTGGTTGATATTGTTTTTCCAGCATGTGTGTGATGCATAAGGATGGCATTTTGCAGTAGTATCAGTAGCCACAGATGCAATGCTCTGATGTGACTTAAAATCAGGGAAACTTCAACAAATTAATACTGTGATTCACAGGCTCAGGGAAGTGTAAGGATATGAATTAGGCACATTGGGGCATAAAGCACAGGTCTGTATCTTGCCCTAATAATCATGGCAAATCCCAAACTTCAGAAAACATGGCATTGAGCTATATCCATATGCTCCATGGATATAAGACCCAAGCAGCTTGAAAGGGGAAGAAAATTCCATAAAATACTAGCAATTCTTTTAAAAATGGACAGGTGGCAATCCTAAGAAAATTTTCTAGAAGTAAGCACAGTTGAATAAAATGAGATTTATTTTTGAATAGACCCACTAGGATTGTTCCCATGAAGATGCTGCTGAGACTACACCATTAGCAAACATAAAAGGCCACTCATGTGACTACCCATCTCAGATCTATGGGCCAAGCTACAAGTGACGAATGACACTTGAACAGCAAGTGGATTGAGTGGAGGGCAAGTGAACAGGGAGAAATACACTTGCCGTTCAAGTGTCATTCGTCACTTGTAGCTTAGCCCTATGACACCTCATGGAGCTTAATCAGCAGCTGAATACCAAGAAGAATGTAGGGAACTAGAAAGTATTCAACAACACTAAACATGTTTTTTTATCTGAAAGTAAAGGAGTGATTTGCATAGGAGTTATTTCCCAGTAAGCAAGCACAGAATGGCAGTCCAAATAGCCCAAGGGAGAAATAAAAGCAACAGCAGAACCATAGATAAAGCTGAGAACACTTGACACAGAAGAGCACAGAGCTGGGGGAGTACATCTTTGTCCTACAGAGAGTTTCACTGAAATTATTAACTTTAGCTTGTGTTTTTGTAAATGCATTAAATATCAAGGCTGATAAAGAAATACAGTACAAGTCCTGCATATTTGCAACATAATAATTAGTATTGTTGATTGCTTATTTGTACTTCACTCTCTTTTTCTGTCCCTCCCCTCCTTTTGTCATGACATTGACCCAAATGAAGTATCGTCTTAGACCCGCAGATTGGCTTTAGTGTGCCTGCCCAATTGAATACATCACTTCTCTAATCATAAGCCTTTAAAAATCAAAGACAGTCCTGATGGCTGAGCGGCAGGAGCTCAACACAGTTTTTGCCAACAGCTTGTGGAAAGTGGGTGGTTGTAGCAAGATATTAGTGGAGATCCAGGGGCTGCTGTTCGAAAATGCTTAGAATAGGTGGCTAATGGGCAGTCATTGTTCTGATGCTTTTTATAGCTTGGTGCAGCTGGAGAAAAATGTGCCAGGCTGGGGAGAAGGGGGCTGGGTTGGGCATGGGAGAGAATTGTCAGTTGGCTCTTTTTCATCTAAAATTTTGCCGATATTCACAGTATTGGTCTTAAAGTTGCAGTCTAGAAGCTGATACTTTGCTGTACAGCTTAAAATGTCTTAATAGGACAGTGTGTGTAAAACCATGTGGTTCCTTCAGTGGAATGGCATTTCTATTTGCAGAACAGGGGGTGGTGATTTCTGCCATTTCTACCATTTAGACTCACATTTTACCCCCATGCTGTTCCACATTTTACCCCCCTATGCTGTTACCCCCTGTGCTGTTCCTCATGACACCTAAGAATAAAATTTGGGAGGGAGCCAGTGAGTTGCAACTGTAGGGGGAAGCTGGAAAATCCTGTTTCCCAAAGTCTGCAGATGGTTGGATCCATAACAGTGTAGTTTGTTTGGTACAAAATCTGTTAAAAACATGCTTCTCTGCACAGAAATGTGTCTGATGCCTCAATGATCCGGTAAGAGGGCTGAGGCTGCAGCAGGTGACCAGATAATTACCTACTGAAGGCAGAGATTGTAATTCCTCCTTTCTTCTGCAAGGGAGAAATACCAATTAGGCTTGTCTGACTCCAGAGACTGTAGAACCTGATTGGTTTCCAGTTGGGGACGTTTGAGGGTCTGAACAGCAACTCTGTAAAAGATCTTTATCAGCATTGAATTGAATCTCTCATGCCGAGAGGTAGGCACAACCTCAAAATGGCTTTTGCAGGAGACAGAGCCAAACACAAAGTGGCTATCTCAAGATGTGGAGCCAAACACACAATGATTGCCAAAGGAGGCAGACTGTTGGTTGGTCCTTGGTGGCACCAATGGATGATTGGACAGGAGGAGGTAGCCCTGGCTCTGAGGCCTAAGTCTATTAAATGTGGTCAAGTTTCCTTCTTAGTCTCAGAAACAGTGACCTACAACCTGCCCAGTCTTCTGCAGTATTAGCTGATCTCCTGATGAGGAAGCAGAAAGTTTTGGGTTTCTCCCTAACTGATTAAAAAGGCGGTTTGTGTGTGTGTGTGTGTGTGTGGGGATATTTCTTTGCCTCTACTGTATTATTCATGATAGTTTAATTTGATCGGTTTTGGCCAAGTCAACATACCCCATCAGAATGGGCAGGGGTAATGCAAGTATGGGAGAAGGAGAACCACAGGCTGTCTGATAAGCACATGGAGATTCATGATAAGCACATGATTAAGGGAAGCATGCCCAAATCACCCACATGGGTTACCAGATCACATGATCATAGAATGGAGCTGTGGTGCCAATGGCTGTATTAAGCCCACCAGCTTGAGTGGGTTTTGATGCTACAAGACCAGCTTCAATAGTTGATCTGATGCTTTGTTCTAGAGTGGGATCTTTGCGAGTGAGGTTCCACCTCCCCCGCAAGAAGTCCAGTGAACACCTAAAGATCCTGAGTGAAACAAATAACTAGACATAAAGCTTAGAAAGTACATATTGGGAACCATTACAAGATGCATAGAATGAAGGCAGAATAATTAGAAAGGAATCAAAAGGCATACTGCTATTTTGTTACTTAAAAGGTGCCTTGGCATTTCCTTCCTGGGAATGGGCTCAAGATGGAGCATCTTATCTAGCATAACCCTTGATATTAGGGCCCTGACATGTCCAGATTCTGGTTTTGACAAGGACCTTTGATTCAGGCGTATGGTTTTATAGTTCAATCAGATTTTTAGTGGGCAGGCTAAAAGTTTTCCTCCAAGCCTGTTCTTGACCATTCACTTCAAATGCTTCACTGTTCTTGACCATTCACTTCAAAGGGGATTAAGGTAATAAGGAGGAAAATTAGAAATGATCCATTATGGCTTCTCTGACAGTTTGGCCAAGTGATAAGCTGAATGCAGGATTCAATTTCCTTTGGTTAGCATATAGATGATCATATATCTGTCTTATGTTCATTTCTTATTTGTTTATTTATTTATTTACTTCATTTATACCCAGCTTTTTTTTCTAACGGGGAGCC
The DNA here is from genome assembly GCF_028583425.1 of Eublepharis macularius. NCBI lineage: Eukaryota > Metazoa > Chordata > Lepidosauria > Squamata > Eublepharidae > Eublepharis > Eublepharis macularius. The sequence continues at coordinate 66,095,450 of NC_072793.1, forward strand.
AAAATGGCTTACATCGTTGTCCTCTCTCCATTTTATTGTCACAACAACCCTGCATGGTAAGTTAGGCAGACAGGATGTGACTGGCCCAAGGTCACCCAGTGAGATTCCATGGCACAGTGGGGATTTGAATCTGGGTTTCCCAAATCCTAGTCTAGAAAAACCACTACTCCACACTGTTTTCTGTTCATTGCCAAAGGCCATTAACAGAAAAACTTTGTTCATATTATGAACAGAAAGGGTACGTGTGTATGTGCATAAACAGTATTTCCCAAGGATCTATCATAGCAGTGAAAGGATGATTCCAACCCCCACCCACCCACTTTATCTGCACTGTGATCTGCATTAATCTGTTTTAATGGTTATAAAAGAAGAAGTTAAGGAAACATTATTAGATTCATGGAGGTGGAAAGGTCCATGAGTAGCCATTAACAATGATAATGCTCAGGAGCATGTTCAGGAGCATTATGTTCTTGAATGCCAACTTGTGTGTGGGGGGGTGGCTTTTGCTCTTATTCCATGTTGGTGGGATTCCAAGAAGCATCTGGCTGATAGCATGGGAAATAGGACATTGGACTGGGGAAACCTTTGGTGTGATTCAGGAAGCCTCTTTTTTATTCTTATGCAAGATACAGGGCATGCCGTTACCCTATCCTCATTTTTACAAAGAGGCTTTAAAAATATTATTCAGTGATCCCACTGCTTCCTCTGCATCTTTATGTATTCTAGTGATTATACAAGTGTGCAGGAAGGAAAGAAAATGTAATTTTTGAATATTGAGAGAAAGGCTTTCTGTGCATGACCTGAAGGTTTTTTTTATTCTAGAACTCAGTCTGTGCTGAAAATAAACTCTTAGGCTAAGCGAGATCTTGGCAAAGAAGACAAATTCTAGAACAGTAGCCATGTTAGTCTGTTGTGGAAAAACAAAAAAGGTATCTTGTGCCACCATTTAAAAAAACAACAACGTACTGCAGTTCCAGCTTTCATGGTTAGAATCTATTTCATCAGATACATGAAGTGAATTCTCAGTCTGCAGATATTGCCACACATGCCAAAATGTTTGTATGGAAGAAAAGCATTTTAAATTCCAGCAGCAAGGATTGCATTGAACAAGAACCTGCTTTGCACACCTGCAAAGCTGATTTGGAGACATGGAGAACCAGAAAAATCTCAAACTGGACAAGGTTCAATGTATGTATCAAAGACTTGGTGAGAATCTCAGAAGATGGTCATTGGTTACCTCCTCACTATCAATGTGTCTGCCACTCTATTGTCTTCTGCAACCTCTTCTTTACTGTTGTACAATTGCTGATGTTTTGACTGTAACAGTCTTTCCACTGATGCTTTCCTATATGCAGATCATAAATGTCCATTGAGCCAGATAGGCATTATGGAATCACTGCATTCACAACTCCCCTTTCTCCCACACATTTTTTTTCCAAAACAGATTCAAGACTGAACTACAACTCCCTGACAATTCACAGTATGCTTCATTGATTATTTTCCTCTGATATTTACAGTAGTTTTTCAGATTCTTTTTCACCACTAGAATCAATGCTTCGCTTTGAAAGGAAAAGGAGTTAACATGAAAAATAAAGCAGAAAATTTCTTTCTTTATAATTGCACCCAATTGTAGTATTTTAAGGGCATTTCTTGGATTTCACAACTCTTTTTAAAGGGATAAAAATACAAAGCACCCAGGGATGAGTAACTGGGTATATGTGTGCCATGTATGACTTGTTATCTGTCATTGGTCACCATGCCAAATTATAATCAAGCTGTGATAGAATATTTGTCCAGCTTTGCAAACATTGTAAGAGATAGTGGTCAGCCAAATTTTAATCTTGCAACCAACACCCCGGCTATGACTAGCATATATACTGCTTAGTTGGAAACCCCTTGCATAGTAAAACTGTATAATACTGGAAGTATAATACTGAAAGGCACAGAAATGGTATATAAAATCTCTTTCATTAAATCCATATTCCACACCAGGATCTATCTATCAGAGTTTCAGGTACCTAGCTGTGTTGGTCTTCAGTAGAACAGCAGGATTTGAGTCCAGTGTCACCTTAGACACCAACAAGATTTTCAGGGTTTAAACTTTCGAGAGTCAAAGCTCCCTTCATCAGATACAACCACTGGAGGAAATCCCGGAGTCTTTTTATATCCCAGTCAGAAGGTGGGATGGATGAAACAAACAAGGGAGTCAGGATGTAAAGGTATAGTGTTTACTGTTGGGAAAATCTGAAGTCTCCAACAAGTCATTATGGGTACCAGCTTGTATTACTGAATGCACATAGATCAGAGCAGAAATCCCACTTCCTCCCCCGACATTTATTCATTCTCTTCTTAGAATATCTGAACAATGTTTTTATCTGGCTTCTTTGATCAACAGTATTACAGTTGCCCAGCTAATAATAGTTACATTTCCTAATGCAGTTCTATATGTGGCACACACACTTAAGTGAACCAAGTAAGTGGAGTTGCATGTGCAAACCGGTCCTAAACTTTGCCATGTTTGCTATCTCTAACTTACATTTCCCGATGGCATAGATATATATTTGTTTAATGTGCAAAATACATGTTTGTATTTATATGATGAATGTATGAAAAGCCAAAAATTAAGAATAAAACGGAACCCATCATGAAAACCAAACCACAGGTGACTTTAAATATATCCTGTCTATTCAACATTTTCCCATCAGTCCAGTAACAGTGTGAGTTTCAAGTGGGTTTAAAGCTAATCGCACTTGGCAAGATAACCATGTTTTGTCATCCATACATCAAAGTTTTTCTATTTATATGTAAGATGTTAAGAGGAGACATACATCTCCCGAAATATGATGGATGAACACCAGAAAGCTACAGCCAATTTCAGCTCATCAGTACATAAGAATAAGAAAACCACTGTTGGATCAGATCAGTATGTCTAATCCAGCATTCTGTTTCATGTAGTGGCTAATCAGTTGTCCTGGATGGTTAGCAAACAGGACATACAGTTGAAGGACTTTTCTTAATTGCCTTTCAGAACAGGTATTCAGAGGCTTGCTGTGCCTGAGTTATGGGGGTTCCCTTTAGTCATCACATTTAGTAGCCATTGATGAATACATCTTCTTTAATCTGTTTAATCCCCTTTTAAAAGTCCATGCTCATGGTAATCACTACATTCATTCAGGGCCAGATCGAGGGGGGGCAGGGTGGGTAGTCTGCCCCTGGCACCACCAGGGAGGGGGTGCCGGGAGCAGCTGCCAGCTGCCGGAGAATGCAGGCGGCAGCATGGGCAGCCTCGCAGCCCCCCGCGCTGCCTTTTGCCTGCCCTGCAGGACAGGGGCTGGCTGGCTTGCTGCGCGCCCCCTGTCATGCAGGGCAGGCAAAAGGCAGTGCAGCCCCCTGTGCCATTCGCCCCTGTCCTGCAGGGCAGGCAAAAGGCAGTGCGGCTGCCCACGCCATTCGCCCCTGTCCTGCAGGGCAGGCAAAAGGCAGTGCGGCTGCCCACGCCATTCATCCCTGTCCTGCAGGGCAGGCAAAAGGCAGTGCGGCTGCCCACGCCATTCGCCCCTGTCCTGCAGGGCAGGCAAAAGGCAGTGCGGCTGCCCACGCCATTCATCCCTGTCCTGCAGGGCAGGCAAAAGGCAGTGCGGCCGCCTGTGCCATTCGCCTGCAGGGAGGCAAATGGCACAGGCAGCTTCCCAGCCCTGCACGCTGCCTCCACTGCTCCTCCCTGCGTGATGACGTCACCGAAATGACATCATCACACAGCGCAGGGAGCGAGAGGGGTTCGGACTAGGGTTGCCAGTAGAGCAATGGGAGGGTGGTCACATTGGGGCCAGCAGCCTTTCACGTGTCAGACGACAGGACCTGGTGTTTGGCAGACTGCTACTGCTCAGCCACAATCGGGCATGGGATTCATCTCACCATGGGGTTTGTACTATGGGTCCCCTTGGGCCAACTATGGGGCTGTGCCTTTTCAGGCCCTACCATTTGGGGACACGGCAATGCCACTTGGTGACCATCTCACTCCTGCTACAAGGGAAAAAATCCTTAGGGGAGAGTATGTTGATGTCTTTATCCTTCTCTTCAGGGAACTGGAGAAGAAGGATAAAGAGAATATGGACAACCGGGATAAAGAGTGCCTTCAGCGCCATAAGATTGATAGGTCTTGGTCAAACTGGTTTCCCGGGTTTTTGATTTATGCTGGGATCATAGCTTGGGCCCAGCCGTGGAGGGCTGCCCCCTTGTTCGAATATGTGGACATTATTTACAGGGGGTATTCGGACTTGGTCGGTGCAGAATTCCGGATGCATGCTGCCCTTAACCCCTCATTGCCGTGGGATCAAATATATCAGCAGCTGTGGCTGCAGTTGATGTCCCCAGTGAAGCCTAATGCGGGTGACCACTCAGATAGTGGGCACCTTGTACAATGGTCCTCTTTAGCATCCTCCTCAGCATCCAGCATCCATGCCTCCGTGGGACAGCCAGTTCAACCCTGGCTGCTTTGCTGGGAGTTTTCCTCTCAGGGGGTTTGTAGCAGGAAGGGTTGCAGGTTTGGGCACGAGTGCCCTATATGCAGAGGGCCCCATCCATTTACAGCATGCAAACACTTTAAGTCATTTGGTAAAGGGGTGGTTCCAGAGGACAGCAGGCTTCGGGAAAAGGGCCCCAGCTCAATAAATCTGAAGGTACTTGAGGCCATTCTGGCTAATTACCCCAAGCGAGCTGATGCTCAGTTTTTGTTGAAAGGTTTTTCAGTTGGCTTCTGGATACCATTTCAAGGCCCTAGATCCTCCTTCATGTCACCCAATTTGTGTTCCGTGGATGGCATGGAGGAGGTAGTCGGAGCTAAGATAGCAAAGGAGTGTGCTGAAGGGAGGGTACTGGGATCACTCCCTGCCGCACCTGTTCCCCATTTGCGGGTTTCTCCTTTGCAGGTGGTACCTAAAAAAGCAGCTGGTGAATTCTGGCTTATACATCACTTGTCATACCCAAGGGGTGGCTCTGTAAATGAAGGCATTCCTGAGCATCTTGTTTGGTGTGTTACACTTCCTTTGGTGGTCAGTGTAGTGAGGAGGTGTGGACCTGGGGCGGAGATGGTGAAATGCAACATTAATTCGGCATTTCGGCATTTCCTTGTCCACCCTGATGATTTCGAGTTGCTGGGCTTTTGCTTTGAAGGTCAGTTTTATATGGATAGGGTGCTTCCTATGGGATACTCCATTTCATGTGTGGCCTTTCAACGCTTTAGTTCCTTCCTTGAGTGGGCCTTTCATCGTTGGCAGCAGTGCTGGGACATGGCCCACTATTTGGACAACTTTCTTTTTGTGGGCTCGGTGGGTTCTGTTGACCCGGCTTCTGGAAGACTTTGTTAGACTTGCCATGGAACTCAAGGTACCTCTGGCTCAAGAAAAGACTGAGGGCCCATCTCAGATTCTTATATTTCTGGGCATAGAGTTGGACACAGTTCAGCAAACTTCACGGTTGCCAGCAGATAAACTCCAGGACCTTAAGGCTCGATTGTGTAGCTTTCTTGGGAGTTGGAAGGTTTTGCTGTTGGAGCTGCAGTAGGTAGTTGGCTACCTCACTTAGGCTTCCACATCATCGATTGCAGATTACAAGGGGAATGAGAGAGGACTTTGCCATTTGGGTAGAGTTCTTGGAGTCCTTTAATGGGGTATCATTTTGGAGGTGTTATTTATTATTAAAAGGGGAATTACAGGTTTTCTCTGATGCCTTCGGCTGAACAGGCTTCGGGGGTTATTATAGGGGGTATTGGTGCTAGGCTCAATGGCTAGATGACTGGGTGGAAGCTGGTCTGTGTAGAGACCTGACATTCCTTGAATTTTTCCCAATCCTAGTGGTGGTTTACTTGTAGGGGAATGAGCTCGTGAACCGCTCTGTGCACTTTTGGTGTGATAATATGGCAGTTGTTCACGTGGTTAAGTCCCTCTTTTCTAAATCAGCTAGGGTGATGAAGCTGGTCCGTGCTTTTACACTCAAGTGCTTGCACCATAACATTTTGTTCTTTGCCAGGCATGTACCTGGTGTGAACAATGCAGTGGCAGACGTCCTGTCTTGCCTGCCGATGGACTGGTTTTATCAGCTCGCCCCCGAGGCGAACTTGTTGCTGGCTCAGATGCCTCTGGATCTCTGGCGGATTGGGAGCATGAGGCCTGCAAGACCATTCAATTAGCCCTGGTACCCAATACCCAGAGAGTGTATGACGGTGCAGTACAGCAGTTCACTGGGTTCAGGCAAGAGGCTGATTTCTGCCAGTTGTGGCTGATCCCGGTGGAACTCTTACGTTTTTGTGTGTTGCAGAAAGGTAAGGGACAGGTGGTCAGATACATTAGAAGCCACCTGGTGGCTCTGGCTTTTGCTTCAAATGTGCAAGGCCTTGCCAATCCCACTGGTGACTTCCGCATCTGGAAGATGTTGGAGGGGTGGTCCCGCGAGGCAGCAGCACCCAGAGACCAAAGACAGCTCATTTCCCTGGGAATTCTTTTAGGCCTGAAGGCATTGTGAGTTGAGGTGTGTAATTCTAGGTTCGAGGAGGTGTTTTTTTTCATGTGGCCTCCTTAACAGTCTTCTTTGGTGCGCTGAGAGTCAGCCAGCTGGTTCCCCGGTCTCTTAATGATCGATCTGGTCATGCCTTGCTTGCTGAGGATGTAAAATTTGAGGGGAACAGAGCTGTTATAATTATCTATCACTCCAAGACAGATCAAAGGCAAAAAGGAATGGCTGTCAGTCTTGGCCCCTGTGATGTGAGGGATTTGTGCCCTGTTTTAGCTCTCTGGAATTAAATTGAACTCAGAGGAGACGAGCAGGGCATCTTATTTTGCCATTATGATGGGTCCCCGCTGACCAAGTACCAATTTTGGATGGTTATGGCACGGGCCCTTAAGAAATTGGGTCTGGCAGGGGTTAGATTTGGAACCCATTCATTCCACATTGCAGTGGCATCCACTGCTGCTGCCATGGGCTTTACAGGTCCCAACATTTAGAGAGTGGGGCGTTGGTGTTCTTCTGCTTATCGGGCCTATGTTCAGCTGCTTTAGACATGTTAACTTTTGATGCTGTTGCCGATGCTGTTTTCTTTTCTAGAAGCTGCTGGTCGACAGAAGAGGCTGAGGATCCTCATCTGTGGCCACAGCATGCATTTCTGGGCAGCCCACCAGGCCAAGAGGATGGCAATCGGGTCTCAGTTTGACCTGAGCCAGTGGGCCACCATTGAATGGCAAGGCAGAAGAGGCCTTCGGTGGTCTGGGCTGCTGCCTCTCTTGTTTGAGGGGAGGAGTGGTCATCTGCCTCATATCTTGGTTGTTCACCTGGGTTGGAATGACCTCGGATTGATGAAGGGTAAGGCCCTTTCTTTTCAGGCATTAGCAGACTTGCAGGAAATTGGCAAGTGCTGGCCTGGTGTCCTGATTTTCTGGTCGGCAATGCTTCTGTGCTGGGTGTGGCAGGAAGCATTGGACCCTAAGGCATTAGAATGGGCTAGGCAGAAGATCAACAGAGCCATGTTCAAGGCTATGTTAGTTGGGTTGGGAATTTATTTGCCCCATCTGCAAATTAGGGCTGAATTTGCAGATCTCTACCAAGGGGATGGTGTGTACCTTTCTCATAAGGATAACAACATATTTTGAGATGATCTACAGAAAGGGCTCAAGTTGGCCTTAAGCCGTTTGTGGGGTGTGTTGGCCTAAGCTGAGGCTTGGCCTTGGCGGTGGCAGGTGAGAAGTTAGGGGAAAATGAGTAGGCCAGTGAGCACCCTTGGCATATCCCCATTGGTGGGGAAACTGGGGTCTGTCAGGAGCATCTGGCTGCTTTACGGCCCAGTTGTGAGGACAGACACCCTGGTGGGATATCCCTAGACAAGCCAGTCTCCCCTGTAGTTTAACGGCTGGGTGGGGGAGCTTTAAAGGGGTGAATCATTTAGCCTGTCCAGGATGGGTCCCAGCTGTACAATGGATGGCTTGCACCTGGGGCAGGGGGTGACTTGCCCAGACAGGTCAGGGTGGCAGTCCAGGATTGACCCCAGGGCCCAACATGTACTGCTAGTTTAGGCCCTTGCCATTTTTGATAATATGTTGTTGTTATGTTAATTAAGTGGCCCTTTAGTTCCCAACTTATGTGTCTGCCTCTTCATTCCAACTGTGGTGGCAATTCGGCACTCCCGGCAGGTGGCAACAGCCACCTTAGCTGGGTGCTGTGATTTGCATCCACGGACAGAGAGAAGCAGACAGGCGCTTTCCTGGGCATCTGGGTATGCGTTGGGGGTGGGAGCCTGCAGGCTCTTTAGGCTGCTCTGCCCCCTGACATCCCAGTCATGCCTCTTGCTTGGCCCACCCACCTCACCCTATTTCAGTGCAGGATTAGCCGGTCGCTGTTTTTTTCTCCTTCTTCCTAAGTTGGCCTCTGGGAGGGGAGTTTTTTGCCTACCTTGCCATGTTTGTTTGGGGGAGAGGTAATTGGCTTGGTGGGTTAACTTCCCATGGGGGCTGGTGAGAAGTTAGGGGGAAATGAATGGGCTGGTGAACACCCTTGGCATATCCCCATTAGTGGGGCAACTGGGGTCTATCAGGAGCATCTGGCTGCTTTATGGCCCAGTTTTGAGGACAGACGCCCTGGTGAGGAATCCCTGGACAAGCCAGTCTCCCCCCGCAGCTTTATGGTCGGGTAGGGGAGCTTTAAAGGGGTGAACTACTTAGCCTGGCCATGCCAAGTCCCAGCCATACAATGGATGCCTCGCACCTGGGGCAGTGAGCGACTCACCCAGACAGGTTGAGGCGGAGGTCCAGGATTGAACCCAGGGCCTGACCTGTACTGCTAGTTTAGGCCCTTGCTGTTGTTGTTACATTAATAAAGTGGCCCTTTAGTTCTCAATTTATGTGTCTGCCTCTTCATTCCAACTGTGATGGCAAACAAAACAGGTGTGGCTCATGAAAGGTAGCTTTCATGAGCCACAGCTCACTTCTTGTATCTAAAGAAGTGAGCTGTAGCTCAAAAAAGCTCATACCCTACCACAAATTTTGTCAGTCTTATCGGTGCTACTGGACTCTTACTCTTTTCTACTGCTACAGACAGACTAACATGATTACCCATCTTGAGCTATGACTGAGGAGATTCTAGTTACCAGAGAGGTAAAACATGGATGTGTTTTGGCTTCACAGCTTTTCAATTTATATTTAATTGTCATTCTGAGGCTATCAGGCCCTGAGTTCATTCCACCTTCTTTAGGCCCTTGAAACATATCCATTCTTTCATAAGCTGATGATATGGTTCTAGTGTCTCTTACATGCTTTGGCCTTAAGAGGTTGCTACAAAAGGTAGGCAACTTTGGTAGAGGAAAAGGCCTTGAATATCAACTATGTTAAGACCAAAGTGAAAGTCTTTAGGAAAAGACCTTGTAAATTTAAGTGGACTATAGATGTCCTCCCAATAGATCAATGTGACAACTTCAAATACCTTGGGATAACTTTTAGTAAAACGTCCTGGAGGGCTCACTCGGCAGTTGCAAGATCCACAGTTTTAATAACCATAGGTGCTATTCTGAAATTTTACAGTATTAAGGTTGGCTTCTTGGTTGATCAAGCACAGAAAATATACCAGAGTATGGCTGTCTCACAGCTTTTGTATGAAGCAGAAGTTTGGAGCTGGAATGATCACCCAGTCACAAAACTGGACTCCATTCAAAATCTCTTTCTAAAGAGAATTGTAGCCCTACCCAGAGGCATTCCAGCAGCCCTAATATGGGCAGAAGTTGTCTTTCTTTCAATGAGGGCACATGTACATGTTGTCATTCTCAGATTTTGGGGGAAAATCAAGGAATGAGATGGCTGATCTACTGTGCAACAATGACAATGCAGCATGGCGGTGCAGAAAGAAGCTGCCTGGGTAACCTGTTACAACATTTCCCATCAATATTCAGTCTCAGGTGATCCCCATGGTGTCCCTACTGCTGACCCAAATATTTATAACTAGGTGTTTGACAATCTTCAGCTTCAAATTTTCACCCTGGTATAAACTATTTAAAAGATACCATGCCAGAGCTTCCCGTCTGACCAGCATCACTTTTCATAATCTTAGAATAGCACTTACATCTGTTTGGTTTCAGACCAGGCCAACAGCTCTGCTTGATGGATGCAGGCAGTTTTCGCTGTGCTGTGAAAATGGAAGCAAAATTGCTTGCATCCATTTTGGAAATGGAGATGTCAGAAATCCTGTGGAAAAAACGCCAGCGTTTTGTGAGTGGGGCGCTCTTTTTAGGACATGTGGAAATGGCCCTGGTTGTTTAGTGCTGGTATTTATGATTTATCCCGCCTCCTGTTAAGTCACTGTGTCAGTTTGTAATAGTCTTATGCGACATACAATAAATGCTTCCATCTATCAGCTAATCATACTTAAATTACTCATTGAATAAAGAAGTACTTTCTTTTGTCTGTGCCCACCAACTTCACTGAGTTCCAAGCTCCAGTGTATGTTCACGACATGTTTCAGACTCTCTAAAGATACATATCTCCCCTTTATCCTTTGTGTATAGCTAGCAATCACAATCATCATATACACTGAGAATAGCACCTTAATTTGGGTACTAATCTTTAATCAACTGTGTTACTTTAAATTTAATGTTTCTTTTTCTTAAGGGTTAGAGTTGCAAGACAGAAGGAGCCACTGTGAAAGTCTTATGGCACTTTAAAGACCCACATATGTATTGTTATATAAACTTTTGTGAGCCAGATCCCAATCTTCTCTGTCCTCCTTCATCAGATGCAAGTATTATATTTATAGGGCAGAAGTATGTGTTTTTGTGTATACATGCACACACATACATAAATGCACAAATAGAAGAAGGGGATGGCTCAGTACAGACATAACATGAAACCATGGTTTATTTTAACAATATTTAGTGTATGAATCGAGGATTCAGCTCACTGACTATTGCTCAATTCCTGATTTGCATCGAACAATGCTGGTTTCATTTCATTTTCTCTGTAGCATAGGAAGGTGTTGCCCATGAGCAAGCCAGGATTAAACCAGGATTAAGCAGATAGATGTAGATGTCATGTGAAACCATAGTTCACATGTGGTTAATAGAACAACTTCAAATTCTAGTTTCATAGATCCTAATGAACTATAGTTAGTGGACTCTCTTGTATTCAGTCATACAAATCCTAGTGTGTAGAGGAGGTAGTTACAACAAACAGGGACCAAAACCAGTTTATTGAGATGTAAGTGCATTACATTATAGTACGGAGCACAGATTAAAAAAACCAAGATCCAGACAAAAGACTAAATGAACTGAGCACTGACCATTCCCAGTGTACATGAATGGTGTACATAAAATGAATGAATGATGGACATAAACCTGTACATAAACCTGTAAAGAGGAACTAACTCCTGATTATAGTGGGCTAGCTACTCCCAGGTCCTATTGAGTCCAAGGAGAATAGTGTCAAATGTGCATAGCTTTCTTCGAAAAGGTTACACTGCTTCTTTTCTCCTCTTGATGTCAACCCTGCACTGTGGTATAATCAAACTTATTGTGTACAGCTTACAGTGTGAGTAACATTTTATTAACTATTCATCTGGACTTCATTATTTTTACATTAGGTTTTTTAATGCAGTAACAATTCCACCTAATGATGAGTACATTGGTGAGATTTTTCTTCTCAAACTTTCCAGTCTTGCTTTGCTGCTTCCCTTTCTTCTCATCTCCTAGGAGCTATTGATTGTGCTATTGGTTATGGCTACCCACTGACCAAGCAACACAGTTTTCCAGCAAAGAAGAAGGCAGCACTGTTGTGCCAATGAGTAAAAGATACCTTGAAGTGATTGGAGTTAATTGAAATTCCTGGACAGCTATGTAAAATGACAATGGGTGACTAATGACTTGTAGTGCTTACAAGTAATTAGTGCCATTCATTGTAAAGCATTATCTAAATTTGTTTCCAGAATACACTTACTCACGGGGAGTTTTCTGTTTACATTGAAAAGAGTAGCACATGCTTCCATTCTCACAATGTTTGTGTATTGTATGTGCATGTATTTTCTTCAGCTTCAGCTTCAAAATTACTATCCAGTATTCCTTCTTTCAGTATAAATTTTATGTCTAATAAATTAAATTCCTTGGCTGAATAATTACATGTAAATGCTGGTAGTCTATTACTCTCAAGGGGCCAATTTTCTAGCCATTTGTCAGCATCTGAAATGTCAAACATATTGCACTGAGGATGTAGTACATACAACATACGCTTCAGAATGTAATACAAAAGACATTAATCAACACATTGCAATGTAAATTAAGAAACTCACTAGGCATTGCTAAAGGAAGCCCAGATTGGTCAAGTTAAAGCAAATGATCTTAGAATGGATAATAAAGTAAAATAATTAAAAAAAACCCCTTATATGTAATTCTGAACCTGGCACCCATGTGAATTGATAGACACACAGAATGGGGCTAGGTATAGACAAGGGTCATTTTTCTAAAACCTGGGGATTCCCAGCTTTGTAAAAATGGACCGAAGTCTAAATCCCAACAAACAGGGGTGAAGCTGTGGTCACCTGACCCAGATAATCCAAGGCAGCAGTGATACTGCAGGCAGTCTGAGGACAGGACGAGATAGCCATCCTCCCCATCACTCGCCACACCAGGAGACTACCAGCCAATGGAATACCATCTCTAACACCTATTGAATGAGTCCCTGTCATCTAGCAACTCCACACCTGGAAGAGAGCTTAGATGAACTTGAAGAATTTTTGTCAGAGCTGCCAAGATGGCAATAGAGGCTGTCTGTGGTGAAGAACAGGAGGGAATGGTGGAAGTGGATTGGTAAATGGGGCTTGAGCAGGAGTGAGAGCCAAATCCACCACCACCACTGCTTGAGTCAGGCTAGGGATGCAGTGGTGCTGCAGGCTGGTGGATGGTTGAGCAAGCAAAGGGGCAGAGATGGGATGGGGGAGGGGGAGGGAAGAAGAGATAAAGGGGGGGAAGGAGAGAGACTGAATGAAGTGGAGGGAAAGGGGGAAGAGAAAGAGAAGCAAAAGTTGGGAGGATAGGATGCCCCTCTCCCGTGAGTTCTTCAGGTCCCCCGCTTGTAAGTTTATAACATCATAAGGGTATTGCAGGCAAATACTTCTTTTTCAACCATTTACAGCACTTTTTGGTATCTGCATTTTCTCAACAATGATCTACTCTGAGTCAATACTTAGACATTTCTTAATATACTTTTCCTCTCTTAAATCAGTCAGATATGCCAACATATACCTGTCTGGATGATCTAACAGTACAATCATAAGCAGGTTCATACCCTTCTAAATTCATTGAAGTTAATAAGCTTAAAAGAGTGTAACCCTGTTTAGGACTGAACAGCAAATGTGGAAGTAGGTATTAGAAGGGAAACATTAGATTCCCCCAACCCAATGTCTGCTTTAAGGTTATTGAGGAGTTTCAGAATCAGTTGCAGGGAGGACTTCCTCAGTTCTTCCCTGCAAATGTCCCTCAGGGTAGTATTTAATTATTTCCCTAGTATAATTCTGAACCCAGAAGTGAACCTGACATCTGGCACGGCGGAAGTCAACTTGCTTCTACACATTCCTACATGAAGAAGATAATATGTGAATTGGGGCTGGCGGATGAATTGAAATTAGAAACAGAATATCAAAGAGCCGTGCCTCAGGGATACAGCATATGCAGAAGGTTCCAGGTTCAATTCCTGACATCTCTAGTTAAAAAAATCATAGGATGGAAAACGTTTTGGTGCTCAAGATACTGATGCAAGTGTCCAGCCTGCCAACATAGATGGTTTGAGATGTTGTGAGATTTCAAAATCTAAGAGGTACTTATGGTTAATTTTGGTTTGGAAGGCTGAAGTTTTCAAGGACTTAATGTTTCCCACTTTTGATGGGATTCTGCTGACACTTGATGACTCAATTAGGGGTTACACTGCCTGGGGGTGGGGGCGGTTTACACTGGATCCAGCTTTCTTGCTGGAGAAGCAAGGTAAGGTAGCTGAAAAAAGTGCATTACTCCATCTTCATTTAGTAGGGAAGCCCTACCTTGACTTGGCTGATTTGACCACATGGATCCATGCTAGGGTTACGTTGCGACTAAACTCTCTTAATGCATTCTACATGGGTAGAATCCGCTTAAAATCCGCTTGGAAACACCAGTTGATACCAAATCCAGCAGCCCAATTGCTATTGGGTACTAAGCAGAGCATGCATGTCATACCCATTCTGCAGTCAATCCATTGGCTATTTATTTATTTGTTTATTTATTTAATTTGTAGCCAGCTCTTCTTGCAAGTGGTCTCAGAGTGAATAACGATGACATAATAAAACAATCACAATATAAACTAAAACAATAATTATAATTAAGATAAAACAATTCAAGGTGTAGCGCTCAATATTGGGTCACCCCAAAACATTCAAACCCTGTGGGGCAGGGTGGCATGCTGTTTTAACTGGACAACTGAACTCAATTCAAATTACTGGTTATCACCCTCAAAGCACTTAATGGCCTTGGACTGCAGGATTGCCTCTCCTCCTATGATCCACAAGCAAAGCCTTCTAAAACAAATAATGTCAACAACTGACCATTCCTGCACATTGTCTGTGGTGGCTCCCACCTTATGGAATGGCCTGCCTGAGGAAGTCTGGGAGCCCAAGCTTCTATCATTCTGCAGAATATACAAAACAGAAATGTCCAGAAGGGCATTTTTATAAAGACATGAGAACTGTATTAGAATGGCGCAGTTCAGGAGGGTGCCATTATAATGGAGTAGGATTGTTGTTGACTGCAATGATTATTTTAGGTTTCATCTGTCTTTAACTACCTTGTCTTCTACTTTTACAATTCCACTTTCTACAGTGTTTATAGTATACCTTACCTTAGACAGCATAGTTCATATTATTTTATGTTCAATAATCTGCCTTGAGTCTGCAGGATTGGGTGGGCTATAAATAAAAATAAATAAATAAACCCAAAAGAATGAGGTCATTTATTCACTTTCTCTGTTAGTCATTCTGTGGGTTTTCCTGCCCTCAGGAAGTCAGTGTTGAGAGCTGATTTCTTGCGTCTTAGGCTCGGAGAGGTATGCTGTCCTTCCAGCCAATTCTCAAAGCCCTGTTTCATCTCAGTAAAACATGACTTATTTTTTTTTCACTTGAAACCAACTCTAAATAGCCAAACAAATCAGGAGAAGCAAGTGCCTTGTTTGATGCTATCTTGCTTTAAAGTGTCTATTTAAAAAGCCAATCAATACAAAACCCCATTTTCTCCTTATAAGTTAGATAATTAATAAGTTGTAATTGCTTCCCTATCCTACAAGAAAGTAACTACTCAACATGTGAAGGATTATCTTGCTGTATGTCCCTTGGAGGTTATTATTCCGGAAAATTAATGTAATTAGTTTCAACCTATTAAAAATATTGAAAAAACAATTGCAAGCTGATAAAACAGCTGGGCAGAGGAAGAGCTGGGTGCTTATGAAACTTCACGGCATAAAAGAAAAGAATGTATAGCAGCAGCCTTAGTTCCCCTTTCCTTATAGAATACACAAATTAATAACCTACAAAGTACCACCTTTTTTGGAACAGATTCTGCAGAAATAAGACATATAGAATTCTTCCATTTGTTTGCTTGCCCTCTTCTTCATGAGACAAACTATTCATTTTAAGTAGAAAATTTAGAGTCTTCATAATAGCTCAATAATAATGATAGTTTTTCCTAATGGACTGGATGCAAGGCTTTTGCAAATTGGATGAGTTTACAGCAGGGGTCATTTCGTAGAAAAAGAGCTGGAGGAACTTATTAACATAACTCATTAGCATATGCTTAACATCACTGGAAATGTGTCATTATCATAACTGATTTGCATGTGCCACACCCCCTGGCACCACCTGTCCTGGCTGTTTTGGACCCAATCCTGGTCATTTAGGACCGAAATTGGGCCCAAAATGGCAAAAAGGGGCTGAAAATGGCCGAAAAGGGGCTCAAAATGGTCAAGATCAGGCTGCTGCTGAACAGGAGAGTGATCCATCACCCATCCAAAGGCCCAATCTGGGCTGTTTTGGCTCCAATCCAGGACAAAACGGGCCTAAAATGGCTGAGAGTCAGGTGGGCAGGGCCACCTGACATGTGACTTCTTTGGGGAACTGCCAGAACTGCGTTCCTGCGCGTTCCCCCTTGAAATGAGCCCTGGTTTACAGAATAATGGCACTATCACCTTCTTTCCCAGTAATCTCCCCCTCCTCAATTCTGCTGAGTGTCAAAGAACCCTCCAGAACAACATGTTATGCAATCTGAGGGCCTGCATCAAGAAAAGGGAATCTGTTCAAACTCGTCACTCCTTACACAAGCTTTTTCTCTATTCACAGACCTTGCTCTACCTGTACAAGTGGGAGGGGGTAGATTTCAAGTGATTCTGTCCTCTTGCTATTTGGGGGGCAGGGGGATTTAGAAAAAAACTTAGAATGTATAACAAAAACTAAATACTTATCTATGCCCAGTTTGATCTGGGATTTACAGTTTTGTACTGCTTCAGAACTGCAGTTTTATACTGCTCTTGAAATTGCAGTAAAGCTGGGCAAGTCATTCTCTCAGCCCAACAAACTTCACAGGGTTGTTATGAAGATAAAATAAAGCACATGCACCCCATGTTTCTTGCAAAAAGGCAGAATAGAAAAGCAAGATAATTCTGTACAACTCTAAAGCTTACACAATCTTCAACAAGAGAAGTTGGCTCAATGAAAGATATCCCATTTGGAATGATGTAATTAAAAGATGCAAGATGGATTTATGTCTCCCTTATTGGATAAAAAAATTCAAATGAAAATGACAATTACATTCCTTTGTATACAGAATCATAAGATCTGAGCAAAATATTGTAGATTTATAGATTATAACAGGGCAAAATGCCCAAGGGCATGGGGCACTTAATAGCTGACAAGCACTAGAATCCCATTAAATTATATAATATTTTACATTAAAATCCTTCTGCTAGTCCAAGATTAATCTCTGAAAGCGAGGTGAAAAATATATTTTTCAATGCTTGTAAAAGTTGCTCATACCTGCACTGTGATACTAATACCAGAGGAATATTAGTATACACAGCCACAGTGTATCCTAGGTGTCTGGACTAGACACAAACATGGATGCTAGGCGCTAGAGAAGCAGGCAGCCGGTTCTATGAGATGAATGAGCACAGGGCTTATTGGCTTAAGCAATGTGTTCTTGTGCACAAAGAAGAAGAGGAGAAGAAGATTCTGCAAGGGGCAGCAAGGTCTAGCTAGACAGGACTGTAACAAGAGTACCTTTTTCTCAAGGGACTTTTTCTTGTCTTTCTGTAGAATGCTATTCTCAGGCCACTCTTCTAGAACTCTCTTACCTATCCAGGCAGCTAGTTTATTTTCTTCCCTTTTCTATCCACTTTGTTGGTTCTACCAATAAAGCTTTTGTTACTTGTAATCATTTCAGTGTCCTGACTAGATGGGCATGAACAGAAAAAAAACCCTGAACATGATGTTCATTGTTAATTGCCATCCACGAACAGGGACTCACAAAGAACCACGAACATGCCCCTGTGCACGAACATGTTCATAGTTGGCTATTTGTGGGGGCCAACAGGCTCTCTTCCAGCCATCATCCAAGTCAAGATCCCTACTGCACCACTCCCAGAAATCTGACCTGAGCAGGCAACAGGAAAGGTACCAATAATAAATAATAGCTTGGCCCCAGAGCCTGGCAGTAGCCCTGAAACTTGAAGGGGTAGATCCCTATCCCACCACATACAAAGAAAATTCAAGCTCCAATGCACTCTCTCTATCAAAATGCCAACAGCAACTGTCTGCAAAGTCAGAGCTGGGAGCCCCCCTCCCCCCCGGTCTTTGCTCCCTTGTTGTAACAAATTTGGAGCACCACACTTGAAAGGAAGACATGCCTATCAAGCTAAATTGGGCTTAGATTGGGGTTTCCAGGGAAGCAGCAGGAGTTCAGACAGAGTTCAGGCAGTCCCTGCCTCTGGTTGCCAAGGGAATGATTGCAAGTGCCAGACTGTCTGGCTTGATGAACAGCAATGAACAGCAATGGACGAGGCTTGCAATGACTACCTGTTCATTTAGAATGGGACCTCACAAACAGCTTGTTCTTGAACAGTAGATTGGGCTGTTCGTGGCTTTTTGTGTCCATCTCTAGTCCTGACTATTGCATAGGCAGTCTGCCAAGAGGGTTTATGCTTTTCATATAGCAGGCTCCATCCCTATATCTCATTCAGGTCTGAAACTGAATGGACTGTCAAAATCATTTTGTGATATGAAATATTTGTTTTTCAAAGTTAAAAAAGCTTTAGAAAAAATTCCAAGGATACTTCAGCCATTGGATACTCAAGCCTAAAGTAGCTCTCTGGGTCCTGGTTGATATAATTAAGAGGGTGCCCTTGGTGGACTGCAGACTCTGCATGTTATAAAAAGACATGGAAGGATTTTTTTATTATATCATCTCCGGCAGATGCCTGAGAGAATATTTAGATTGCCCTCTCCCCTCAGATCATTTACCCCTTAACAAGGTCAACTGCTTTTTTAGTTTCCTTCTGCCCTCCATGCATCTGACAAAGAGAACGTGATTCTCGAAAGCTTATGCTACAATAAAATTGGTTAGTCTTAAAGGTGCTACTGGACTCTTTTTGATTTTGCTACTACAGACTAACACGGCTAACTCCTCTGGATCTATGCTTTTTTAGAAACAGCCTCTCCCATTTCAATGGAATTAATTCTAGGCATACGGAAGAAACAGGTAGAGAGCAATCCTTATGCTTATTTTAAAAGTTACTGAAATCTTAAAGGGGAACTGGTCCATGGGTCAGCAGTATAGCACATGCAAAAAGTCACAGGTTTAGGCCCTTGGGCTTGATTCAGAGACCAATTGTAGCCAGCTACCTCCTTTAAGAACTATGGACTCTGTTATCAGCAATCAGGGATTCTGCCATCTGTGCCAGCCTCCCCATTTTGGACTATGAACTCTGTTGTCAATGCCTGTCTCCTGAACCAGAGATACTGCCATTTGTGCCTGTTTCCTGACTGTATGACTTATGGACTCTGTCACCCCTGCTTGCCCTCTGCCTCCCTGGATTAGGGACTCTCTCTCCCTCTTGCCATAAGACCTGTTGCTAGACACGAACTTTACCTTGGGCATGGACCTGGCAGCTAGCAATGATGTATAAGCAAGGAGGATTCTCTGTGAAACCGACTAGGCGCCCCCTGGCCTGCCCTCCACAGGGAAGCCACCGCAGAACAGTCCTGGGTCTGCCATAATGCCCAGAGCAGCCTGCCAGTGAGCCCATGAACACACAGAAGTGAACCAGAGGGCAGCCATGTTCTCAGGCAACAGGCAATTACTATGGACGGTTCTCCTTGAGTCCACCATTTCCCCACCAGGCTCCTGTCACGTTCTGAGGTCCTGCCTCACCCTGATATGCAGATCATTGGCCACAGCCCTGGGACAGAAGAGATGCGCTGGCTGAACAAAACAGACAATGGATTCATATTGGTGCGCCCATCAAGCACCGACATTCCAAGCTGATCCCATCAGTACAACCCGGCTTCCTGTCAAATCTAATCAATGCGCCCTGCACTCCTTCCCTTCCTTTTGTCCCATCCCAAGGGTGTCACTGTCTCACAATCAGATCCTAAAGTGGCCCATCAGATTCCTGATACAAGCCCATCATATCTCTTGTTAGCCCATTATATCTTTTGTTGAAAACATCCTGAGAACCAGTCCCAGGCCGGCCCTGCAGGGCTCTGCCTCAGGACACATTTTGGCTATTTAATCAGGCTCTGCCTGATACTAGGTGCTTGGTGCTGGGTGCCGTGCCTGCTGCCCGGCACTGTGCATGGCCGGGCACTGCACCCCAACCCAGATGGCACTGTACATCACCCCCCAACCTCGCTGCTGGAATCTCTGCTTCTCACCGTGATCCAGTAATGTATTGCCTCTATTCTATCGATCTCAAGTGGGTTCCTGCTAATGCAAATGTCTCTGTAACTCTTTCCAACCTTTATTTCTGAGTTCTTGTATGTCTGTTGTATGTAAGTGCTATATCAGGCATATGCCACACTTTTAGTAAACATTATTTATTTGAATATTAGCCTCCTCTTTCTTGTCTGAGTAATCTGATAGGCTGACTCTGGTATACATTGGTTAAAGATCTGCACTAGCTCAAGATGAACTGCTCGCTAATTTCCCCATAAAATAGCAGTTCTGGTAATACCACGTACTCAACAATAACAGATCTCCCCTCCCCCACTACAACAGTCCTTTCTGATACTGGTAAAATTTATTCTTGATGGTCACAGGTCCCCTAGGGGGACTAACAGTCATAGAAATTGGGAGGCTACAGTGAGGAGGGGATTTCTGGTGAGGAGAAAAATGGAGGAGTAATGCCTCTGACAAGTGTGGAAGAATGACACAGCTAATTTCTGTCAAGGGGAGTGACCCTGGCTTGCTAATCTATCTGGAATGAAGGTCAGATTGTGATATTTTCTATACGTATTCCTAAAGTCTGCTTTTGGGGGGACTATACAGCAGAGTGAAGGTTCTTACTCTTTTCTCCCATACCAAGCAGACTTGAATCTAGGAGTCCAGCTGTGCTCAGATCTGTGGGCGAAGCCTTAATCAGGACATTACCCCCCCTCATTTATTTAAGATTTATGAGAATAATTACCTGAATGACAAAGAGAGGTTTTCTTCAAACAAAGATACTATCCCATTGGTGAGAAGCCTTTTTTTTCTGGAGATTATAAATAGCTTCTTGGAAAATTACTGCAAGGATTTATGAATATACAAATTTGTTTTTAAAAAGTTTCATTATGTATTTGGAAGAAGGAAGAATTTGCAGTGAAAATACTTGTTGTATTTGATTTGATACTGAAGAGAGTTTTACTGAGGAATTTGCTGTCTGCAGAGAAAAACTTGCACCATTGAGAACATTGGGGGTGTTTATCTGAACTCTTCCATAATAACAGATAAGAGACTGAGACGAGCTGGCATGGTAACAAAAGCATTTTTGGAAAGGAAAAAACTAGAGCTGAAAGTGGTAATTATAGTTGGCCTGCTCCTTGCTGTCTGTTAATTTACAATGGTTACTAGGAAAACTATGGCAAGACAAGTCTCTTCTGATGAAATGGTGGAGAAGGAAGTGTTGATGGATTTGATCCAAAAGTGGTTCCAGCAAATGGGTGATAAGATGGAGCATTTGAATAAAGACTTGGGAGGTAAAATGGAAGGAAATTGAACAAGTTGCAAAAAACAATTGACCAAAATTTTGACAAGTCAAAACATGAACTGACAGGCCGAATTACAACATTAGAAACTTCTATGAAGCAAATGATGGAGGATGTGAACCAAACTAATGAAAAGGTTGTGGCCCTAGAGAATAAAATCGATACTGTGGATTTAATGATGGAAACACAGTTAGATAAGTTATCATTTCTGGAAATGAGAGAAAAAGAGTTTTGTTTAAGGTTCAGATTAAACCCAGAGAACAAAGATGAAGACATTAAGAAGAAGGCGACTTTTTGGATTGTGAGGAGGAAGATCTACATACCCAGAAACTGACAAAGTGTATAGAAGTAATTCCAGGATTGCAAAGGTTAAAAACCTCTGAAGGGACACAGTTCGTGAGAAGAAATATGAAGGAGAAAGTTTTTCAACAACATTTTGATACTAAATTAAAAATAGACAACACAGATATTTTAATTTTGAAAGAAATTCCTCCTAGAATTTTGTGTAAAAGGAAAGACTATGCTCTTCTAGTCGAAAAGCTGAGACAGAAAAAGATTCACTTCAGGTGGGAGGCCTCGATGGAAAGTGTGATTTTCATGTTCAGAAAACCAAGATTCAGGCTGAAGTCAGTCCATAAGGCCGGAAATTTTATAGAAAGACATAGGGATTGGAATGAGGTACCAGAAAATTCAACAGACTAGACGTCAGAGCAACAACAAGATTCTCTTTGATCTAACTCAAAGGTGTCTTGGCTTGGATCTAGAAGATCTAACTTTCAACAAATTGCCTTTCTTTGCTAGAAACATTATCTAGATATCTCAATGACAGGAGAAATTTCAAAGCAGGAAGAATAGGAGGAAAATCATTCTTAAAACCAGACATCTTCTGCTTGGACATGGATGGTTGGCAGGACTACCTCCCTCCCCAATTTTCCTGAACATTTAGTTTAAAATTGTACCTTTGGAAACTTTGATAAAAACTTTATGGTATTAATCAAAGTCAAGTCTCAGGATCAATTAGTTGATAAATTCAGTTAGTTCACTCAAAAACCTAATGAGTCAAAGGCACAGTGTCAATTTGATTAAAATGTAAAACTAAATCCAAGTTATAAAGCAAGCCACTAATTGATTGGATTGGATTAGATTGGATGTACTAAGGAATTTGGCTAATACAATACCATGAGACTTCAGAGAAGTCAGAGAAAAACCCTCACTGGAATTTCTAGTGTATATTCCTTGCACGGAACATAGTTGTGTTTGAATCTGTTTTGAAATTCTTCACTGGTTTCATCTAATATTGTATAGGTCTTTGAAATAGCAGTTACTGAAACAGTAAAATAGAAGAGGTACATTGCTAGCTTTCATAGATATAGGAAAAGAAGGGATTCTTTAATCATCATTACTCTACTTTTCAACTGAAGAGAGTATATATAAAGATTATAGGTAGTTCTCAGGCTTTCAAATACATCTATGAAAGGTCAAGAAAAAGGGGTCTGCATCAATGATACTTAAGTATCACTTAAGTATCAAATAAAGAACTCTCCTATTGCATCTTGCACTTCTATTCTCTTCCTGGACATCATTAGAGCAGACCTGCTTCTCTTGACCTTTCATAGATATATTTGAAAGCCTGAGAACTCCCTGTAATCTTTATATACACTCTCTTCAGTTGAGAAGTGGAGTCATTATGATTAAGAAATCCCCAAATATCTACAGCTAAGTCCCAGCTTCATAAAAATTGGCAGTCATTCAGCACAATGTTGTGCACATTTCAGACCAATACAACCGACCACTTTAAGCATTCCTAACCTGGCAGCAAGATTGTGTCAGTTATATATATAAGTTAGAGATGGGCACAAAACGAACTATGGAAAAAAATTCTGTATGGAATGACCGGTTCGTAGTCAAAGAACCACACGTTCCGTGGGACCACATCTTTACGAACTGAATGAACTTTGGTTGTTGGGGGTTTTCCGGGCTGTATTGCCGTGGTCTTGGCATTGTAGTTCCTGACGTTTCGCCAGCAGCTGTGGCTGGCATCTTCAGAGGTGTAGCACCAAAAGACAGAGATCTCTCAGTGTCACAGTGTGGAAAAGATGTAGGTCATTTGTATCTACTCAGGAGGGGTGGGGTTGAGCTGAGTCATTCTGTAAGAGTTTCCCAGGGTGTGGAATGCTAATGGCGGGAGGCTTCACTGTATCCTGAGGCGGTTCTTTTGCATATGGATTGGTGCTTGATGTGCTAATCTTCTCTGCAGGGCTATTGTCGGGTGTGGAGTGTTTTGTTGGCCTGGTGTTTTTCAGAACTGGAGCCCATGCTCTGTTCATTCTTAAGGTTTCTTCTTTCCTGTTGAAGTTTTGCTTATGCTTGTGAATTTCAATGGCTTCCCTGTGCAGTCTGACAAAGTAGTTGGAAGTGTTGTCCAGTATTTTGGTGTCCTGGAATAAGATACTGTGCCCTGTTTGAGTTAGGCTATGTTCAGCCACTGCTGATTTTTCAGGCTGTCCAAGTCTGCAGTGTCTTTCATGTTCTTTTATTCTTGTCTGGATGCTACGCTTTGTGGTCCCGATGTAAACTTGTCCACAGCTGCAGGGTATACGGTATACTCCTGCAGAGGTGAGGGGGTCTCTGCTGTCTTTTGCTGATCGTAGCATCTGTTGTATTTTTCGGGTGGGTCTGAATACTGCTTGAAGGTTATGCTTTTTCATAAGCTTTCCCATCTGATCAGTAATTCCTTTGATATATGGCAAAAACACTTTTCCTGTGGGAGACTGTTTTTCTTTGGTTGTTTGATTCATCCTGGGTTTGATTGCTCTTCGGATTTCATTTCTGGAGTAGCCATTTGCCTGAAGTGCGTGGTTTAGATGATTAATTTCCTCATTGAGAAAGCGCGGCTCACATATCCGTCTTGCACGATCCACTAATGTTTTCATTATGCCTCTTTTCTGTCGGGGGTGGTGATTGGAGTTTTTGTGTAAGTACCGATCAGTGTGAGTTGGTTTCCTGTAGACCTTGTGACCTAACTGAAAGTTTGCTTTGCGGATGACCAAGGTATCCAGGAATGAGAGTTTTCCCTCACTTTCTTTCTCCATTGTGAATTGTATGTTCAGGTGGATGTTGTTGAGATGATTCAAAAACTCCATCAATTCTTCCTCCCCATGGCTCCAAATGATGAATGTATCATCCACAAACCGGAACCATACACTGGGTTTGTGGGGTGCTGATTCTAGAGCTGTTTTTTCAAAATGTTCCATGTAGAAGTTTGCTATAACTGGGCTGAGTGGGCTCCCCATGGCCACCCCATCCATCTGTTCATAGAATTCGTTGTCCCATTGGAAGTAACTGGTTGTCAGACAATGATGGAATAAGGCTGTTACATCCTCTGGGAAAATCTGATTAATCAGTGCAATAGTGTCTTTTACTGGAACCTTGGTAAACAGGGATACAACATCAAAACTGACAAGTATGTCTTGTGGATTGAGTTTCAGAGAACTGATTTTGTTGATGAAATCTGCTGAATCTTTGATGTAAGACGAGGTTTTCCCGATGTGGTCCTGCAGGAGATCTGCCAGATGTCTAGCTAATTCATATGTCGGTGAACCAATGGCACTCACAATGGGTCGGAGTGGGACTGAATCTTTATGTATTTTGGGGAGTCCATATAGTCTAGGTGGCTGTGCTTCTGTCTTGCATAGTTTGCTGTGCGTGTCGGGATGTAGTGAGGAATTCTTGATCAGCGCATTTGTTAGCCTGGTGATTTTGCAAGTGGGATCTCGTTTTAGTTTTTTGTAGGTGGAGGGGTCCAGGAGTTCCTTAATCTTCTTTTTGTATTCCTCCGTTTTCATGATCACTGTAGCATTGCCTTTATCAGCTGGTAGAATGATGATGTCTGGATCTGCATTGAGGGTCTTGATGGCATTTCTCTCCTTGCGTGTTATATTGCTGGTGGGAAGCTTTGCCTTTCGTAGAATCCTGGCTGTCTCTCCTCTTATTTCCTCAGCTTCCTCTTCAGGTAGATGATGGATGGCAGCTTCTACATTTGCAATGATGTCTTCCACAGGAATTCTGGTGGGGGTGACTGCAAAGTTTCCTCCCTTTGCCAAGATGGAGGTTTCTTCTGGTGAGAGTTGACGGTCTGTCAGATTGATGACAATGCGTGCATTGTCGAGCATTGGGCTTGTCTGTCTTTTTTCCTGTAGTTTGTTAAACTTCTGCTTCTGTCTGGATGTGTGGTTGGTAAACACTTGTTCCATCTTCCTGTAGGTGAGATCACCAGGCTAACAAATGCGCTGATCAAGAATTCCTCACTACATCCCGACACGCACAGCAAACTATGCAAGGCAGAAGCACAGCCACCTAGACTATATGGACTCCCCAAAATACATAAAGATTCAGTCCCACTCCGACCCATTGTGAGTGCCATTGGTTCACCGACATATGAATTAGCTAGACATCTGGCAGATCTCCTGCAGGACCACATCGGGAAAACCTCGTCTTACATCAAAGATTCAGCAGATTTCATCAACAAAATCAGTTCTCTGAAACTCAATCCACAAGACATACTTGTCAGTTTTGATGTTGTATCCCTGTTTACCAAGGTTCCAGTAAAAGACACTATTGCACTGATTAATCAGATTTTCCCAGAGGATGTAACAGCCTTATTCCATCATTGTCTGACAACCAGTTACTTCCAATGGGACAACGAATTCTATGAACAGATGGATGGGGTGGCCATGGGGAGCCCACTCAGCCCAGTTATAGCAAACTTCTACATGGAACATTTTGAAAAAACAGCTCTAGAATCAGCACCCCACAAACCCAGTGTATGGTTCCGGTTTGTGGATGATACATTCATCATTTGGAGCCATGGGGAGGAAGAATTGATGGAGTTTTTGAATCATCTCAACAACATCCACCTGAACATACAATTCACAATGGAGAAAGAAAGTGAGGGAAAACTCTCATTCCTGGATACCTTGGTCATCCGCAAAGCAAACTTTCAGTTAGGTCACAAGGTCTACAGGAAACCAACTCACACTGATCGGTACTTACACAAAAACTCCAATCACCACCCCCGACAGAAAAGAGGCATAATGAAAACATTAGTGGATCGTGCAAGACGGATATGTGAGCCGCGCTTTCTCAATGAGGAAATTAATCATCTAAACCACGCACTTCAGGCAAATGGCTACTCCAGAAATGAAATCCGAAGAGCAATCAAACCCAGGATGAATCAAACAACCAAAGAAAAACAGTCTCCCACAGGAAAAGTGTTTTTGCCATATATCAAAGGAATTACTGATCAGATGGGAAAGCTTATGAAAAAGCATAACCTTCAAGCAGTATTCAGACCCACCCGAAAAATACAACAGATGCTACGATCAGCAAAAGACAGCAGAGACCCCCTCACCTCTGCAGGAGTATACCGTATACCCTACAGCTGTGGACAAGTTTACATCGGGACCACAAAGCGTAGCATCCAGACAAGAATAAAAGAACATGAAAGACACTGCAGACTTGGACAGCCTGAAAAATCAGCAGTGGCTGAACATAGCCTAACTCAAACAGGGCACAGTATCTTATTCCAGGACACCAAAATACTGGACAACACTTCCAACTACTTTGTCAGACTGCACAGGGAAGCCATTGAAATTCACAAGCATAAGCAAAACTTCAACAGGAAAGAAGAAACCTTAAGAATGAACAGAGCATGGGCTCCAGTTCTGAAAAACACCAGGCCAACAAAACACTCCACACCCGACAATAGCCCTGCAGAGAAGATTAGCACATCAAGCACCAATCCATATGCAAAAGAACCGCCTCAGGATACAGTGAAGCCTCCCGCCATTAGCATTCCACACCCTGGGAAACTCTTACAGAATGACTCAGCTCAACCCCACCCCTCCTGAGTAGATACAAATGACCTACATCTTTTCCACACTGTGACACTGAGAGATCTCTGTCTTTTGGTGCTACACCTCTGAAGATGCCAGCCACAGCTGCTGGCGAAACGTCAGGAACTACAATGCCAAGACCACGGCAATACAGCCCGGAAAACCCCCAACAACCATCGTTCTCCGGCCGTGAAAGCCTTCGACAATACATTGAATGAACTTTTCTTACCGTTCCATTGCCGGTTCAGACACTTTGGGCACCAAATACTCCCTCACCCAGGCAATGGTGGCAGTCTTTAGCTTGCCCCCAATCTGAGGCCTCCAGGCTTGATGGGCAGCTGTCCCTGCCAACTAGAGAGCTCCCACTCTGGCCTATCCAGCCAGGAAAAGGGGGGATGGTTAGAATCTCCAAGGCAACTGAGGAGATGGGCCTTCAGCAGCCATGGCAACACCAATCTCTTCCTTCCAAAACCATGTTAGGCAGGTTTTTCTGCCAACCAGAGTGCTCCTGTGTTGTTCAATCTCTTGGCTTTTTCCATAAATAGGGGAAGCTGTGTGATTCCTGGTTTCAGTTTCTCTAGAGTGGGAGAGGGAGGAGAGCTTGGTGGGTGGCTGTGGTGCTGGGATTAGAACTTGGATCTTTGGCCTGCACTTCTGGCTGCTGGAAAAGGGGCTGAAAAGCCTCTTTTCTTTTCTCTTGCTTTCTTCCTTTTCTTACTGACTGGGGACTGGGGAGGTGTTTGGGAAAAGGGTGCTTTTTTCTCTGAGCATGAAGGGGGCCATCTTGGGCCCCCTGGAACCCCAAACTGGTTCGGAAATGGGGTGAGTTCGTTACGTTCATGTTCCATGTTCCAACGAAATTAACGAAGCATGAACCGAGCAGTTCTTTTTTTTCATTCCATGCCCATCTCTAATATAAGTATATTCATAATATAATGTCACAAATCCTGGAATCATGACTAAAATCTAGCAGCTCATTTGAGCGAATATAACAAGGTATTTTGCTGGATCTCTTTAGTATTCAAATAAAGGAGATAATACTAATAATAACATCATAACATTTGATTTATATACCACCCTTCAGAGCGGTTTACAAAGTATGTTATTATCCTCACCACAATAACTTTGTGAGTTAGGTGGGGTTGAGAGAGCTCCGAGAAGGTTAGACAATTCACTTATGGTTGAAATAGTGAGCATGGTATAAAATGATGTTTCTTAAGCATTTTAATGTAAGTTCCTTGAATGGGTATGAAATTCTGTCAGGTATTATGTTAATATAGATCTTCAGTCATGCATGTGACCTCATTGTTGAGGTCAAGAAGACTTAGTGGAGATGTGGTACATTGAGTAGTGGTTAGGGTGTTGGATTATGATCAGATCCCCACTCTACCATGAAGTTTGCTGGGTGACCTTGGCATTCTCAATCTTATCTCACTGGGTTGTTGTGAGGATAACAGGGAGATCCATATACACTGCCTTGAATCATTGCAGGAATGGTGGGGTAAAGATTCACTAAATATATAAATTCTGATAAGCAATTTTTGAACAGACACTGAGTGTGCTGAGGACTTGCCTTAAGCATGTCTGCAGTCTGGTATCCTTCTTTAAGAGCTGTACTTTATCCATTACTTGATGATTAGTTCATCTCAACCTGCTATTCACTGCTTAACTTTATCATAGATCTGGGTAGTTTTGTGGCAGTACAGCAACTATAGTAGCTAAGTATTTATTTCTATATTATTGTAATTCTTCCTTTAAACACCTGGTGTCATGGGGGGATGCTTTTCTGCTTACACATGAATGAGGAATGCAACCTAGCAAACTTACTTCAGCTGTTCATGAGCAGACTGCCTGCCTGCTGTGTGGTCAGTTCCATGATTACTACACGCAGTCATGATACATGCCAAAACAGTACGTACTTGAGTACATCTGATGAACATTAAAAGGAAACAACATTCTTCCAGACAATTAGCAAATCAATTGCCAGACCTGAGAAAACAATTGTCACACATAAAGAATTTTACTTCTGAACATTTTCAGATTTCTCTTTTGAAATTTAACTTTTCACAGATATTTTGAAAATTAACTCAAATTATGGGCATTAATGTTATGAACTTGCTACAGTCAGTAATTCTGTACTTGGTTTTTCCCTGCTCAAAACCCTTACATCAAATGACATCCAGAACCAGAAACATGGAAAGAAGTTATGGGCACGGTCCAGGTTACCATGGGAACTGCTTCTTTGCCTTGGGATCCAATGACAACGCCCCTCCAGGCAGGAACATATAGGTGCAGGAGGATTACAGTGCACTGTTATGTAACATGATAAACCTTGTAACAATCCAGGCTTCATCTTTTTCTCACTTCCTTTGGTTATTTCGATTCCAACAAATGAGATAGGACCACAAAGTATTATGCACTTGTCTCGCAGGAAATGAACCAAAGTAAAATGAAATGCAAAGAGATGGTCAAAGGTGATTGAATATGAACTTGTAGCTTTGTTAGCAGGTTTGAAAGCATGGATACTGTTTTGTTTCACTCCTATTTTCACAGCTCTCAAACTCATGTGAAAAAGAGAGACCTAGCTTTTAATTTGAAAAGAAAAAAATACATTCATTATAATCTGAAATGACTGCATATTTTCAGTTAGCCTGACAGCATGAAGATTTCCTATTCATTTAAAAAAAACGTTCTCCCTTGAATTGTGGTGAACTGCTATGTAAAGTATATCTCACCGTTATTCCAAATTCACAGTGTCTGTCATAACAAAATCTCTTTTACCTTTGCTTTAAAAAGGGACTTGTGGAACACTAAGGTGATTAATTAATAGACAGCTGGAAATGGAAAGGGCTTTTCAGAAAAAAAGCTTCAATCAGAGATAGCAGGAGAAAATGGCTAAAGGCTATGAAGGTCTTTTCCCTACCCCTTGTCACTGTTCAATTGCTGAATAGACTGTGTTCCATCTGCCACATTAGTGCACTGCTTATTTTAATAGAATAGTGTTCTTATTATGTTAAAAGCTCTAACCACTTGGGATGTGTCATATGCAAACCACTTGGTATATGTTCTAGGAGGCCCCACTGCTCTGCAAGCTAGCAAAGCAAGCACTTTTTCCTCAGCTTAGATTCCTTGGAGCTCAGCTGCTCTATGGGATAGCATCTCTAGGTTACTACCAGGGTGGCCCTTACTAGACATGGGCACGAACCAAAAAATTGTAATGAACCAGCGGTTTGTGGTTCAGTGCCACTGACGAACCCAAACTAACGAACTGAAATGAACTTTTCCCGCTGACAAAGTGGTTCGAAGTTTGTGGTTCGTGGGCATCAGAATGGCCCCCGTTGGACTTAGAGAGCCCATATTCCCAGGGAGTGTTTAGCAGGCTCTCCTCCAGCCAGCATCCAAGTTTGGTCAAGATTGCAATAGGGATCTTGGAGTTATACCCTCTCCAATCCAAGGCCCACAGGAAACTCCCATTCGATACAATTAGAGCCACCAGTTGACATTGGCCCAGTGTACAAGGGGTTGGCTGTCAGAACTGCCTATCAGGATTTGCAGGGATGAGATTGGAGTGCCCAGGGCTACAGAACACCCCTCCCCTCCCTCCCCCCGGGTGTCTTCTCCCATGTAACCAATTGTAACCAATTTGTAGCTCCATGGTTGGAAGGAAGACCTGCTGATCAAGGTAAGCTGGGCTTCTATTTGGGTTTCCAGGGTGACAGAAGGAGTGCAGACAGAGTTCAGGCATTCTCCCAGCTCCGTTTCCAAGTGAATTGATTAATGGTGCCTGACTGGCTTCATGAACCATGGGTGAATGCAACGAACCAGGCTTCCAACGAACACTGGTTCATTGGCTATGGACCCTCACTAACCGCGGGGTTCGCGAACAGACAATCAGGTGGTTCATGATTTTTTTGGGTTCGTAATGCAGTTCGTGCCCATGTCTAGCCCTTACTCTCTGTGTAATATCAGTAAGATCATTTCAAATGTTTGAGAAGAATTAGAACACTCCCTTTGTTGTGACTCTTCAAAATGTGACATGTTAATCTCAGTCCCTTAGACATTACCTACACAATTTGTGATAGATTAACATCTCAAACCAGCCTGAGAAAGCCAGTATGGTATATCAGCTAAAGTATTGGACTAAGGCTAGGTTTGAATCCCCACTCTGCCATGGAAACTTTTTGTGTGACCTTGGGCCAGTCACACACTCTTAATCTAACCTTCCTCACAAAATTGTTGTGCAATGAATGGAGGAGAAGAGATTATGTGTGTCACCTTGGGTCCCTATTGGTGGAAAAGGTGGTGTATAAATAAATAAATAATATAAACTTAACTTCAATTTACAGCACTTATAACTAGAGATGGGCCCGATCTGAATTACGATTTCAACCCCCCCCCCCGATTTTGGCGTTTGTGCCATCATGACTCAGCTAATCGGTTCTGTCCATGGCAACTGATCCAGCAGTCGGGAGTTTGCTTGTTCGGGACTTGATCGAATGGGTCAGTTTCTGTTCGGAATTGCAGACACTCTTGCGCCAGTAATTTATTCCCGGGGCAACGGTGTCAGGGGAATGAGCTGTGTTTGCCCTCCTTCTGTTGCCCTCGAAACACGAATGGAAGCCCAGCTTTCCTTGATTAGCGAGCTTCCTTCCAACCATGGAGCAGCAACCCAGGGGAGGGAGGGGGAAGGGGGTGTTCTGAAGCCATGGGCACAAAGGAAAGGCAAAAGGCAGCGCGGGAGGCTGGGAGGCCACCCGTGCCGTTCGTCTTTCCCCAGGACAAGGGGTGCGTGGGCAAGCCGGCCGCCCCTTGTCTTGCGGCGCAGGTGAACGGTGCGGGCAGCCTCCGAGCCACTCGTGCTGCCGCCAGCTCCACAGCGCACCGGGACAGCTGGCTTGCTGCGTGGGCAGGGGCGACTCAGGAGAGCGCGCGCGCACGCGCACAAGAGCCTGACTACAGTTGCCCTGGGCGCTGGCCTCCCCGATTCCCGATTCCGGATCGGAAATGAGACTTGATCGGTTAGAATCGGTGACCTGCGTTCGGCGGCAGCCCAGATACACGAACGGCTTAATCAGAATTTTTTTTTGGATCGTGCCCATGTCTACTTATAACAACACTTACAAAAAGTGAATAATAATAATAAACCACAGTCACTCACCTACCCCTTAGAATCTCCTTGCCATTTTCCTTTCCCCTAGCTGTGGGGAAAGAACAGTAGAATTGGAAGTAACAAAGTCCTTCTATTTCTCTCCTATCAACCTCTGTCCGTGTGCCTAAACAAATTCTGCAAAAATCCAGTTCCTGGAATCCAGAGAACTGTTTCCTAAGGGTCTTTGTGTCATGCTGTTGCTACTGAAGTATTTTTCTAAGTTTTCTAGGTATTTACAGAAGAATGCCACTGCCCCACTGCCAGAAAAGTTTGAAACGAGGGGAAAAGGGGGCAGTGAAGACAGAGGGTAGTAGTGTGGGTAGAAGGGTTGGTGAGCTCTCCATGGCTAAATTTGAAAAAAAAAATCAAGCATATGATCTGCTGTATGCATACATACCAGAATGTCCAGGGACAGTTCTGTGGTTGATGGGATGGTCCTAGCTGCTGCTGCTATGACAACCTCAGCATGAACATTGAAGTCCCCAAGGACATCAAACCTCAAGGTTGTCAGCACCAAGTCCAAGATGACCTCTGTCAGTTCAGGCAGGTCAGTGGGGTGGGAAGTACTCCAACAGGATTTCTGTACTATCCTGAGTCCCCAGCATCAGGTGCATACACTCAAAATTGGGGCTCTGGCTTACAAAGCATCTGGTGCCACAGAGGCCCAATAGATCATGGCCACTCCCCTCCCCTCCCACCAAGGTTAGGCTGATGCTGCATAAGAAAGACTAGGGACAAAGCTGGGAGAGAACCACCCCTCCCTCTTCACTCCTCTAGGTCTCTGTGACACATACCAGGTCAGCCTCCTCTCTCAGTATTAAGTCCTGGATGAGGGATGCTTTGTTTTGAATCAGTCTGGCATTTAGCAGCAACACATTTAGAATTTATGAGGGGTCAGTAAAACTGCCAGGGTTCCTTTGGGTTCAGATAAGAACTGGAAAAATTGATGGCCCACCTGTTGATCCCTTCCCCCCTTACTTGGCCTGTCCTTTCCCCTCTGCCATACCTCTCTCTGCCCACTAGTACTTCAATAGTGGCTCCATTTGGCCCTCCTCCCAAAGTGCTGTCCAGACACATGATAAAATACATACAACCAGCAAGCAAGCCTGCTGCTTCTGGTGGATCAAAGGGTATTAAAATCTACGCAGGAAGCTTGGCTGTCTGTCAGCCATTTGTAGTCTGTGTCAGTCCTATAGCCCTATATTTCTGGGAAGGTTAGAGATGCCTCATGCTTTTACATTTTAGATGGGTTGGGTTCTCGGACTGGATTGTGTATGTATGAAAAATGAATATTTGGAGGATGCATATGCAAGAATGTTAAGATCCCAGTGCACGGGGGACTTAAAATTGGAATGTGGTAAAACATAAGATACTTTTTTCCCACTTCACTCCATTCCATTTTTTGTTGTCCCAAACAAGAAATAATTTTCGTGTCATTTAGAGATCATAGTATACTTTATGATAATTACTGATTTGTTCTATTGGGTAACAAAAAAGTGACAGCCATAAGAACCGGTCTTAAGGCTGCAATTTGAAAGAGACTTCTCTGGGTATAATCAGTATTGAATAACAGGGGACTTACATCTGAGTAAATCTGTTTAAGATTGCTTCCTTTAAATGCTTGCAAAGAAACAAGCATTTACCACTGAAAACTCATCCTAACAGTATCTCCAAATAAGGGTAGGATACAGGTTAATTAGTTCATTAATAGCTGGTCTGTATCAGTTAAATATACACGAATTAGTGTGAGTTGGTGCTAATAAGCTGCCTACTGCAGCCACCACCATTTTAGGCAAAACCACCTGGCTCTGAATGTAGTGAGCAATTACCCCTGGCTATGTTTATCCTCACTTGCACGTAAAACTGTACTGAGAGGTATTAACCCTCATCTCCTTCTTCTCATATGCCACTTGAGCAACTGAGATTCAGAGGAGTTAGCGCATCAGATTGCATGTTGGATCTCTGGACTTTCCCATCCATTCTCCCCCTGCCAGCCAGCTAAGCCATGGTAGGAAGTGCCCCTGGTGGCCACCCTGGCAGACCAGAATAGCTTTTCCAGTACCTTTATAACTGTCTGTTTCACACAAAGCAACAAATGCTTCATCAACAGCAAATAGTGCTTTTGTGTCTCATTTAAAATTGGGAGTGCCGTCAAATCAGTACCTCATCCCAGCACATCAGTAACTACACTTCACAAGTATTAATAGATCAACATTTCAAAAGTAACCATATGGCTATTCCTTTCTGTACAATGTAACTATGATATTGGCAGTTAATAACCCTTTAAATAACCCCAGTGCTTTCAAGAGGTGTGTAAATATGGGAATGCTGCCACGCCATTTCCCATCACAGAGCTGTAGTAATGGGAGAACTCACACCTGATAGGATTCTTCCTTCTGTGCAGCTAACAATTATACAGGATCTGCCATTAGGTCTGATTCTGCCACCCCAAAATATTCCCTAAATTGGGTGTAAGCTGTTAAATGGGAAAGGTGTAAATATTAAACAATTCAAAAAGTCTTGTCATTTTAAATCTGGCATGTCTAAAAAGATGACAATTTTTTTATAAATCAGTTTGTTGATTTATGATTCATTCATCCTGTGATGATGTCTTCAGTGCCTAAGGGATCAATTCTAAGCAGGACTACTCAGAAATAAGTCCAATTATTGTTACTTATTTATTACATTTAAATTTTATTTTGCTCCCAGGAAAGTATTCTTAGGGTTGCAGCCTAGAAGTAAGAACGAGAGGCCTTCTATAGAAAAAAATCTCAAAAATGGTACACTGCTTTGTGTCAGACAGTCAAGCCAGCCTGCCTGACATACCTGTCTGCCATAACTGTGAATGTGTATCTACTGTGGGGGGGGATGGGTAGTAGTTTTCCCTGTGTCTTTGTTAGGCTTTGTTGCTGTTTGAACTGAGCAGTGTTATCAGTGCAGCTGGGACTGAACATTTGGGAACCAACCTTGAGAAACTCGGCTCTGCATCTCTGCCAGGATTTTAGGGCTTCATAGCTCTGTGCCAACTTTAACCGGGGGTATAACTTTTCTGGGAAAACTTTGCTTTGGCATTCCAGGCAATTACTATGTACAGTGTGCTTCTAGGGAACTTCTAATAAAGATATTTAACTCATACAGCTGAGTCTGATGAAGTGGAGAGTTTTGATGGGAAATGTAGGCAGCTTGGCAGAATGTTGGACAAGTGACAGTTGAAAAGTCCATTGGACAGCAGTCAGAGAGCGAAGCTGTGAGACCAGGATGCCTACATTTCCCATCAAAACTTGAGGGAAGCAGACAAGTGTCCAATCTGTGCCGTTTGTCACTTGTGGTTCTGCTCTGAGAGAATCCCTTAGCCAGGCCTGACACTTTAGTTCCTATTAACAGAGGTACAAGAAATTACTACCTCTATTAGCACCATATGTTCCACAGGTCAATGTGCTGACTAGGACAATGGAGAAAATGGCAAGCTTAGAATAGACTCCTTGAATAACATCTATCATCATCATCAACTATCATCTGTTATTTACTAATATAAATATTGTAAATAAATATTAGTAAAACCTTAAATCAGCCAGCCATCACCTTAGTTAGGCAATTTGGTATACGGTAGATTGAGTAAAGTGTGAACTACATACCCCACGTAGTTCACCACCTAAACTTTATCTCAAGCTTTGGTCATAATTAGAAGGATTACCATGTTTTTAGTACTGAAAACAGAACAGTAACTTCTGACTTTTAAGAAGGAAAACTCATATTGCTTCTTTCTCCCCACAAGTTGTGGTACAAAATGTTATCTTGTAGCACCAATGGAGTCATCAGGGACACCTGATCTGTCTTCAAAACCTACACCATACCAAAAGTTTAGCAGATCATATGGCTAGGGGCATATTGCTTCCCCTCAGGGGGTGATGCAGAAATCTGGGTTAGGGCACTCAGAACTGGAGGTGTGCAAAAAAAAAAATTGGCTAGTTTTTCCTCATGGCTCAGTAAGCCAAACTGGCAAAAAACTGACATTCCCCAAATGCCAAATTCATTCCCCAGTTTGGCTTAGCAATAGAAAGCAAATTCAGTAAAATTTGCTTATTGTTTCCAATTGGAAATGCGAATTTGGTCTTTCCAGGGGCCTGGGGGGGTTACCAAATTTGCAGAGGAGCTACTTCTATCTGTCCTCTAACTACCTCACAAGTCTCATGAAGATTGGACTTGGGGGGGGGGAAGCTATTTTATAGCCCCCTAAAGAAGATGCCTCCAGCCACCTCCAATCACCATTATTCCCTATGGGGGGGTCATAGGAAGCTGGAGGTGGCATTTGCCTACAAAATGCACCAAATTTGCAGGGGACCTACTCCTACCTGTACTCTAACTACCCTCCCAAGTTTCAGAGAGATTGAACCCCGGGGGCACCTTATGCCCCCCTCAAGTTGCCCCAGCCACTCCATTTGTTTCTATTGTGGAGAACAACTCCAAGGTGAGTCAAGTCCCACTGCAGAGGTACATGGATCAAGGCTGACATAGCCAGAGGGACACTCTCAAATACAGCAGCTGCACTAGACCCAACAGAACCTAACTGAAACCCCCACACACAAAATCAAGCACTCCCTGAGTAGGCTGACCAGTCAACTTCCATTGTTCCCAATGATGGGAACTTTTACATGTTCTTCCACAGGGGAATATATACACAGGGAAAGGATGCCACAGCCAAGGCACACTCCCAAATGCAAGATCATCCCTGGGGAAGCACAACAGAACTGACTGCCCCCCACCCACCCACTCCAGCAGGCTGACCAGTCAGCCTCCATTGTTCTCTATGAGGAACAATACCACACCAGAGAATCACCCAAACCAAAATGAAACAAAGCACAGTCTTGCAACTAGACGCAAACTGAATCTAGGGAATGAACCCACCCAGAACCTAACCGGAGCAAGGGGATTAACTTCATACCACAGAATCACATCAATTCTACCCAAACTGAACAAAGGGACACTCCTGCAACTTAGTTCAGCAGAACCAGTGTCATTCACAGCAACCAGGCAGTGGGTTTAGCCAGTGGAAGGACACCACAGACCAGAAACAAGCAGTACCCAGCCAGCAGCACAAGACAACAGCACAAGACCCAAAGTACATCATTAGGTAAAACTGAACCCACAAGCATCATTAAGTAAAACTGAACCTACAAACATCTCCCAGAATAAGAACAACTTGAACCAACCAACAGAAATCTTCACTGAACAAGCCAAACTGCTGCCAACAGAAAACAGAAACACCAACCAAGAAAGAGCAACAGGGGAAAATCAGAACTAGCAAAAAATTGACAGCACAACTGCAGGGGCAAACCTATAAAACAAAGCATCCCAACAATAGGATAAAACAGAACAGCAAAATAAATACTAACTATAAGTAAAAGCAAAACCAAAGCACTTCCCCACATAACAAAAATGCAGTTTTAAAAACGTAAACAAAAAAACCTTTTCCCTTTGTTTCCCCCCCCCCATCAAGCCAACCCACTCCCACCCAAGAGAGAAAAAACCCAGTGAGTCTAACAATTCTCAAACCAGTCCCTCAGGTGCAGTTCTCCTCAGGTCAGGTGCAGAAGACCAAGTGCAGGTCTCATCACAGCAGCAGGAATCAGGAGAATCCACGCAGCAGGAAATTCCAGGCAGCAGTCACTGGAGTCCAAAAGCAGGCCCCTGCCAGCCAGAGTCTGAGCCCAGACCACAAGAGAGAGAGAGAGAGTCAAGCTGGCAGAAGCAGCAGTCTCTGTCTCCAGGCCAGGGTAAAATGGACAGTGGCTGAGAGGCAAGTCTCCAATTCAACTCCTTGCAGCAGTTTTAAAAAGTGACTCTTCTTCTCAAGAATCCCATTGGCCCAGAGAAGGAGAGCTGCTGCAAAGATTGGCTCATACTCCCGCCTCCCTTCTTTATTCAACCTCCCCTTATCCGCTTCTGCCTCTGACTTACTCAAACTCCCTCTTTCCCCCTCCCATAGGGTAAAAAAAAAGGCACAAACTTTGCAAAGCGCTGTTTCTTGCACACTGTTGTGGCTCCTGAAGTTTACTGGATTTTACCAAATGAATCTGGTAAACTTGAGCTTGGTATTGCTGAATCAATTTGGTAATACTGGTTTCAATTTGGCAACACTGGATTTTACCGAATTGGTAAAATCTGGCATTTTTGCTGAATTCCGAACCCAAATTGCATATCCCGACGTAGAACTTTTGGAGAGTGTGAGGTATTAAATAAATAAAGGCAGGACTTTCCCCCTCTTCTTTGATCTCCCCCTCTTCATCTCCTTTTGTGAATTTTTTTTACTTGTATAGATTTATCTGTTTTCTGGAACTCACTAAACAATAATTGGGGATCTAGACAAGCTTCTCCAACTAGCCAGTGATATTTTCCTACCTAAATAAATGCTGAAGGAATAGGGCTAGAGCAGATGAGTTTATCTGTTGAAAAGGTTACTGAAAATGATGCTGGAATCCAGGAGCAAAAGAGAAACCAAGAGGAAGCTATTACCTGTCATGCATTTCTTCAATTCTTCTCTAGCAAATAGCTCAGCCCTTCAGTATGAGCTATTTTTCAGAATAGCATCTAGGTATTAAACTCATTCTCATTCCATTGGCTTTTGTCTGCACAGAAAAATTGATGGATGTCAGTAACAGTATCTGATTAATAATAACTAACAGTGCCATTGCATAAATCCTGTGAGCAACAGTGTTCCTAAATGCTGTATTGGACTTCTGAAAGTAAGAAAGATGGACAGGGATGGGATTGTGCGAAGCTTGCACTGCCATCCTAAACAAAGTTACATTCTTCTAAGCCCATTGACTTCAGAGAACATAGAAAGGCGTAACTCTGATATGGATTTCACTGGAAGTGTTCTAAAGCCATCTCGCTTGGCTGAAACATGCACCTGATCCCATCTATCATGCTACTACAGAGGTTTTATGCTCGATTTGCATGATTCTTTTCTCAAAATGAGGAAAAATTGCATGTGTGTGCAAAAAAGGGAGGGGGACAGAGGTGATTTTTCATAGGCAAATGGAATCACATATTAGGAAGAGCTCAACTGTCTGTCCAGTCATGATGATTCTTTAATGTAGAACTGCTCTGTATTGGGTTATCAGTCTTTATGCTGTTGTAGTGATATGCTGAAAAAAACCCCAATTGGGTTAAAATAAATATATTATACAGGTATATGAATGATATATGACCTGTATATGTTTTTGTGTGATGAATGAATCTGAAAAATTGCATTGTCACATTATAATACATTTTAAGTGTACATATAAAATATTATACAGGAACACTTTGAAAACATAGTGTGAAGCAGACCTGAATGGAAGTCTACCAGAAAATGCTTGCGGTTAGGCATTTGTAATCACTTAGTAGCCAGATGCCAAACGTTATGCTTTGTGTTAATAATTATAGTAAAGGCACAATACAGTTATACTGATCAAAATGTCCAGGAAACATTCTAAACATGTTTTTCCTTGCCTTTCCTAAGCTGCCAGGGTAATAATTGACTGAGGCTTGCTGTGTGTGTGCTTTATGTGTGTGTGTTTGTGTGAGTGTGAGAACAGGGGTTGAGAGGCAGCTGGTGCTTTTGGCCTGAGAGTGAACTTAGCTTGCAGAGGGAGAGGTTTTCTCCCTTGTTTCTCCCTATGTGAAGTGTGGCTAATAGAAGAGGGCCTGTTTGCTTGAAAGTGATTGCTTTCACACCCTCTGCTGCCGCTTTTGTCAGACAGGAGCCATGATGAGTCATTGAAATTTAAAGGTTTTCTCCTCACCAGAGGCCTATGGGTGAGAGCCAAGGGGCTCTTAGCCTGAGGCTCTTAGCCTGGGGACCTTGTAAGGTTCCCCTCTACTTTATATATAAAGAGAGTCTATATGTAGACCACTTGTTGTGTTACCACTTTTGGTCTCAGGAGATATTAAGTCAGTTTTGGGGGGGCCAGGGTTCCTCACAGAAAGCAGCTTCCATGGAGAGAATCTATTTTGTATGGCAGTTATAAGTAGACATGGGCATGAACAGAAAAAAAAACGCGAACAACCTGTTCATTGTTCATTGCCATCCACAAACAATGAACAATGAACAGTAATGAACATGACCCTGTTCACAAACATGTTTGTTGTTCATTTTTCGTGGCCTCTTAAAGATCCCTTCAGCTGATAGTTTAAAGGGCCCCTTCCTGCCATGTGCAAGGGGCATGGCCCTTTAAACACCCCCTTCCCCATGTCCAATACCCACCAAATTTGCAGGGGACATAGTCCTCACTGTCCTCCAAAGACCCCCCAAGTTTCAGAGAGATTGCACCCCGGGAAAGGCATGATCCATGGGTCATTCCCTTTGTTGTTATTTTCTCTTCACAGAGGCAAAAATGGGACTCTCTGGTGGAAGCTACTTTGAGGGGTTACAAACTGTCCAATGTCCCAATGTCCAATACCCACCAAATTTGCAGGGGACACAGTCCTCACTGTCCTCCAAAGATCCCCCAAGTTTCAGAGAGATTG
Organism: Eublepharis macularius; assembly: GCF_028583425.1. Lineage (NCBI taxonomy): Eukaryota > Metazoa > Chordata > Lepidosauria > Squamata > Eublepharidae > Eublepharis > Eublepharis macularius. The sequence continues at coordinate 66,136,277 of NC_072793.1, forward strand.
CACCCTGGGAAAGGCATGATCCATAGGTCCTTCCCTTTGTTGTTATTAAATCTGCACAGCGGCAAAAACGGGACTCTCTGCTGGAAGTACTTTGAAGGGTTAAAGCCAGAAGGAAAGCCAGAAGGAGTTCAGACAGAGTTCAGTCCCTGCCGTTGCCAGGGGAATTGATTGAAAGGCCCCAGACTGTCTGGCTTGATGAATGGCTGATGAAGGCAATGAACGAGGCTTGCAATGACCACTTGTTCATTTAGAATGCAGCCTCATGAACAGCTTGTTCGCGAACAGACAAACGGGCTGTTCGTGGGTTTTTTCCATTCGTAATGCTGTTCATGCCCATGTCTAGTTATAAGCAGACCTCTCTTTTTTTGGAAGAAAATTATGACTACTGAAGGGCCATTTCCAGTTACCTGCCAGGGGTTTGCTACATTTGTCGTCCTCCCTGAGGACAAGAAGGAGTTCATTTGTCATAAGTGCAAGCTGATAGTGCTACTAAAAGCAAAAATAAAGAGCCTGAAGGAACTGATTGGTATCCTTCAAGATACCAAAGAAGGAGAGGATTTCATCAACAAAAGTCTTCAGGCCCTGCAAAGAGATGGGGAGAGTGGTGGAAGGGACAATAAAGAATATTTTCCTAATGAACCTCCTCAGAGGTCAACAGCATGAGCCAGAAGGCACAGAGAAGACAGCACTCAGTGCCACTGGAGCTGAGAAATCAATTCCAGGCCCTTGCTGACATGACAGAATTATTGGCAGATGTACAATAACAAGGATCTGAAAGAACAAGTAGGAACTCCATGGAGTTACAAACAAATAACAATAGAAGGAAAAGGAAAGTGTTGGTGACTTTCTGCTAAGGGGTGCAGAATGTCTTATGTCCAGGCCTGATCCTATGACCTGAGAGGTGCGTTGCTTGCCAGGGGCTAGGATCAAAAGTATCACAGACCAGATGGCCAAGCTAGTCAAACCAACAGACCATTACCCATTTGTGATTTGGGAATGAATGAAACAGATACATGAAGACTGACTATGAAGTCCTTGGGAGGCAACTGAAAGGAATGGAGACACAGGTGGTATTCTCTTCAATCCTGCCTGTCAAAGGAAGGGGAATATAATGGGAACAGAAAATCATGGCTGCATTCATGGTGCTGGCAGGAGCAATTTAGATTCTGGGATTCTTGAAGATGGCCTGCTTGCATGCAGTGGACTTCACCTGTCAAGGACAGTGTTTGGAAGGGACCTGGGGAGATACATCGGGAGGGCTTTAAACTGGCATTGCAGGGTAATGGAGACAACCGGCACTGGAATTTCAGGGAAGAAGAGGAGTGAATAGTCACACAACTTCCTGACCTGCCTGGCCAACAACTTTCTTTCTTAAATGGAGGAAGTGAGGAGGGGCTCAGCCATACTGGACTTAATATCAACCAACAAGAAAGAGTTGGTTGATAGTGTAAAGGTGAAGGGAACCTTAGGCAGAAATGATCACGTCCTCCTAGAATTCCTTTTGTTGTGGGGTACAAAGGAATTTTGTAGCCAAACATGCATGTTAGATTTTAGTAGGGCAAACTTCAATAAGCTTATAGATATGATGAGAGTTGTTTCATGGACAAGAATGCTGGAAGAGAAAGGAGTGAGTAAAGGGTGGGCTCTCTTAAAAGAAGAGTTCTTGTAGGCACAAGCTAACACCATTCCAGCAAGATGGAAAGGTGGTAGAAGTACTAAGAAGCCAATGTAGATGAACAGAATGCTCTTTGATGAGCTAAGGAAGAAAAAGGAGATGTTCAAGAAATGGAGGTGAGGAAATGCATCTAAAGAAGAGTATCTAGGGGTAGCTAAACACTGTAGGGCCACCATCAGAGAGGCCAAAGCTCAAAATGTGCTGAGACTGGCGGGGGGGGGGGGGGGGCGCTCGCCACAACAAAAAGACCTTCTTCTGATACATGAGGAGCAAACATAAAGTAAAGGGGGCGATATCACCATTGCTGGATAAAAATGCAGAAACTCTAACAGAGGACAGAGAGAAAGTGGAACAGTTCAGTGCCTATTTTACCTCAGTTTTCTCCCTGAAGGAGAGAACAGCAACACCTATAGATGGTAGTACGCAAGGGATGCCTTCGGGGATGCCCGTTGACATGGGTAGAGAAGTTGTGGAGAAGCATGTTGCTGCCCTGGATGAGTACAAGTCCCCTGGGCAAACTGGGCACACCCGATAGTGCTTAAAGAATTTTCGAAACAGCTTGCAGACCCTTTATCGATCATCTTCCAGGCCTCGTGGAGGACAGGTGATGTGCCAGAAGACTGGAGGAGGACAAATGTCATTCTAATCTTCAAGAAAGGGAAAAAGGACAATCCTGGGAATTACAGGCCAGTCAGCCTGACCTCTGTCCCAGGAAAGATTCTGGAGCAGATATTAAAGGTGTCACTCTACAGTCATCTAATGGACAACATGCTGATACAGGGAAGTCAGTACGGATTTGTCTCTAACAGGTCCTGCCAGACCAATCTCATCTCCTTCTATGACAGAGTGCCAGGCTTACTGGATCATGGGAATGCTATATTATATAAACTATATTTGGATTTCAGTAAAGATTTTGACAAGGTTCCTCATGCTGTTCTGATGGGTAAACTGGAGGACTGTGGACTGGACTCTAGGATGGTTAGATGGATAGGGAACTGTTTGGATAACTGTACCCAAAGAGTTTTTGTCAATGGCATCATGTCTGATTGGAGGGAGGTGTCCAGTGAAGAGCCATAGGGCTCGGTTCTGGGCCCAGTGCTTCCCAACTTTTTTAATAAATGATCTGGATGAGGATGTGAAAGGATCCTTCATTAAATTTTCAGGTAACACCAAACTGGGAGGAGTAGCAAACACCCTTGAAGATAGCGATAGAATTCAATGAGATCTGAACACACTGCTGAAGTGGGCAGATTTGAATAAGATGCAATTCATCATGGACAAGTGCTGTGTTCTCCACTTGGGTAACAAAAATGCAAAGCATGTACACTGGATGAGGGATTCACTTCTGGGTAGCAGTGTGTGTGAACAAGATCTTGGGATATGGGTAGATGGGATGCTAAATATGAACAGTCAGTGTTATGCAGAAAAGGTTGATGTAATCTTGGGGTGTATCAACACAGGCATTTTATTTTATTTATTTATATTTCAATTTATATACTGCCCATCCTCAGGGGCTCTGGGCGGTGAACAAGTTAAAATCAATAAAAACAAGAAAACAACAATACTAAAATCAACATACAAAACAATAATGAAATAAATTAACCCAGTGCAATGGTGGGGAGAACCCCCCCCCAAAGGTGGGAGGCCGACATGGCACCGCCCCCTTCAACTACCAAACGCCTGGCAGAACAGCTCTGTCTTACAGGCCCGGCGGAATGATAATATGTCCCGCTGGGCCCGGATCTCCATTGACAGAGCGTTCCACCAGGCTGGGGCCAGGACTGAAAAGGCATTGTTAGATATCTACATAGAAATGAATACTTGGGCAGGAGGAGCAATTGGGTAGAGCCAATGGGTGTGACTCCAATCTACACATTCTCAAGGACCCACTTGTCCCTACTCTATGTCCATGCAGCTGACATACATGTAACTGACATACAGGCTCCATCTCATATGAATGATCCATACCCCTCTATGACAGACCCCCTTTCACTCCCCCATTCTGAGGCAGATTTTCCCATCCAAATCCAAGTTTGTCTCCTTTGGTTGAGCAGCCCCAATAGCATGTCCCTATTTGTGATTTTTAAGTTCTTTTGTGTCCCATTCTGATAAGGAGATATAATTTTGGTTTTTCAGCCAGGCCCAGAAACTTGATGGGAGAAAAGCAGGAGCCCTCTTCCTCTGTGTTTGAAATGGCACTGGAGACTGTATAACATTCAGAATAAATATTGAACAGGCAGGGATGGAAGAAAGGCAGTCAAGAAATGAAAGAGCTGAGGTAAAATTTGTTGATGGAACATAATACTCTTTAACTCACAAACAAAATAATTTTCTTGAAACTTAGTTTCTTATTCTTAGTTCTTAATTAGTGAGAGGTGTTTGTTTAATACATTAGTTACAGCAACACTGTTTCTTCACAGAGTTCCCTTTGACAACTCAGGATTTCCTGATGTGAGTTCAAAACAGTTTTCCTTTTACAACAGACCCGGGGTCCTCCTTAGAGCCAAACCCCCTTTAGTCACTGGGCTGGAATTAGTCTTCTCCTAAAAAGAATGAACTCTTCTTCACTTGGCTTGAATGGGAGTCACCACTTACGACCCATTCACTCTTTCCAAAAATACACCCCTCCCTTCGGATCGTTTAAAATCGGGATTTAAATGGAAAAACTCGGAATTGGAAGAATGTATACTACAAGAAGGCAAGAAAAAGATTTTTAACTTTTACAAGATTTTGTTAAAATGGTATACAGAAGATGAAACTGTTAAAGTCCAGATGGTGAAGTGGGCTATAAACTGCAATAGAGACATAACAATGGAGGCATGGGAATACTTATGGAAAAATACATTGAAGATATCGATTTGTACTAATATTAAAGAAAATGTTTACAAGATGATATATAGATGGTACCTAACGCTGAAGAAAATAGCATATGGGAACAACAAAATGTCAGACAAGTGCTGGAAATGTAAAAACCATGAAGGTTCATTATATCACATGTGGTGGACCTGTGAGGTAGCAAAGCAGTTCTGGGGAGATATTATAGAAGCTATGACTGCAATTTTACAAATTCAAATAAATAAGAACCCAGAACTGCTGTTGTTGAATTTGAATTTGGAAGGGATTCCCAGGCAACATAGAACATTACTATTTTATATGACAACAGCGGCGAGAATTTTATACACTCAGAACTGGAAGACAAAAGAAGTACCATCTATTGAAAATTGGATACAAAAATTGCTGTACATGGCAGAAATGGACAAAATGACAAGAAAGCTGAGAGAACAGAATCCAGAGGAATTCTTTAATGATTGGGGGAAACTAAAACAGTATTTGAAAAAGAAGTGGGACGTAAAGGGAGAATTGTGGGTGTTAGATAACTATTAATTTGGCAGAAGGGAAGAGAAGGGGATCTTTACAGGAGAAGAGATAAGTTAGAAATATATTGTAATTGTTAATTTGATTTTAGATCTTTTAGAGTTTAATATATAATATCTATTTTAGTAGTATATTAGGACAGATAAGAAAAGAAAAAGAGATGTAAGTAGTAGATTTAGACAGCGGGTTGGCAAACTGTTGGAAGTCTGAGATAAAGGGGGGAGGGGAAAGGGTGGGGGAATATGGAAATGAGGGTATTAATTTAAAAAATTGTAATATTAAATTTTACTCACCCAATAAAATTTTTATAATAAACAAAAACACACCCCTCCCCAGCTTTATCATGGTTGTGTAAACAAATTTCAGCTTGTGCTGGATTTTATACTTGTTAAGAATTCCTCTTCAAGACAATGATGTTACAGTTAGGGCAAAATATTTCTTTTCCTTCATGCCAGAGGGGATCCTGTTTGACATTCCCTGCCAGGCTCTCTCACGCTCTCCTCAAAATCCTGTCAGCAACCAATCACCATCCTGAAGGCTGGTTCTGACTGGCCAATCAGAGAGGAGGGAGTAGCCTGTCAATCAAACTCTCATTCCAGGCAATGGTTAACTCCTTCCCTTCCAGCTCTTTGACTGCTACACTTAGGGAACCTTTAAAGTGCATTCTGTCTCACATCCATTTATCCAGGGTAGGGTTTGCACGTAGTGAAGCCTGCATGTATTCTTGAAAATTGATGTTGGCTCTGTGTACAAGGGGCTCTTGAATGAATGGGGGCAGGAAACAAGGTCATTGAGCATGCTTCAGTCCTGCCGCCATACATTAATTCTTTCAGGTCTGAACAGGGCTATCAAGGCTAATGTTGAAAGGTAGAAATGTCAGCCCTGTGGGTCTTACATTCTGTTGCAGTTTACTGTTTACATTTTTAACCAAGATAAAATAGCTTTTAGTATAGCTTGCATAAAGAGTTTTGCCACTGGCTTTGGTGGCATGTGGAATGCACCCTATGTTTGTTCCTCTGAGAGAGGAACATTGAAGAAAACACTATAGATGTGTAACTTAACAGTTTGGCCTGATAAACATTGCCCTCTAATGGATATGGAGGCCTGTGTCTTGGTTTCAGTGTATGGAAGAATGCCTGACTGAAACATCCCTCTGAGAGTTTTCTAGCATGTACTGGAGAATTTTGACTTCAAAATCTTACCAAGTATGTGGTAAATCACCCAAAAGAAACTAAGGCTAATCTAGTCCCCAGACATCACTTATCCAAACAGCAAAAATTACTGTTTGCATATGCATATACATACCACATTTTATTGCCCTGAATGTTGCAGAGTAAGACCTATAACATTGTTTTTTTTTAAAAAAAGAAGTTAAATATAGATTAGATATAGGTTTATCTTTGGGAATTTACCAACGATTCCTATATCAAACAACACTAATTGAGTTGAACCCAGTTTTCCATTACGCACTGGGGAAAATTCTTTTCTGTCCTCAGTTTGTTGGGTTCATTGACTGCAACAGCCTCCTTGTATTAGTTTTAGAAACAGAATGTGTTAACTAGCCATAACAATTTCCATACTGGAAATCTGAGAATGTTTAATACATTGGATAGGGCTGTATTTACAGAATATTAGCAATAAGTAAGCAATTAGCAGTAAGCAGTTTTTGCTGTTTGGATAAGAGGTGTGTGGAGAGTATAGTAGTCAATTACAGGATGGAAAATTCCTGGAGGAAGAGCCTGGAGAGGATATGGGCTGTTTTCATACTGCTTACTGGCCACGGAACATCGCACCAATCTCCCGAAATGACAGCATCTTTCTGGTGCAATTTCGTGTGAAAACTGCAGTTCTCACGTGAAATCGTGCCTGGAAGATGCTGCTGTTTCGAGGGCTTGGCGCAATGTTCTCTGGCCAGTAAGCAGTGTGAAAACAGCCAAAATCCTATCTCCACCCCTACAACATTTTCATCAGTCTTTCACTCCACCCCGATAACATTTTCACCAGTCTTCACTTAAAAAGCAAGCAGAGACTTTTTATGTCTCCTGTGACAGGATCTCTCCAACCTATCACTCTAGAGTAGAGATGGGCACAATCCAAAAAAAAAATACCGATTAAGCTGTTCATGGATCCGGGCCGTTGCCGAACCCAGGCCACCGATTCTAACTGATCAAGTCCCATTTCCGATCCGGAATCGGGAAGGCCAAAGCGGGAGGGCGCCCCGCTGTTTCCAGTGATATAGGAATGGTGGTTGGTGGCAGCGGCCACCAGGCCCGGCAGGCAGGGGGAGGGAGGGAACATTCACACACACACGCATGCGCGCACACGCACGCGCACGCGCACACACGCACACACACACGCACACACACTTAGAGTAGAGGGGGGGAGTTTTTAACCTGGCAACGAGCCACCTCCCCTCAGGGAGGGGACATTCCCAGGGCCGGATCTACGGTTGCCAGCACCCAGGGCAACCATAATCAGGCTCTTGTGCGCTCGCTCCTGGGTCGCCCCCCCCCACCCACGCAGCAAGCCGGCTGTCCCAGTGTGCTGTGGAACTGGTGGCAGCGTGAGTGGCTCAGTGGCTGCCTGCGCCGTTCACCTGCCCCGCAAGACAAGGGGCGGCCGGCTTGCCTGCACACCCCTTGTCCTGGGGAACAGCGAACGGCGCAGGCGGCCTCCCAGCCTCCTGCGCTGCCTTTTGCCTTTCCCCAGGACAAGGGGCAGCCGGCTTGCCCACGTGCCCCTTGTCCTGGGGAAAGACGAACGGTGCGGGCGGCCTCCCAGCCTCCTGCGCTGCCTTTTGCCTTTCCTTTGTGCCCATGACTTCAGAACACCCCCTTCCCCCTCCCTCCCCTGGGTTTCTGCTCCATGGTTGGAAGGAAGCCTGCTAATCAAGGAAAGCTGGACTTCCATTCGTGTTTCGAGGGCAACAGAAGGAGGGCAAACACAGCTCATTCCCCTGGCTCCATTGCCCCGGGAATAAATTACTGGCGCAAGAGTGTCTGCAATTCTGAACAGAAACCGATATATCTGATCAAGTCCCGAACAAGCAAACCCCCGACTGCTGGATCGGTTGCCGTGGACGGAACCGATTAGCTGAGTCACGATGGCGCAAACGCCAAAATCGGGGTCTTTTTTGAAATCGTAATTCAGATCGTGCCCATGTCTACTCTAGAGTCACAAGCCCTACTTAACTAAAAATGGCGAGACTCCCCTGGCTTCCCCAATCTGGTTCCTCCATTCCTTTCATGGATCCTGATTGACTTCTGGCTGCTCCTCTCACACTCCAAACTGGACTAAAAGGATTGATTCTCCCCCGCCCCCTCTGCCCCCCGGAAAGGGAAGGACCTTTGCCCATCCATCACACATTTGTATGGGGACTAACATAGATTTTAAATGCTAACCTGATCTCTGAGAGTCGATGTGGCATACTGATTAGAGAGCTGAGCTACCACTATAAACACCTGGATTCATTTACATGCCCCATCAGCCATGAGATATATACTGGCAGGATTACACTGCAGATGACTTTGGGTTGGTCACTTTCTTGGTCTAACAGAATTCTTGGTCTTCATGGAATTCTTATGAGGATAAAAGAAGGGAGAGCTATGCCTGCCACCCTGCGCTCCAAGGAAGAAGGATGGGATACAAATGGAATATGATCATCACTCCAAAATGCAAAATAAGGGTAAAATAGGGGAAAGGTTCATTCCCACAAAACAGACAACAGCAACTGATGTAGGTAAATAGGTGCACCTGGATGGTATGTTAGTTCGCTCTTAATATTGAACAGGTAATGAACAGCTTGCTTTCAAGTAAAAGTGATGTCTTGAAGGCAGGCCTCAATGTAAATAATAAAAAACGGTATGACATTCACATTTCTTGTCCTTTCTAAATGTGGAAGTACTTAAATTATTGTGAAAATTTTAATTACAGCTAATTTATTGTTCTGTACTTTGAACCCTAATTGGTGCCAACTAAATAGCTGGTTTAGAATCTGATTTGTGCTCTGCGATTTACACTTCACACACAGAATGCATTTATCATGGGGAATGGGAAGACAGGTCCTCAAATGGATTTTCATGCTTAGAGCTTCAAAACATAAGCACTGTGCAGCTTTAAATTTGTTTTGCAAATCCTTATCATATTGCAGTTATTGCTTGTGAAGTGGAGCAAAAAATAAAATCCACTGAGAGGACTTAGAGGAAACTGCTTCCCTGCCCTGTTAGCTTAACTGGTATGTTTTTCTTTCACCAAAAAATGCTTCAAAAGAAAAATGTACATCTAAATTAGGCAAGGGGTGAGTCCGGGTATTATATTAATTAAAGTCCTAGGATTTCTGCTGATATCTCAGGACAGGGAGGGGAGTTTTCCAGGGTTCTCCATCATTACTTGCCATGCTGTTTTTATTTAATTAAAATACATACTGCTAAAGATTTTGATTTATTTTATTCTATCCCACATATTTAAGGGGAGAACATATGCAGTACAATCTCTTACTAAGACTGCATTATAATTATTATTACTGAAAACTTCATAAAATAATGGTTTCACACTTTGCTTGCCAGAGTGGCAGTGTATAAGCCAATACTGATTTATTTGTATAACACTGGGAAAAAATACATTTTATAGGGAAAATTGCATGTGGAAAACGGAACAGTGTCCAACAATAAAGAATCATAGGTTCTGTTGACAAGGAAGAAGTTAAATCAAAGCAGGGATCTGGGGAATGAAGCAGAAAAGATGAGAAATTCAAAATAATCTCCACTATCTTGGTCTTGGCAATGAAACCATCATGAAACAGAACCCACTATAGACATTTATCACAAACCCACTCATTTGCTAGATACTTCTCACTCTGTGCACATCATAACACATGTGTGCATATTTCTGCATCTGTAAATGTATGAAAACAAAATGCAACTAGTTTCTATTCCTGTTCATATAATTGCTATTGTATACTTTTTATGCCGTAACTGCTGGCCTTTGCATCCATTGGTATAGAGTTATCAGCATAATAAAATTTCAAGTTTGAGGCAACTGAAATGATTTCTTGCACTCTCTTAAAGGTGAATTCTTGCTCTGGCCCCCAAACCCAACCTCTTCAGTATTCAAATACTTATCACTGGATATGTTTGGCAGATATTAATTGATGATTCCAATTCTCTAGCAGCTTGTACCTTGCCATAATAACACAGGCATATGCTATCCCAATAAAATGTAATTTTACGCAGGAAGAATTGACATCTTTTTTAAGCTTGCTGATTGTAACTAAGGAATTCCTTGAGGATTTTTGTCATGTTCCTCCTCAGACAATACAATACTAAAATGCCATCCATAAAAAACACAATAATATCCTTGTTGTCTTTTAGTAATAATTTACCTTTGGAAGCTCTCAGGGTAGATCCCAAATGATAAATTTTTCAAAGCAGCAGCTTCTAAATGGAGTTATGGATGTGGTAAGCCTAGCACACAATTCAACTAGAGACATTTGCCAGAATCCACTGAATGCATCTACTGCAGAACATTCAATTGCACCCGCTACCTTTGGGAGAAAATTCTTTATTGTTGGGAGGATGAACATTTTTATAACCACCTCTTCATTCAATCTTTTTAAATCTCAGCAGATTTCATGTTCTCCCATTTTTCTTTAGCACATGTACATAGATATGAATTATGAAAGTGGTCCTGTTATTTTTCTCTGTTACACCTGTATCTTAAACTCTTTATCTCAGCTTTTACTTTGTGAAGTTTTGTAACCACAATTCTCTGAAGTGAGTGTACACTACATGGGTTGACATTCTCCTACAAATAATGGCCATTAATTCTTCTGTTAGGACTCCAAGATCTCCAAATATACTTATATTTTTTTCTGTTATTTTTTTTCCTGACAAGTCCTCTTTGGGCTGTTTAGTGGCTGAAGAGGTTAACTGCTTTTGATCCCTTACCACCTATCCACTGAAATTGAAGCATTTGACCTCAATGTTTCTGAAGAAAATTGTCCTATGCTGTTCAAGAGACCTCCAGGACTTTTAAAAACAGTAGTAGTCACAGGTCTCAACATAGGAGGTGGATCAATGCAATAATATCTTCCCTTCAGCATCTCTTCCAAATCAGTACCTGTGTCAGTTTTAAAGCCTATGACCTGCACCCTCAATGTTAAGCTCCACCAGGCTGACTCTGTATCATTTCTCATATGAGGGTTTTAGGGGAAAAAAACCCAGCTCTGCAACTAAGGCTACCATCTAAAAAACTGTAAAAGAAAACACATTGTGAGACTTATGTAAATGTTGTATCACAAGAGTCAACCTTACCAACTTTAAGAGAATGCACCATTCTTGAAATGTATTAAAGTTTTTACAATTCTGGTTCATCTCTTTTTTGTAGGTGGATGGTTTGTTTTGTTGGGATTCTGTTGACTGGGCACTTCCTCTCGGTTGCTTCTGGCAATTTCTGGTCCCAGTTCTGTTTTTTTTTTTTATAATCTCAGAATGCCTTGCTGTTGTTATTGTAGTATCAAGGTATAAGAGAATGTCTGGGTAAAAAAGCAGAAGAGCTGGTGCCCCTTCCTCAGCAATGCTAGCGGCAGGGCCCATTCCTTGAGCTCTGTGAAACTTGAAACATAGCTCCCTTCTTCTTCATCCCACCCCATACATCTCAGGATTCATGGAAGAAATATTTCTCTTTTCTTTCTGAAATGTCCTTAGCAGATCATATAATGGTAATGGGCAGTGCTTTTTTTCTGCCCATTGTGAATCTAACGGGAGAAAGTAAAAATTTCCTGCTAAACCAACTCCAAACATATTATGGATATTTTTCGGCTCTCCCAGCTGCGGCTCGCCGCGTAAGCTGGGAGCCGGCAATTGGAGCCCTTGGACGGAGAAGGAGGCAGACTCCCTCCCTCTCCATCCGGGTTCTGGGAAGGGGCGGAGCTTAGCGCTTTTGTGCGCGTTCTGCCCCTTCCCGGCTTCAGAACGTTCAAGCGCTCGGAGGATACGGAGGACTGGCTCCGTGCTCCGGCGCTTTGCAGCAGAGGGAGCTTGGCCGGGCCGGTTGGGCCTGCTGAGGGCCGGGCAAGGCCCGGAGTTGTCGGAGTGTGTGGGGCGCCGCCGCCGCGGTATCGGCGGCTAAGCGCGGCTTGGATCATTGCGGGCCCGGGGGGCTTTAAGCGCGGCGTGGATCATTGCGGGCTCGGGGGGCTTTGCTGGGCTAGCCATTTCAGGGCATCACCACAGTGCATTGGCCCGAGTGGGCCTGGCTTTGCCCGCGGCACTGCCCTTGCCTGGTGGGCTTTTCGGGCCCGTTAGGGGCTCTCCCCCCGGGGCTATTATTCCCCCCATTACCCCTCCCCCGTTGCTGAAGGCCGTTGGCTTCTTGTAGGGGGGGTCATTTGGGTGTGTGTGTGTGGCTGATACCACCTGGTGGGTGTTAGCCGCACTGCAGGTGACTCCTGTTGCTGGGGAAAGTTGTGCGACATCTTTGGGGGAGTGTGGTCACTGCAGCCTTGGCTTGTTGCTGGGGAGGTTTGGGCGACTCCTATTGGAGAGAGCTGTAACTGCTCTGGCAAGGGCTTCTGGTGACACCTACTGGGACGAGGCTGATACTTTTGTTTCTTGTACCTTGAGCCTGCTAAACCATGCCACCCAAAAAGGGAGGGGGCCCTTCTAAGGGCAAACAGCCGGTGAAACGGCCTGCACCCAAGAAACCTCCTCCAACTCTGTCCTCATCGGATGATGAGGATGGCCCTAGTAGGCAGGAGTTGATGGAGTGCATGGCTGCTCTGGAAAAAAGGGCAGCGGGTTTGGCAGCGGGTGGAGATTTACCTCAGCCACGTAGGGGTGCGAAGCGAGTCGCAAAAGTGGGATTTAACAAAGAATTTGCCTCTCGTCTGTTGGCATTAGAGAAGATGACAGCCCTGAGCACAGGTGAACCCAGCTCCAGTCATCACCATCCTACTGCGCCTGAAGCGGAGGGAGAAGGCTATCTGCATGGGCCTGAGGACTGTGGACAGGTGGCTGTGGCGGTGGAATCTCCTCTGGCTGACGGTACGGAATATCAGCCGCACTTGCACACACACCAGAATACTGTTTGGCCGTGGGGGGCTGGAGGGCAGTCCACTCCTTCTGGGGTGTCGCTTCCTTCTACCTCTGGCGGTTATAATGCACAAGTTTGGCCCCCATTAGGACAGCCTATGTGGCCTAATGGTGCCAGTGGTTCCTTGTACCAGCAGTTGCCTCCGTTGCCATCTGGGAGTGGGGCCTCTGCCTGGGACGGGCACGGGCATAATCCACCGAGCACTGGCTGGCCCTATGGTTACGGGAATCAGCCTGCCCTGCCCCCCTATGGGATGCAGGGATTCGGTATGGTTCCATATAGGGCCCTACCTACTGGGGATACGGCACTGCCGTTGGGGGATCACCTGACGCAGGCCACCCGTGAGAAGATTTTGCGGGGAGAATATGTCGATGTCTTTACCCTTCTCTTCAGGGAACTGGAGAAGAAGGATAAAGATGATCTTGAGGATAGGGACAAGGAACGGATCCGCCGGAGGCGGATCGATAGAACCTGGGCCCACTGGCTTCCAGGGTTTCTGGTATATGCTGGTGTTTTAGCCAGGGCGCAGCCGCATAGGGCCCTTCCCCTGTTTCAATACATGAACATCATTTACAGGGGTTATACTGATTTTGAGGGTGGGGCCTGGCTGCGCTACGATGAGGAATTTCGAATGCGGGCCGCCTTAACCCCTAGTTTGCCGTGGGACCAGATTTGGGTCCAGCTTTGGGTTCAGGTTATGACTCCTTCAAAGTCCACGGTGGGTGATAGGACCGATAGCGGTCATCTGATTATCAAGCCAGTCCAAGGTTTGGGTCCCCGCACCCCTGCGGGGCAGCTGGTTCAATCACGGCTGCTCTGCTGGGACTTCATGTCCAAAGGGGTCTGTTTTAAGCGAGCATGTAAATTCCGGCACGAGTGCCCCACATGTGCTGGACCCCATGCCCATTCTGCCTGTCCCAAGGGACGGCAGGGTGGCCAGGGAGGAAAGCGATTTGGGGGCGGCGGCGGCCAGCAGCCTGGTGCTGGCAAAGGGTCCCAGCCCGGTAAGGCTGAGGGTACTTGAGGAATGGCTTCAGGTATACCCACGGCGTCTGGACGCTGAATATTTAATTTCGGGTTTGGCTTTCGCATTCCGTTTCATGGCCTTAGGACACCTTTCATGGCAGCCAACCTTAAGTCTGTGGCTGGCATGGAAGATGTGGTACGCAATAAGATATTAAAGGAGTGTGCTGAAGGGAGGGTATTGGGTCCTTTTGATACCCCCCCTGTCCCGTCCCTTAGAGTCTCTCCTTTAGGGGTGGTGCCGAAGAAGGCGCCGGGGGAGTTCCGCCTCATTCATCACCTCTCTTTCCCAAGAGGGGGCTCGGTGAATGATGGCATACCCGAGGAACTCTGTTCAGTGCATTACACCTCCTTTGACCAAGCAGTCAAAGTGGTGCGACGCTGCGGGGTGGGAGCTGAGATGGCAAAGTGCGACATCAAGTCTGCCTTTCGCCTGCTCCCCGTTCACCCGGGAGACTTTGATCTCCTGGGTTTTGCATTTGAGGGCAAGTTTTATATGGACAGGGCCCTACCCATGGGGTGTTCCATATCTTGCTCTGCATTTGAGCGCTTCAGTTCCTTTTTGGAATGGGAGTTGCGTCGCCACTGTGCCTGCTGGGACACCTGTCACTATTTAGATGATTTTATGGTGTCTGGGCCTGCGGGTTCAGGGCAGTGTGCCCGGCTATTGGCAGCCTTCATTGAGCTTGCTGAGGAGCTAGGGGTCCCCTTGGCCCATGAAAAAACTGAAGGACCGGCGGTGATCCTGACGTTTTTAGGTATCGAGCTCGATACCATGCAACAAACTCTGCGGTTGCCACTAGAGAAGGTGGTGGACCTTAGAGCGAGACTGGAGGACTGCTTGAGTAGGGACAAGGTGTCCCTCCTTGAGTTGCAGCAGTTAGTTGGCCATTTAAATTTTGCTTGCAAGGCTGTTGCGCCTGGCAGGCCCTTTCTCAGACAGCTGTGCGATGCCATGGGGAACTTACGGCTACCTCATCATCGCTTACGAATTAATAAAGGTATGCGGGAGGATCTGTTAGTCTGGAGGGAGTTCCTTGCCGCATTCAACGGGGTGACTTTTTGGAGGGAAGATTTGTTGCTAGAAGCTGAACTCCAAGTCACCTCTGATGCCTCCGGTTCCACTGGTTTCGGAGTCTTTTTTAGGGGGCATTGGTGTGCTGACCAATGGCCCTCTGATTGGGTGGCCCAGGGATTGTCCAAAGACCTTACGTTTTTGGCGTTTTTTCCCATGGTACTGGCACTTTGGCTGTGGGGGTCTCAGTTGACAAACCACGCTGTCCACTTCTGGTGTGACAACTTGGCAGTGGTACACGTGGTCAACACCATGACTTCAAGATCCCCCAGGGTGATGCGGCTGGTGAGGGCCTTTGTACTTAAATGCCTACAGCTGAACATACTTTTTAGGGCCAGGCACGTTCCAGGCGTTAGCAATGGTGTGGCAGACGCTTTGTCTCGCCAACAGATGGAACGATTCTGGCAGCTTGCCCCTTGGGCCGACAGGCAGCCTGCGAGGATGCCATGGGAGCTGTGGGAGCTTGGACGGCGGAAGTAGATAGAGCAATCCAGCTGTCCATTGCTCCTAGCACACGCCGGGCCTACGACCGTGCGGTAGGACAGTTTCATCAGTTTAGGTTGTCAGCCAAACTCCAGCATATTTGGCCCATTCCGCAGGAACACTTACTGCACTTTTGCATCGTGCAGATGGATAGGGGGCTTGCAGTTAAATCTATTAGGGGCCAACTGGCCGCTCTGGCTTTTGCCAGCAAATCACGGGGCTTATCGGAATTTACGGGGGCCTTTAGGATTAGGAAAGTGCTGGAGGGATGGTCTAGGGAAAAAAGGACGCCCCCTGACCCTAGACAACCCATTTCTCCTTCGGTCTTGCGGGGCCTGGGGGCGGCATGGGCTGAAGTGTGCTCATCCAAGTTTGAGCATAAACTCTTCCATGCAGCAGCATTAACTGCATTTTTGGGGGCCCTGCGGGTTAGTGAGTTGGTTGCCTCATCGCGCTCCGATTTATCAGGTAGGGCCTTGATGGCCAGGGATATTAAATTTGTGGGAGACAAAGTCTCCATTTGCATCAGGAGGTCTAAGACAGACCAGCAGCAGCGCGGAATCACCTTCCACTTGGGCCCTTGTTCTGAGGCGGGCTTGTGCCCGGTTAAAGCCCTCAAGGAATACACCACACTTCGGGGTGATGCCCAAGGGCTGTTTTTCTTACATGAGGACCAAGCCCCTTTGACTAAGTATCAATTTTGGGCGGTAACTGAGAGGGCGCTTAAGAAAATAGGCTTGTCTGGGGTCAAATTCGGCACTCATTCCTTTCGGATTGGTGCGGCCTCCACGGCAGCGGTTTTGGGATACCCCCCAAAGGCTATTCAGAAAGTGGGTAGGTGGCGGTCGAAAGCGTTCAGGTCTTATATCCGACCCCTACAGCAGTTTTAAATGGCGAACTAATTGCTCTTTCTCCAGGTGCCGTGTCGGGCCATGAGAGGAGGAGGATCCTGATATGTGGCCACAGCATGGTGTTTTGGGCGGCCAATCAAGCCAAGAACACGCCGATTGGATCCCAGTTGGGGCTGAGTGCTGTGGCCACAGTGGAGTGGCAGGGACGGCGGGGCCTCAGGTGGCCGGGCCTCTTGCCTCTCCTGTTTAGGGGGCGGATGCAGCCGCCCCCGCACATTGTGGTCATCCACCTGGGTGGGAATGACCTTGGCATGGTACAGGGTAAAGCCCTGTCAGTGCAAGTAGTGGTGGACCTAGCATACATAAATAACCAATGGCCTGGTGTGCTGGTTATATGGTCCGAGATGCTACAACGTCGAGTTTGGCGGGAGGCTTTGAATCCCAAGGCTATAGAGAGGGCCCGCCGTAAGACTAACTATGACATCAGGAAGGCCTTGGGGGAAGGCTTGGGCATTTATCTGCCACACCCCAAGATTAGGGCCGAATTTGCCCACCTCTACAGAGGAGATGGTGTCCATATGTCACCTGAGGGCAATGAGTTATTTTTAGATGACCTCCGGCAATGGCTTCGGGTGGCGCTAGGCCACCTGTGGGGCGCGAGGGTCTAAGCAGAGGCTTGACCCTTGCGTTGGCAGGAGCTTCTGGGAATAGGGTGCGGGCTGGTGAGCCCCTGTGGCATTCCCCAAGGTTGGGGAACAGGGTCTGCTGTTAGGGCGGTATGCATGGGCGGCTACCGTCAGGGAGGGCAGACGCCTGAGGGGATCCCCGGGAACAAGACCTAACCTCATGCTTGGCGGCTGGGGCGCAACAGGTGCTTGAGTGGGATCCCAGGGCCTAGCTGGCCGGGTTACAGCCATTCAGGAGATGGCCTACACCCGGGGCATTGGGGGCTTGCCCAGACAGGCAAGGCGGTGGTCAGGTGCTGACCCCAGGGCTTGACCTGTACCGCTCAGTTAGCCCTTGCCGTACGTTATTGTTATGGTCATTTAATAAACGGCCCTTTTATCCAAGCCTGTGTCTGTCTCTTACTTCCGACTGGGGGTACAATTCGGCTCTCCCAGCCGCGGCTCGCCGCGTAAGCTGGGAGCCGGCAATTGAAGCCCTTGGACGGAGAAGGAGGCAGACTCCCTCCCTCTCCATCCGGGTTCTGGGAAGGGGCGGAGCTTAGCGCTTTTGTGCGCGTTCTGCCCCTTCCCGGCTTCAGAACGTTCAAGCGCTCGGCCCACCCACCTCACCCTGTTTTTAGTGCAGGAATAGCCGGCTGCTATTTATGAGCCAGGTAGGAATTTTTTCCCTCCTTCCCTGATTGGCATTGAGGAAGGGGGGTTTTTCGCCTACCTTGCACTAATGGCGGTGGTATGAGTATTGTTGGGTTTAGCCGGTCAGTGGTAGCGGCAGGAGCTTCTGGGAATAGGGTGCGGGCTGGTGAGCCCCTGTGGCATTCCCCAAGGTTGGGGAACAGGGTCTGCTGTTAGGGCGGTATGCATGGGCGGCTACCGTCAGGGAGGGCAGACGCCTGAGGGGATCCCCGGGAACAAGACCTAACCTCATGCTTGGCGGCTGGGGCGCAACAGGTGCTTGAGTGGGATCCCAGGGCCTAGCTGGCCGGGTTGCAGCCATTCAGGAGATGGCCTACACCCAGGGCATTGGGGGCTCGCCCAGACAGGCAAGGCGGTGGTCAGGTGCTGACCCCAGGGCTTGACCTGTACCGCTCAGTTAGCCCTTGCTGTACGTTATTGTTATGGTCATTTAATAAACGGCCCTTTTATCCAAGCCTGTGTCTGTCTCTTACTTCCGACTGGGGGTACAAATGTGATTTGTTAAGTTTTATGTAGCATATGTTGGCAACAAAGATGTTTAGTTATATTTAAACTCATTAGGAGCGCTGTTCGTCTTACAAAAAATGGACCGTCTTTGGGCATTGAACACGCCACCGAGATCGCTGGCATAATCGGTGATTGTTAGGGTGCAGACAAATACAAACAAGTCTTCTCTAAGCCACTTGGAGCTCTGGTAGTTGGAATCTAGCACGGTGATTGATCAGTCTTGTTGCTACCCCCAATGGCGGCCGGTGACCAATTTGTGTATTTGTGTATGTTTTGCTCAAAGAGTGCAAGAGTTTGTCTATACTGAAACTCTTTGGCTGTGCGCACATGTCACGATAAAGGGGCTTGGTTGGCAATACCCATAATTCTCATCACCAACAGTCTTCTGACGTCATTCCCTTTCACAGTGTTTCCTGAGTCTCAGATGGAAGCAAGTGTTTAATCTGTGAAGTAGTGTGGTGTTTTACTGATGAAAGTTTGGCCTATAACCTCATTGAGTCGCAGTATTTCAATATGAGTAGGAAAATTACTAATGATTTTACATCATCGCAGCCAGCAAAGAAGTGTAAAGTGAATGATGACTCTGTAAAAACAAAAGATGCGACAACGGTGTTGTGTGATACAGCGTCTGCTGTAGACCATGTGGAGCACACGGCCCCGTCTTCTGTTGACCACGTGAAGAGTGAGCATGTTCTTGGTAATTTTGTCCATTGACTACATTTATTTTTTCCGATTTGAACTATATAATGGTGATTTTCTTGAGTCAAACTGAGAGCACCCCTAAACATTTTTTTTTAGAAAAAAGCACTGGTAATGGGTAGATGCCTCAATGCTTGGTCTTTAGGTAGTATTCCAAACTTCATACACTCACCTATTCATGATTTTCACAAGGCCGAGGATGCATTTATCAAGAGATCATTGTCACTCTTATGTTTAACTAGTCCTGAAATAGCCCCTCTTTAGCTAGTTTGATTGGGAGCATGATACCTAAAAGGGAGGGAGGCTGTGTGTGTGATAAATGAGGAAGAAACTGATTTATTTAAGGATATGTCTGACACAAAATCCCCTTCTCTTAAACCACACAATGTTTCCAACAGTGCATCCCTTAGCAAAGTTACACTCTTCTAAGCCCATTCAATGGACTTAGAAGAGTGTTTAGGATTGCATTGTAAAACACTCAAGGTTTGTGAGGACTTCAATATATCTAATTTACAACATGGCCTCATCTGCGGACGCTTAAGTGTAGAGATAGGCCATGGACAGACAATACAAATCTTTCAACAAACCTGAGAAAAGCCCCAATTTTGTAAAACAAAACAAAACCTTAAATGTAATTTTTTTAAAAAAACCCAAACTAATAGAAGCAGTGCCTGCACCTTTAAAAAATGAATGACCTCTCAGTGGTCATTGTGGCCGTTGTTAGACAAACACAAGAGAATCGAGAGCCTTCAAGTCTTGGTTTCTGTCAGTACAAGCCAGAGAGAGGGCCCTTTCAGGGTTGTTTTGGGTTTTGACGGAGGACTCATTGGGGCCAGGCTGGACAGCAATCACCAGGCTATTCGCTACCATAAGACTTGCATGACTCATCTATGCCCAGCAGCTTGCTATTGTTCGACAACAGCCACTGCACAAAAGCTAGTATGGAATGGTGGTTAGCATTTCAGGCTAGAATTTGGGAGATTCAGGTTCAAATTCCCAGTCTGCCATGGAAGCTTGCTGGGTTACCTTGGGCCAGTCACCCACTCTCAGCCTAACCTACCTCATAGGGTTGTTGTAAGGATAAAATGAAAGAGCACAGAATGATGTAAGCTGCTTTGAATCCACAATGTGGATAACAAAATCAAAAAGAGTCCAGTAGCACCTTTAAGACTAACCAATTTTATTTTAGCATAAGCTTTCGAGAATCAAGTTCTCTTCTTCAGATGCCTGATACAGAGACTGGTCAAACACAGAAGAGCAGAGGGAAGAGGCGATTAGGGGGGGAGGGGGAGGGAGCAATCAAAACATTCCTTTGCTAGTATATGTAAACATCTCCTTTTGGTGTGTGTATCAGTTGGCTTCAAAGGAGTTTGCCCTGTTAGTTTGTAGAAGCCAAACAGCTAGACCATCCAATTCCAATGCAGTATGGGCCTTCGATAACCACAGCTCTCCCTGCCAGATGCATCTGACAAAGAGATCTGTGGTTCCCGAAAGCCCACGCCAGGTACCACTGAGTGGTACCACGCTCAGTGGTACCTGGCGTGGGCTTTCGGGAACCACAGATCTCTTTGTCAGATGCATCTGGCAGGGAGAGCTGTGGTTATCGAAGGCCCATACTGCATTGGAATTGGATGGTCTAGCTGTTTGGCTTCTACAAACTAACAGGGCAAACTCCTTTGAAGCCAACTGATACACACACCAAAAGGAGATGTTTACATATACTAGCAAAGGAATGTTTTGATTGCTCCCTCTCCCTCCCCCCCTAATCGCCTCTTCCCTCTGCTCTTCTGTGTTTGACCAGTCTCTGTATCAGGCATCTGAAGAAGAGAACTTGATTCTCGAAAGCTTATGCTAAAATAAAATTGGTTAGTCTTAAAGGTGCTACTGGACTCTTTTTGATTTTGCTACCACAGACTAACACGGCTAACTTCTCTGCAAATGTGGATAACAGCAGGGTATGCATGAAGTAAATCTATATATAAAGACAAGTGTCCTGACTGACTCATCAAGGCCCAGCCCAAACCCCTGGACCTAGAAACGTGAAATTTGGGCAGGATGTTCCTTTTGTGATGTAGGGGCTCACTAAGAAGGGATTTTAAGAAATTCACTCCCTAAGGGGGTAAAAAGGGGTAAAATGTGTTTTCCCAAAGGGGTATAGCTTCCCTGTGTGGCTGGCAGGGTCCTCCTCCCCCCACCAACTGCCACTCTTCTCTGAGTCATTTGCATATGCAACTGTGATTGGTCATCTCTCCAACATTCTAAAGAGTATATACTTGCTATTAGGAGTCACTGAATGTGTCCTGAGGTAAAAATACACCTCCCAGTCTAGGGTTGCCAATCTCCCTGTGGGACCTGGCTTTCCTGTGTGGCTGGCAGGCTGATGGGTCAGCTGTGGAACTCTGTGTTCTGAGGTAGGTAAAGGAAATTGTAGACAGTTGAAGAAAGACAGTACAAGACTCCTGAAAAGGGATTTTATATAAAAGTCAGTATGGCAACTGAGTTTTTAAATGTTCATGGGGAGATGGTGCATGACCTTTCTATGGGCCATTTCAATGTGAACCTCTCACATGAACCTGCCGAAGTGCCCACCACACCATCACTCCCTCAGTCCAACTCCACCTCACACCTCGTGCAGCCATCATCTCTTACTGCCCCCAAGAAGCCTCCTGGCAGACATTGTGCAAGATATACCAATGCTAAAAGGAGAAAGCAACTTAGAGATGTGGCAAAAAAAAATATGTACATCATACTGCTGCGGTGCACTGAGCAGCAGTGGCCAAGTACCAGAAAGTCCCAAGTCCAAGGGAAAGGTGACCATCCTTGCAGGCCTGGGCACAAGCAGTGATGACCTGTGGAGTTCCTCAACATGCTCAACCCTCCTAGCTTCCCAGCCCACAAGCTTCTCCTTAAAGGGCTCCAGTGATGCTGGTCCAGAACCGCAGCTCACCCAAACTCTGCAATGGCACCAGACTACGAGTGAAAGCCCTCCACAGGAACATCATTGAGGCCACATTGTTCACCAGTAGTGCTCGGGAGGAGTCAGTGTTCATACCACGTGTACCATTCATAACATCAGATAACCTCTTTGAGTTCAAGAGACTGCAGTTCCCCCTGAAGGTCTGGTTTGCTATGACAATCAACAAGTCCCGGGGCAGATACTGAAGGTGGCAGGAATTGAATTGAGGGAGGACTGCTTCTCACATGGGCAATTCTATGTTGCTTGCTCCAGAGTGAGCTCACCAAGCAGCCTGGTGATTCTGAGGAGAAAATTACCAATGAGGTCTACAAAGAGGTCCTTTAGTAGAAAAAAAAAGGTTGTACGTATTTTTCACTTTATTTATTGCACTACAATCTTTTCCTTTTAAAAATCTCTTCAATAAATGTTACATTTCAAAATTCACTTAATCAGTTTTAGGCATCAACATGCTTTGCTTTATTCAAACACTTTTGTGAAACTCGGGTACTATGCTATTATACTACAAAACCAACTCAATCTCTCCCCCCCCCAAATATTACATACCCATAAATATAACTGGATTTAAAGTAGTTAAATACAGTAGCGAAGCCTGGACATCAAGCTAGTAAATAATAAATACAGCTGAAAACGAGGTGGTGGGGATAATTAAAAGACTGGTCAGTTAGTAAGTGTGAAGGAAACAGGGTAAGTAGAAGGAAAAGAGGAATAGTATGGAGACAGGGGTACAGGGGAAAATGAGGTACTCTCCACTGTCATGTCTGCCCCTCATCCATGCCATTATTTTAAGCTGAGCTGTTACAATGAGCCATTGTGGTTATTGTGAACCATTATGAATGCTGTACTTTGATGTCATATTGCAACTGCCATAAAGTGCCTTGCTTTAACAGAGTTACTGAAGCCGGAGGTGTCTTATCTAACTGCTTTGAAGCTCCCAAGGCTTCTGACCTTGCAAACTGTTTGTTCTCATGAATCACTGCGTTTCAACTTTAATCTTATGCCTTCCTAGTGTCTATGAAAAGAGGACTAAAGACTGCTGCACGCCAAAAGTTATATTTTACTGTTCAAAGGAGGGACGAGTAATTGTGCTCTATAAGAGGAATGATTTTCACACATTTAGGTATTCCTGTCAACTTGCTTGCTTGCTTCCTTATTTTTGAGCAACCCTATGGACATATCTGTGGATTTGATTTGATTTCTGAATGGACATGGGCACGAAAAGCATTACGAATGGAAAAAACTCATGAACAGCCCATTGGTCTATTCGCAAACAGGCTGTTCCTGAGGCTCCATTCTAAACGAACAAGTGATCATTGCAAGCCTCGTTCATTGCCTTTGTCAGCCCTTCGTCAAGCTAGACAGTCTGGCACCTGCAATCAATCCCCCTGGCAATGGCAGGGACTGAACTCTGTCTGAACTCCTTCTGGCTTTCCTTCTGGCTTTAACCCTTCTAAGTACCTCCAGCAGAAAGTCCCGTTTTTGCAACTGTGAAGAGAAAATGACAACAAAGGGGGAGACCCATGCATCATGCCTTTCCCGGGGTGCAATCTCTCTGAAACTTGGGGGGTCTTTGGAGGACAGTGAGGACTATGTCCCCTGCAAATTTGGTGGGTATTGGACATTGGGAAGGTCTGTTTGTAACCCCTCAAAGTAGCTGCCTTCCAACAGGCAGTTGCGTTTTTGCCACTGTGAACAGAAAATGACAGCAAAGGGTGGGGGAACACATGGATCATGCCTTTTCCGGGGTGCAATTTCTCTGAAACCTGGGGGTCTTTGGAGGACAGTGAGGACTATGTCCCCTGCAAATTTGGTGGGTATTGGACACGGGGAAGGTCAGTTTGTGGGGTGTTTAAAGGGTCCTGCCCCTTGCAGGTGGCAGGAAAGGGCCCTTTAAACTATCAGCTGGTAGGCAGCAGGGGGGAATTTCCCCTGCCACCTGCCAGCTGATAGTTTAAAGGGATCTTTAAGGGGCCCTGAACAATGAACAATGAACAATGAACATGTTTGTGAACAGGGTCATTTTCGTTACTGTTCGTTGTTCATTGTTCATGGATAACAACTAACAACAAACAGCTTGTTCTTTTTTTTTCCTGTTCGTGCCCATTTCTATTCCTGAATAAAGCCTTGCAACCAAGATTGTGGATTTCTTGCTGTGAGGGTACAGGAGTCTATCTGCCATAGCCTGTCATCCATAGACTGACACCCACAAGTCCATTGAACAACTGGAAGCAATCCAGTAGCAGGAGTTGGCACTGTGTAGCTGGACCTAGCCTTGCAGTAACAGCCACTGTACAACTTGGTCCAGCCCAACAGCAACAGCCACCACACAACTAGGCCCAGCTGAGGGGCTAGGCATTCCAGGCTGAGCTTGGCAACCGGCAGGAGGGTTGGTTGGCTGGAACTGGGGCATGTGATGTCAGCATCAATATCACCATGTCACTTCTGGGTACAACCTGGAAGTGGCAATGGTTAGTGCTAGGAATCACTAGAAACTCTATGGTCATTCCTAGAGCTACCCATTACTTAGGGTTGCTAGTCCCCTGCTGGGGATGGGGGATTCCCTGCTCCCATCCTTCTCCCTCTGCCACCACTCATCTGGACAGCAGGGGAAAAGGTACAGGAATGGGCCTCCTGAGGTGCACTCTCAGTGAAGCATGATCACTCCTGGGCTTTGTGCTGAGCCTTTTTGGGCCATGGGGCCCAAACTGGCCCAGCACAAAGCCTGGGAGTGCTCCCAGAGCCTGCATGATGATGTCATCATGCTGTACCAGGGGTTTGCATGCACATGAGGACATCCAAAAGGTAAGTGTCCGGTCCCTCTCTCCCACTGGGAGGGTAAGGGGACCTGGCAATCTTACCACTACTACTTTCAGGTTGTACCCAGATTCATAGAGCTACCACTGCCCACTTTTAGGCTGTACTCAGAAGTGACATGTTGGCATGTCTCTTATTTTTTGTTTTATTTTTTTCCTACTGCAACTCTGAGCAGCAGCAGGCAATATAAAGGGAATTACGGGAGGCCTCCTGCCATAGCAGATAAATGTAGGTGGATGGGAAGGAGAGAAGGAGGCAGGAAAAGGGGAGAGACTATAGGGGTTTTCAGGTAAGGGACACAGGAAACAGTAGGGGAGGGGAAATTATATGCCTCCTACTTGTAATCATTCCAGTAGCTTTCTTCAGTAATGGTGAAAGGCTACTGTGCATCCTTGCCCTTGGCACAAATTACAGAACTAACTTCACTCCCCATTTCCTACTGGATCATTATTGCTACCGAAAAACAAGCAAATATTTCCTTCCCATCTGAACATTTTGAGGCTGTCAAAGTTGAAGCTTTCTAGATCTGACAGTTTTGCCATGGCAACCTTTTCCTGTGCTTTTTAAGGCTTAGCAGCTCTGGTAAAACTGGCTATTGAGAAAAGATACAAGAACCAAGTCCCTGTGAAATGGGGAAAAAACTTATAACAAAAATCTTATTTTGTTGAAAGTAAATGGGGTGGGGGAGGGATTCAACAGAAATTACTGGGTCAGGCCTAACCTAACATTGGATGTTCCAGGTGTATATTCATAGGTACTGCCTCTACTCACTGTAGTTAAAGGAAAAGGCAGGATATAAATATTTTAATAAATGAAGTAGTCATGCATATTCTGTCCATATATGTTACTCTGAACACCCTAAAATAAATAAAAACTTGATAGATATTACTCAAGAGATTTATTACAAGCCAGCCAGAGGAAGACATTGAAATGTAGTCCAGAGGCCAAGCTGTTTTTTTTGTCATGGTTGAGTTGCCAGGAGACCTGTTAACTTGAAAATTAATATTATACCTAGACATAATGAACATATAGAGTAGACTGTGCAAACTAAAAGATTAAAGTAACTGGAGATGTAATTGTAAGACTTAACTGTAATGTTGTTTTTCTAGCAATAGGTGGAGCTGTACCCCAGACAACATAATTGGCTATTGAAATGCTAGCCTAGCTTGTTTTTAAGCAACAAAACTGTTCTGTTAAACATCTACTTTGGTCTGGTCTCTTCTTAGAAATAATTTAACAATATATTTCTGACCTTGAGAACCAGACAATCTACTATATGTATCCTTTAGTCACTCATTTCTATTGATTTACATTCAAATACTACTGAAAATAATGGAGACAATGCAGTAGGAGAATTCATAGTTTAAAGGGGCAATTTTTATTGTCTAACATTTGTGTTGGGTGGGTTAACTGGGAAAAACTCACACTCCTTTCTTTTAGATTTAAACTGTTATTTCAGGATACTATAACCTATTTCCACTAAGTAACACATTATTAAGCATGTATATGTGAGTATGTTTAATAGACTAGGAATTTTGTTGTGATTTCTCCAAATAATGCTATAAAAATATAAATGCTCCTGCCAAACACACATTTTTTTTGCATTTAGCAGTCGTACAGACAACATAATTATTTACTAGGAAACCAATGTATCTCAGTTAAGTTTGATATAGAAAGCAATTTCATTCTCAAAACTACATTAGTTCAAAATAAAGCCATATCTAAGTCAGCTATTGGATGAATAATAATGTGTTGAATCCAAACATTTCAAGAATGCAGAGAATTAAATCATTTTAATGCCTCCCTATACAGTCCTACATCAGTTCTTTAGTCTTCTCTCAAAACCACCGCTGAGGGTCAGGTTGCCTTCCTGAATGGTATACTGTATGGCAAAGGGAGGAGGAATCAGCAGAAATTACTTTCATTAACTCTTGCATGAGCAGAATGAAGATCCAACAACGTTCAAGCAGACCATGTTTTCAATGAAAATATTGACAAGGCATTGTGACCGACTTTAAAAAGAGGAAGTCAAAGCTAGGTTCATGAAAGCGTACTTGAATATAGTGTAGATTGAGTAAGGACAAAACATTGCAAGGAGCAAGGCACGAAGAGGAAGAGTTATCACAACAGAGAAAGAGAAGAAGTTGAAAAACTATGTTGAGGATAAGAAGATAAGGAACTGTTACACACATATTTACCACAAAGATATCACTGAAAAGCATAATCCCTTCCCCATTGCTAGTTTGCCACTACTAAGGTGCCATAACATCAAAGGTCTATCTTAGTATGAGTTTCCATGCCCTCCTCTGCATTACTTGCACAGATGCTCACACAATACCCCATATGATGATACTGAGCATTAATAACACAGATTTTGAGTATTCAGAGGGTTTAACATTCATTGGCATAATGCCTGCTATTGAGCAGAGATTGAAGCCTTCTTCCAGCCTAAGGAACCTTAAATATCTCTTCTTCCAGCCTAAGGCTGGATTTTCAGCAGCACTTGTTTAATAGTTTTAGGTGTGTAGCCATATTGGCTGCAGTAGAAGAGCAGGACTGGAGTCCAGTGGCACCTAGAGACCAACAAGATTTTCAGGGTGTAACTCCCAGTGTCCCAAGGGCAAGGTTCAATTTCCAGAGTAATGTTCAGAAATTCAAAATGTAAATTCAATTTATTCAAATATAACAGAACACAACTGTGAAAATGTTCCCAAACCTATCAAAACTGGTTCACTAATCAGTGTCCCCAGAGCAGAGTCCTACTCACAATCCACTTTGCAGAGGGCGCAGATAATACTGTGGGTCCATTCAGAGGCTATGCCTGAACAGAGTCCAGAAGGCCTTCTTGCAACAGCAGGAACTCTTTTTATGAAGATGCTGCATGAATCCTTGAGCTTGTTCATTGCCCTAGGAGCAGTTCCCCTCTCCTCCTGGTGAAACAAAGTGGGGCAGCTCTGTACTAGGGTGTTGATCTCGGACAGTCAATGAAGAGTTCAGCTGTCAGCAGTTTATACTCTTTGCCCTTCTCAGCTTCTTCAGGTCTTCCTAGCTACCGCTGCTCTCCCAGGGATAAGTGTTCAATCCCCCCAAGCTAGCAGTTTCAGTTTTGGGTCTGATTTGGAAACAAACTTTGCCTCTCAGACAACACTGCCTTCAGCACTCCTCTCTGCTTAGCAGTCTTTTCAGCTAGCCCAGTACTGCTTTATACCACCTCTCCTAGTCATGGTGGCCCTTTCAAATGCATACCCTATGAGCCTTTGCTAAACAAGAACATTAATAGAAACCTATGTACACATCAGTTATCTGCTAGTCTGCTTTGGTCTAAGGTCTATCTAAGTATCTAGTCTACTAATCAGATCTAGGCCTAGGCCCCAAACCCTTTTTTTCAGTACAGGCTTAAAAGGGTATAAGCTTTCGAGAGAGTCAGAGCTCCTTTCTTTAGACATGAGTAGGAATTAGGGTTGCCAGGGACCTGGAGTCCCTCAACAGGGGATCCCCAGGTCCCTGGAGTCTCCCAGCAGGGGATTGGGAGCCAGTACTTACTCTGGTCTCCTTCATGCACACGCACAGTGCACGATCACTCCTGGCTCACGTGATGACATCACTTCCTGGAGTGACATCATCATGTGGGGGTCAAAGGGGACCCAAGGGTCAAAGGGGGCCCTTGTCCCAGCCAGTGTGGGCTGCTCTTTTTGCGACCATGGCCTACTCTCGTTCAGTGCACAGGGGCAGCGGTGGCAAGACCGGATGACGGTAGCAAGAGTGGGCAGCGGCAGTGGTGAGAGCAGACTGCTCTCACTGCTGCTGCCTGCTCTCACTGCTGCCCACTCTCGCCGCCATGGCCCCTGTGTGCCGAATGAGAGCGGGCCATGGTGGTGAAAGCGGGTGGTGGAGCTGGCGAGAGCAGCCTGCTCTTGCTGCTGCTGCCCACTCTTGTGGTGTGGGAGTGCACCCCCTGCCCGGAGGCATTACCACACTGCCTAGGGAGGGGGCACCCCAGGAAGTATGCCCCCCACCAGCCAGGTCAGTGGGCGCGGGGGAGAAAGAGTGGGATCAAGGGATCCCCTGCCCTGGGCAAGGGAATTGTGACCCTAGAAGGAATGAATATCCCCAAGTGGGATATAAAGGCTCAGGGATCTTCTTTCCTACTCTTATGTGAAGAAGGGAGTTCTGACTCTCGAAAGCTTATACCCTGGGGGAATTTTTTTTTTTATTATTATTTTTCAATTTAACAGAGGGGGCACAGAAGAAAAAGGACGAAAAGGGGAGGAAAATTAAAACAAATATATAATTTTATGCTACAAAATTTACAAAAATACAGAATTCAAAACCAAAAGTTTTACCAATATTAAGATAAAAATTAATATAGTTATTAATTAATTATTGAACTTAGCTGGTATATATTTTCCAGCTACACACACACATAATTTGAGCCTATTCCTGATTATTATTTAATATTAAGAATAAGAATAAGAATAAGAATAAGAATAAGAATAAGAATAAGAATAAGAATAAGAATAAGAATAAGAATAAGAATAAGAAAAATCTCAATATTTCATTGTTGTTCCTTACTATCTTTTCCTTTTTAACAATTACAATTATTGGCAAAATCACTACTTATTTCTTGATCCAACTACTTACCATACCCTTTAATATAGATATGGGTTACTATAAAAAATGTTAACCTATATCTATACCCCCAGACTATGTTGTTAGGAATGATACCACAAAATATTGATAGAACATTACATGAACTATTTCGGTACTTGTTGACGGTAGCAAGAATAGTGATGGCAAGCAAATGGAAAGAAGAATGCCCCACCAGGGAGGCTTGGAAGGATAAAATGTCAGAATATGCGGTGATGGCAAAATTGATGAACTATATCAATAGAAGGCCCATTAACAAGTTTGAAGAAAAATGGGGAAGATATTTTTCTTACAGTGAAGAAAATCCTATGAGGTCTTAACTTTGGAAACCAGAAAACAATTGTATATTGATGTATTTCATAATTTATTCTAAGATGGTCAATTATATAAAGATAACTAGTTGCTTAGGTAAATAGCTGGTAAAACAGGCTGTATAATTTGGAAATATTGGTATAAGGATAACATGTTTATTGAAAAGTAAAGTACTATCACAAGGTAAAGCGATGTAGAAGAGAAATAAGAATCCCCTTCTGTATAAGATAAGGAATAGAAATAGCTTATACCCTGAAAGTCTTGTCAGTCTCTGGATGCCACTGGACTCAATATGTTTAATAAATATCAACAGCAATTGTTCAAGAAATTAGAAGTGGGGGCACGGAAGATGAAAGGAAAGCAGCATTTTAGAGAAGTCTGCTTTGAACATTATTTTTTATGCACTGGTAGGTATTCACCTAATTTGTTTCAAGGTACACAATCACGTATCTTCTACTTTTCTAATCCTCATCCTGCTTAGGTTATCCAGCTGCCTAGTGGTTAAGGATATCTTCCTTAGGGAATACTAATTTAAATGCAATTAAAATTTCTTTTGGCTGATAGTGTTTGTTGTGTCTAAAATAGAGAAAATGTTTTGATGTGCTACAAGTAATTGCAGCAACATAATGCATAATTTAAAAGGGGAAAACATCCAGGCTCTGTAGGTTAGTACTGGGGGCATGTTTACATGATGAATTTAAATCAGGTTGAAATCTGTTTGATTGTCATCATCTTCCCCACAGAACCCTGGAAACTGTAGCTTTACAAAGATGACATGTTTTTATGAGAAATTGCCAACCCTTTCACTGAAGGACAATGTCCAGAGCCTCTATGTTTAAAACCTTGACAGGTCGCATATTTGAAATGGCAAACAGGTTTATATTTGAATAATATAAAAAGGGCAGAAAGGGCAGAAACTATATACATCTGTATAGTTACACATACCCCATTTTCCTCAGCATTAAGAAGTTCCAGGGCAGCACTTACGTTGTTGATTCTTTTTGAAGGAGAGAGCACCTGAGACATAGGTCACTCTTGTTCTGTTTATCTACCTATATACCATGCAGTCAAAGGCTCTCCTGCTCTTCAACCCAACATCAGATCCCCAGAGACAGAGAGAGATCCTACACTCATTCCCTCGGTGTTTCAGCAATGTCTGTCTGCTTTGCTCTCTGCCTGTCTATAGTAAGAGCAGCTTTATCATAATGTAGGGCTACCCAATGTGGTGCCCGCCAACAATTTTCAGAGTGCCCACCAAGTGTTTTTAGAAAATAGGTGGGGCTTTTGCAAAGCATTCTTCTGATTGGCCATTGGAATATTGATTGGCTGTGCAGATTTTTAAAAACATTGCTTTGGCACTAACTGTATCCACAGCACAAAGATCTTCACTGTGTGACTGAAGGCAAGCTATGGCAGCCATTTTGTGGCTAGCTCCATCTCCTGCAGCAGCCATTTTCTGGCAGCCATTTTATTTTAAGAATTCCAAATGTGCCTGTGGGCTCAAAAATTTGGGGACCCCTGTCTCAATGCAAATGTACGCTTATTTCACTTAAGCTGGGAGGAGTTACCTCCTCTAAGCTCTGATGGCTCCCCAGAAAGCTATGTTGGAGCACCCATAGCCAAACACTTAGTACCCATTAGTGTCTCACTGAACCATTACTCTAACAAAGGAATGATCAGTTAGCAGCCACTGTAGTAGTTTTTTCCTCTAAGGCAACAAAAAAGAATTTTCTAGCATATTCATCTGCTCAACATTTTTCTAGCACTTCAAGTTTTTGTTGTTTTGTTGTTTTTTATGCTCTGAAAATTGATTGATAAAGGGAAGAAGTGGCTTCATGACTGACTTAAGGGCTGGCCAACATTAAAACAGCATTTAAAACAAAGTTTATATAAAATTATTCAATAAAAGCATAAACCCATCCAACTCAGGAAGGCGGGCCAATAAAAGTTCTTGGGGGTTATGGTGGTAGAAAGTGCAGTCAAGTTGCAGCCAACTTATGGTGACCCCATAGCAAGAGACTTTAGAGGTAGTTTGCCATTGCCTGCCTCTGCATAGTAGACCCTGGACTTCCTTGGTGATCTCCCGTCCAAGTACTAACCAGAACCAACCATGCTTAACTTCTGAGATCTGACAACATCAGGCTAGCCTGGGCTATCCAGGTCAGGGCTATTGGGGGCATGCCTAACAAAACAAAAAAGTCTTCACTCACAGAGTAAAGGACAATGATGAGGAAAGACAGCTGAATTGACCTGGGGAGGGACTTCTCAAGTTTTGCCGCCACAACCAGAAGGCCCTTTCCTTGGTTGTCACTCATCTAGCCTCAGGTGACAGGGGCACATGAAGCAGGGACTCCAAAGATAACTAGAATGGATGGGTAGGTTCATATGGGAGAAGGCAGTCCTTAAGGTATGCTGGCTCCAAGCCATGTAGGGCTTTAAAGGTCAATACCAGTACTTTGAATTGGGCCTGGAAGTGAATTGGGCACCAGTGTCATAAACTACTATAGTGGTTGCTTGCTGATATAGTCCCTACAACTCACTCCAGTCAATATATTGACTGCAACATTCTGTAACAACTGTAGCTCCCAGACAGTCTTGGAGGGCAGACCCATGTAGAGTACATTAGCTCAGCTGGAATGCTGGTATAAGCTGTTATTGTGACATCATAACTAGAGAAGGGCATGATCCGCATTACGATCGGAAAAAAAACCCACGATAATGGTGATCGCGCCATCGTGACCCGATGGATCGTGATCATCCACGGCCAATGATCCAGTGATCGGGAGAGGCCTGGAACATTGCATTTGGGCTCGGATCGGGGATCCAGACACTCAGGCACCAGCAATCTATTCCCCTGGCAATGGAGCCAGGGGAAAGCCTGAGCTCTGTTTGCCCTCCTTCTGTTGCCCTGGAAATCCAAATGGAAGCCCAGCTTTCCTTGATTAGCAGGGCTTCCTTCCAACCACGGAGCAGCAAAGCAGAGAAGACACTGAGGGGAGGGAGGGGGAAGGGGGTGTTCTGTAGCCATGGACACTCCAATCTCATCCCTGCAAACCCTGATAGGCAGCTCTGACGGCCAAACACAGACCTCCTGTGTTGCTGAATGGTACCTGAGGGGAGGCGGCTCGTCGCCGCCTCCCTGTGCCCACCAGGCCCGGCAGCCACCGCCAGCACCCACCATTCATGTATTGCTGGGAATACCAGCTCGATCTAGTTTGGCCTGGCGGATGGGCACATGGGGGGTGCCACCAGTGAGCAGCCAGACCCCCTGCCCCCTGAGGGGAGGCGGCTCGTTGCCGCCTCCCCATGCCCGCCAGGCCCGGCGGCCGCCAGCACCACCCACCTTCCCACATAATACCAGCATGCCCTGCTTTGGCCTCCACGATCACGATCCACAGCTCGGGAACGGGAGATGATTGGCGCGGATCGTTATTTCAGGATCTTCATCAGCGCCGATCCACAATCCGCTGGATTGTTAAAATTTTTTGGATCATGCCCATCTCTAATCATAACATCCACTTTGTTTTGCTACCATGTGAATCAGGGACCCCATTCCACTGTGGAGGGCAAAAGATCCCCTTCTCCCACTCTCCCCCCTCTGCCCGCAGTTACCTGACTGGTGGGGGAGGAACACACCTCCTGGAGCCATGCTCCCGGGTGGTGCTGAGTGCTCCTGTGGGCCTGATCTGCCCCAAATCTGGCCACTGCAGAGGGTGAGAGCACTGCACTCCTTAGTGGCCCGATTTGGGCTGATTTGGGCCAGATTAGGCTCAATCTGGTCCCCTGCAGAGCGCAGGAGCGTTTCCAGGGGTGGCTGTGGTCCACGTGATGACATCACAGAAGTGACATTATCATGGTATATGACTCCAGAAAAATTGGCTAGAATGTATAAGGGTGCTTCAAATGTATGTTGGAAATGTGCTAAACAAGAAGGGACATTTTTTCATATGTGGTGGACATGTAAGAAAGCAAAGAGTTTCTGGCTGCATATACAATAATCAATTCAGAAGATTTTGAAGATTAAAATTCATTGAAACCAGAGACTTTTCTGTTGGGAATAACTGACAGCCAGTTGGAAAAAATCTTTGGAACTTTATACTTAATTATGGCAGCAAGAGTACTTTATGCACAAAAGTGGAAAACTCCAACATTTCCTACAGTGGAGGAATGGTGAACAAAAGTTTTGGAGTTTGCGTCAATGGCAAAACTTCCTTCATTGATTAGATAAAGGACATTACATGAAATGGATAACAAGGATTTGATGGCATCTGAATTTATGGATTAAGAAACATGAACAATAGAAAAAAGAGGGCTCTTATGATGAACTTAGAATAAGTGAGACTATAGAAAGGATACATATTTGTTGCGGAGACAATCGGAACTCAACTTGTAGTGTAATTTTAGGGTCTTTAAATATATATATATATATATATATATGTGTGTGTGTGTGTGTGTGTGTGTGTTTATGTATTGTTAGTGTATCATCTGTTTGGAAGGTTGTGTTTTTTTCTTATCCTGTGTTTATGGTCTATAGTTATTATGTTATTGTTTATAGTTTATATTTTTAAATAAAGAAAATTCTTAGAAGTGACATCATCATGTGGGCCAGGGTGCATGCACAAGGAATAAGAGGGGGAAGGTAAGTGCAGGGTCTTCCACCTCCCACTGGGAGGACAGGGGTACCTGGCAACCCACTGGGTGCGCTCCTAGGGCAGCACAATGATGTCACTCCCAAGAGTGACATTATTGTGTAACCCAAAAAGCACTCCCGTGCTTTGCAGCAGACAGATTTTGGCCCCAAATGGGACTGTTTGGGGCCAAAATCAGCCAGCTGTGAAGTGTGCGTGCACCCCCACACTTGCACGATACTGTCACTTCCCAGAAGATACATCATCATGTAGGCGTGGGGTTGTGCATGCAAAGAGTAGTATGGGATTGAAGAAAAGGTAATGCCAAGACCCACCCCCCTCCTGCTAGGAGTGCAAGGAGACCTGGCAACTCTAATGCATGCGTGAACAATCTATACTGAATGTTTTCAGATCTGAAACCTCTAGAGAATGAGGTAGTCTATCTGAGTCAGGTGAGATAGGTTATGCATGGTGTATTATTATTATTATTATTATTATTATTATTATTATTATTATTAAATTCAATTTATAGCCCACTTTCCCCGCAAGCAGGCTCAGAGCGGGTAACATCAAGTGATAAAAGCCACATTAAAACACATTAATGCTTATGTAACTGTGTTAAGGACTCTAGCAGAAATCTGTGATTTTGAGGTGATCACAGACTCTGTTACCACCAAAGACAGAATAGTGTGTGGGACATCAGATGCTCTGTGAATGCCTGCTACAAGATGCAGATTTAATCCTGACTCATTGCATGGAAATTGCCAGAGCAGCCAGAGTTTCTAAAGACAGAATCAGAATGCTTCCCTGTCCCTTTGGGGGGCTATTTGGGGCTGCAGTGGGGTGTGTGTGGAAATGAGGGAGTCCCATTCTGCTGACATAAATTCTTTCCATCAGTGGAGATCTGTTGCAGAATCCTATCCCAATATGTAACCAAACTGATGTAAGAGAGCAGCTATATGCAATTATTACTAATCACTTTCCCTGATGTTATAAGAATGTTGTTTTAAGTTGATGTGTGATTCATCCTTGCTTCATTCATACAAAGAATGAATATTTAAATTGTGGACTGAAGAGAGAAAAATAGCTTGATACTTTAGCTTCTCTCTCTCTCTCTTTCTCTCCTAAAAGAATCCTTGCTGGAGCAGTAATATATATGAAAAGTCATCTGTGCCAGTCAAAACTCTTGTGCCCTTAATTAAAAAGTCTAAGGTTGCAACATGAAAGGACACAAGACGTGCCCACCATATAGACAAGCAAAGGGTTTGGCAAACAAAAACAATGCAAAAGCCAGAGGAAAACTCAGAGAATGGCAGTCGGAACAATGCAGAAAGACAGTGATGACTCTGAAGGTTATGAGGATGTTCTAAACTTGCTGTGTGAACATCATTTCCAAACATGATGTTCACACAGCAAGATATACTGGGAAGTCTAATATGTACCTTCTGCAGTGTTTGCAATTGGATCCATTCCAATCTGTTTTCAGGCCTGGTTAGGGGGCTGAAATGGCCTTGGTTGCCCTGGTGGATGACTTGTGCCAGGAGATGACAGGGGGAATGTGATCTTGTGAATTCGCTTGGACCTCTCAGTGGCTTTTGACACCAGTGATCATGGTAGTCTTCTGGACAGCTTTTCTGGGATGATATTGGGAGACACTGTTTCATTGATCCTACCTTAAGAGTATGTTTCAGAATGTGATGCTGGTGGACTGCTGCTCAGCTCCTTGGCCTCTTGCCTATGGGGTTCCACAAAGTTCTAACTCCTGCTTTTCTACATCTATGTAAAGCCACTGGGCAAGGTCATCTGAAGATTTGGGCTGAGTTGTAACCAATATGCAAATGACACTCAGCTCTATCTTACACTTCCAGCAGATCCCAAGGAGGGTGTGGAAACCATGAACAGGTGCCTGGAGGCAGTTTTTGGATGGAAGAGGGCTAACAGGCTGAAACTTGATCCTTGCAAAATGGAGGCACTACTGGTGGGGGGAAGGTCTGACCCAGGAATGGGAATATCTTCTGTTCTTGATTGGGTTGCACCCCCATTGAAGGAATAGGTTCATAGCTTGGGGGTGCTGCTTGCCCCAGGCCTCCAGTTAGATAAATAGCAGTGCCAAGGGCTCCTTTTGTCAGATCTGGCTGTTGAGCAGCTGTGGCCCTTTCTGGGTAGGACAGGTCTTGCCACTGTGGTGCATGCCCTGGTAATATCTAGATTAGATTGTTGTGGTGTGCTCAATTTGCAGCTGGCCTCGGAGACTGTCCAGAAACTGCAGTTGGTACCAGAATTGACTGGTATGGATTGTGTGGACTATATCACTTTAGTCTTGTTTCATCTACACTGACTCCAAATTTGCTTCCAGGCCCAATTCAAGATGCTTGAAATGGGTTGGCTTGGGACCAACATATCTTAGGTTCACCTTCTCCCATATGAACCTGTCCCTTTTGGCCATCTTCAGAGGCCTTGCTTTAGGTGCCCCCACCATCTGAGACTAGCTGCATGGCAACCTGGGAAAGGGCCTTCTTGTTTGTGGTGCTAAAACACTGGAACTCCAGGGAGATTTGCCTGTCTCCTTCTGTCATTGTCTTCCCCCAGTAGGTGAAGACTTTTTTGTTTTATTGGTGTGCCCCCAGTAAAT
This sequence comes from Eublepharis macularius, assembly GCF_028583425.1. Classification (NCBI taxonomy): domain Eukaryota; kingdom Metazoa; phylum Chordata; class Lepidosauria; order Squamata; family Eublepharidae; genus Eublepharis; species Eublepharis macularius. Next base: position 66,173,442 of record NC_072793.1, read on the forward strand.
TCTTATTGGCCTCCCCTCCAGTTGTATGTACATGTATTGTTTTTATGTCTATATGTTTTTATTGTATATATGCATATATTTTAAATATTATTTTAATATGCAAGATGAGACTCATGGACAGCTGCTGGGGAGCATTGGAATATTTTATATACAGTGCAGACCAGTGAGCAGATTTATATTGCTGCTGGGAAGAACAAAGTGATACACACCAGATCTGGGGGTATCAAATAAAAGAACATTTGATAGGGAAGCTGAAACTTGAGACAGATCTCAGTGTGCAGCCAGTGAAAGCCCCTAGAAGGAGGGTACCTATTGCACTTGCCAACCTACAAGCAAAAGGCATTATTGCTCCACCAGCACAGAATAGATCAGCAGCCTAGTTGCTGTGTGAAAATCATCAGGAAAATTGTGCATTTGTATTGATTCTAAACTTTTATCTGAAGCATTGAAATGTATCCATTGCCCATTACCAAACACTGATGATGTTGTGACTGGTTCCAGCTCCACCTCTCCTGGGTAAGAGTCAATGAGGCCTGGCAGAATGATGGGTCAGTGACAGTTGAAAGTCCATTGGAAGGTAGTTGCTGAGAGAAAGAGGCTTTTGAAGCTGCTAAGGGAGGCAGCAGAAATACAGATGTGTTTTCACACCTGTTCTGAGACATTGTACCTGTTATATCATGGGGAGTTGTGAATTTGGTGATGTACCTTTATTGCATTGTATAGTTATTTTAATATGATCCCTTAAGGAAAAAAGCCTTTGTTTTAGTTTCACTTTCATTTGTTACATTGGTTGCTGACTGTGGCTGGACCCAGACAAGGCCTGGCCTATGTTCAATAAAATTTTGAAGCTTTTTGATACCAGAGGCTGTCAAGTTACTACATTAGCCATTCCTTGTTTAACCACAATATATTTAAGGGCTTTAAAATCATCCACTCCTATGTTAAATCTTGTAAATAAAGTTTATTCTTGTTTCTGTTTTAACTCTGGCTGGCTTGAAGTTGTTGTCTGAGTGGAAATAAGACACACACACACACACACACACTCACACACAAACCTCGAACGCTCTGATCATGACCAATGGACCAATATATTTAATCTAAATGGAGGCAGCGTGTATTAGGGGAAATAAACACTAAGTTCTTTTCCCCTGGGCAGTAGCTGAGTGAGAGACCCTACCTGCCAGGAGGGTAGAGTCCCTGGCACTTCTCTTGTGCTGGAAAGTGTCACTTCTGGAAGTGACAGCACCGCGCCAGCCTCGTGAGTGCTCCCATGCTCTGCACAGGTCCAATTCAGCCCGAATCAAAGCACAGGAAAGCTCCTGTGGCCAGCACAACAATGTCACTTCTGTTTTTTTTTTTTTAATAAAATTTTTATTGGAATTAGAATCATTTGATTTCACATTACAATCAATTCCCGTTTCCCAATTTCTAACCCCCTCCCTTTCCCCCCTTTTTTGTAGACTTCCAACAGTTTTCCAACCCTTTGTCCCTTTTCCCTTACTCATTTTAAATTCATCTATCTAACAAACATATACTTTCCCTTTAATCTAAGCAATAATTCTTTAACTATTTTTAACACTCTGTACCCTATCTTTAAGTCCCTTCTTCCGTATTAGACAAACAATTTGTCCCTTTTTCCATAATTTCATAATTTCCTGGTTTCAAATGTTTCTATAAACCATATACCATATAAACCATATAATCCATGCGTTCATATAAGTCAACCAATTTAACTTATATTCTGTATATTACTTTTTCTACATATCTTGTCTTCATTCTACTTTAGTTATATTTAATTATATTATTAATTTCCTCTTTCTTTAATTATACATCTATATAACTATTGTCAAAAGTTATCAATCAATTTGATCCATATGTTTCTTCGGGTAGACTTATTCAGTTTAACATATTACACGTTTATACCAGAAACAGTATTAATTAGTCGGTCCTTATAGTTAGTTATTTTCTATCCATATTCTATATATTTTTCTATATATAACAATCTAACAAGATAACTGCTTAGACATTTTCGTTTCTCTCTCTACCCTCCGGTAAAGTCACCCCCCTCTACATTTTGTCATGTTTCAATAGTACTCAAACTGCCACAGTTCTCCTCCCACCTCCCATTTCTTCAACATATATTGCTTCAGCTTCTTCCAGTCTGTGTTGAACTGTCCTGGGTCCAGATTTCTCAATTTTCTTGTCATTTTGTCCATTTCGGCCATATACAGCAATTTGTAAATCCAGTCCTCAATAGTTGGCACTTCTTGTACTTTCCATTTTTGCGCATACAAAAGTCTGGCTGCTGCTGTCATGTAAAATAGCAATGTTCTATATTGGGCTGGAATGTTCTCCATTCCCAAGTTCAGTAGCAGGAGTTCTGGGTTCTTATTGATTTGAAATTGTAAAATCTCACTTATTACTTTTATTATTTCTCCCCAGTACTGCCTAGCTACCTCACACGTCCACCACATATGGTACAGAGAGCCCTCATGTTTTTTACATTTCCAGCATTTATTAGAAGTGTTCGAATTCCCTAGCACAATCTTCTTTGGTGTCATGTACCAACGATAGATCATTTTGTAAATGTTCTCTTTAATATTAGTACACGTTGTAGTCTTCATTGTGTTTTTCCACAAGTGTTCCCATGCCTCCATTGTTATTTCTTTGTTAAAATTTATGGCCCACTTCACCATTTGTACTTTAACTATTTCATCTTCAGTATACCATTTCAACAATACTTGGTATACCTTGGAAATTTCCTTCTTATCCTCTTTTAAAAGTGTCTGCTCTAGTTCCGAATTCTCTGTTCTTATGCCTCCCTTTGCACAGTCCGAGTTGTAGAGATCTCTGATCTGCCTATACTGAAACCAGTCATAGTTGGGTGATAACTCGTCCTGTGTCTTTATTTTAAGTTTGGAAGATTCTATTCGGGTTATCTCCTTATATGTTAAACACTGTTGCTCAGTATCGACAGCTCTCGGATCTATTACTTCATATGGAACCACCCACATGGGGGTTCCTTCTTGTAGAAAGTCTCTGTACTTCTTCCAAATTGCAAATAGGCTTTTCCGTATGTAATGATGTAAGAACATAGAGTTCACTTTTACTTTATCGTACCATAGGTATGCATGCCATCCGAATATTTTTTTATATCCCTCTAGGGCCAATAATTTCTTATTCTTCAGCGTCATCCAATCTTTCAGCCACACTAGGCAGATTGCATCATAGTAAAGTCTTAGATTGGGCAGTTGCATTCCGCCTCTTTCCTTTGCATCTTGTAAAACTTTCATTTTCACTCGAGGCTTCTTGCCTGCCCAAACAAAGTCTGATATTTTCCTCTGCCATTTTTCAAACTGCTTAGAGTCTTGGATAATTGGTATTGTCTGTAACAAAAACATTACTCTTGGTAACACGTTCATCTTAACTGCTGCAATCCTTCCCAACCATGACAAATTCAATCTATTCCATTTGATCAAATCTTGCTCAATCTGAGTCCATAATTTTTCATAGTTGTTTTTGAATAGATCTATATTCTTTGCAGTCAGTTCAACTCCCAAATATTTCACCTTAGTTGTTACTTCACAGTCCGTTATTTCCATTAACAGTTGTTGTTTTTGCTTAGTCATATTTTTGCATAATATCTTTGACTTCTTTTTGTTAATATAAAACCCTGCCAAATCTCCGAACTCCTTGATCTTCTCTATCACTTTTGGCATATTCTCCATTGGGTCTTCCACAATTAACATTATATCGTCCGCAAATGCTCTGACCTTATAAGAAAAGTCTTTTATTTTTATTCCGCGGATTTCTTCATCTTGTCGTATTTGTATCATCAGTATCTCCAATACCAAAATGAATAACAGCGGAGACAACGGGCAACCTTGTCTTGTTCCTTTACTTATAGTCAATTTCTTAGTAGTCTCATCATTCACCACAATTGCTGCATTCTGGTCTCTGTAGATTTCTTTAACTGCTCTTATGAATCTTTCTCCCATTTGTAGCTTTTCCATAGTGGCAAACATAAAGTCCCAGTTCAAATTGTCAAACGCTTTTTCAGCATCAACAAAGAAGAAACCAACCTCTTTGTCACAACGCTTATCATAATACTCAATAGCATTGATCACTGTCCTTAAATTGTCTCTGATTTGTCTACCAGGTAAAAAACCTGCTTGTTCCTCCTCAATAACTTCCGAAAGCCATCCCTTCACTCTCTCTGCCAGGATCTTCGCAAAGATTTTATAGTCATTATTAAGTAAGGATATGGGTCTGTAATTTTTCACATTAGTCAGATCTTGGCCCTCTTTGGGGATCAATGAAATGTTAGCTTCCTTCCAGGTATCTGGAATCCCTTGATCCTTTAAAACTCCATTGATCACTTCTTTTAGGAATGGTACCAGTTCGTTGGCCATTGTCTTATAAAATTTGGCTGTAAGTCCGTCTGGCCCTGGCGCCTTTCCCAAATTTGTTGATTGTATTGCCATTTTTATTTCCTCATCCGTTACTTCGTTGTTCAGTCTGTCTCTCCACGCTTCCGAGATTACTGGGAGCTTCATTTTCTCCAAATATGTCGCTATTGATTCTTTATTCACCTCTTTCTTATTATACAATTTAGCATAAAATTTATAGAAGGCTCTACTAATGGATGTCTGTTCCAAATACGTTTTGTTATCTTCACATATTTTATTTATTGTTTTCTTTTCCTTTCTCTTTTTCAATTGCCATGCCAAATATTTCCCAGGTTTGTTTGCACCTTCAAACCCTTTTTAATTCAGTCTTTTAAGATTCCACTCCAATTCTTTATTATTCATTGCTGTCAGCTGTTCTTGTAATATTTTAATGTCCTGATATATTTTCTTTTTCCCTGGTCTCTTCTTTAACTGTATTTCTTTGGCTTTTATTTTCTCCATAATCTCCTGTCTCTTCTCCTCTTTCTTTTTTCTGGCTCTTCCATTTAAGTCCATTAGTATGCCCCTAATTACCGCCTTGTAAGTGTCCCAAACCTTGTTGGTTGGTACTTCTTTATTCAAGTTGTATTGTATGAAGAACTTTGTCTCTCTTCTCAGCATCTCCATATTCTCTCCCTCTTGAAGTAAGTCCTCATTTATTCTCCATCCTTTCCTTTTGCTCCTTCTCCCCAATTTCCACATAATTGGATTATGATCCGAGCCTATCATCGGCATTATTTCCACTTCCTTAGTCCATAACGCTAAGTCTTTTGAGGCCCAGATCATATCAATTCTCGATAGTGTAAAGTGTCTTGCGGAGTAGAACGTAAATTGTCTGCTTTTCGGGTTTTGTCTTCTCCATACATCTTCTAAGGTTTCCTGTTGTATCAATTCAAAAAACAACTTTGGTAACAGTCCTCTCTTCTTTTGTGCAGTTGATGATTTTTTGTCTAAATCCAAGTTTGTCACTCCATTGAAGTCTCCAGCAAGTATTATCTGGTCATATGAAAGTTCATCTAGTTGCTTCCTTAAATCCTCAAAGAAGCTTTCTTTTGCTCCATTAGGTGCATAAATTCCAACTACCAGCACTCTCTTTGAATTCCATATGCATTCCACTGCTATAAATCTGGCTTCCACATCTTTCATTACAAACTTTGGCTGCAGCTCCTCTTTAATATAAAGCACTACTCCCCTTTTTTTCTTATTAGAGGCCGCTGCAAAATCATTGCCCAATTTTTTTGATTTTAGATACTTTACATCTTGTTTTCGAATATGGGTCTCTTGCAAACATACAATATCACATTTTTGTTTTAATAGCCAGTGAAAAATGCTTTTTCTCTTATTCGGTGAATTAAGTCCATTTACATTCCAAGATAAAACTTTACACTCCATAATCATAATCTTGTTGCTGGTAAGTCCTTTTCATTGTCTCTTATAAATCGCTCCATCTCTCGTTCAGATCTGATGCGTTTTTTGGCCCCTCCAAATTCAAAGGACACTCCTTCTGGTAATTCCCATCTGTACCTGATTTTCATGTCCTTCAAAATCTGAATTAGCGCCTTATATTTTTTCCGGTCCAATAACACCGATCTGGGTAATTCCTTCATAATGATAATCGTCTTGCCGTCAATCTCCAATGGATCTTGAAACTGTTTAGTCACAATCTTCTCTTTCATATTTCGGGTCGTGAATTGCACAATCACATCTCTTGGTAATTTCCTCTGGGTCGCAATTCTTGAATTTACACGATATACCACGTCCAGGATAGCCACAACTTCCTCCTCCTCCTTCCCCAGGTATTCAGCTAACACCTCAGTCATCTGTTCTTGCGCTGTCTTTCCTTCCACTTCCGGCAAGCCGCGAAATCTTAGCTGCTTCTCCATGTGTTTACTTTCCGCAACCGCCATTCTCCCCCTCATCAGCCTCATCTCTGTTTGTTGCGTGTCAGCTAAATTCTCCACCGCGCCTTCTACTACTTTAACTCTCTGCTGTGTTCCTTGCAGTTCATTTTGCATTGTTTCCATACCTTTCTTTACTTCTGACAGCTCACTTTTCACTTTCTGTTTAACCTCTTTGATCAGCTCCGGTTTCATGTCCTTAAGTTCTTTAATCACTTCTAAGAGTTTTTTGTCTAGGTTCTCTATTGCCGATTGCCACTCTTTTTTCGACATCGTGGGGCTTGCCTTAGCTCGCTCCCACGAGTCCGCCCTCTTCCTTAACTCCGTGGCGTAAAATTTAGTGTCTTTTTAATTTTTAATTTAAATGTCCCGGTCTTTTTGCAAAGAAAAAACTTTTAGAAAATCCAAAATGTCGGGCGTCTTTTCTCTATGGTTCTTCTATGGTTTTTGTAATCCAAAATGGCTTACTTCCTCTTCCGCTGAAGCCGCGGCTTTTCCCCTCTCAAAGATGGCAATTCCCTTCTTCCTGCCCTCCGGCAGGGGCCGCTTCTCTCCAGCAACTCTATTGTTATTACGTACTTCCTGTCTCCCGACTTCCCGCAGTAGCTCTCGCGATGGTAAAATTTTCTCACAGCTCCATAACCGCAAGTATTCAAAACAATAGTCCAAATTCTTTAATAACTTCTTTAAACTTAGTCTTTTTTCTATTTCGACTCTTGCCGAGTCTTCTCCTCCTTATAGTTAGCCTGTTGCAGTTTTAAAATCTACTTTTAATCTTCTTTACTTTTAACAATCTGTCCCGTATCAGAAGATAGTGATCTTTACCTTCCCATTCACTTTCCGTGGGTTGTAATCACTGTTTCAATCTTCGTTTCTCCTCTACTCCTCTTTCCCCTGTTGAAGCTTGGGTACGTAGGTCTTATGCCAACCGCATTGGCCCCGAAACTGCCGCAGAGATCATAGCCGACCTGTCACAGGGTGGGACCTCAAGGGTCGTGAGGGGGCCCGTCGCGTAGAGCCCCCCCTCGCCCGAGATCAACGCGCCCTGAGGTCTTGAGCGTTCTTTGCCTGCTCTCCGCCTGAGAGCAGTCGGCCGCGGGCTATTTTGCCCCCGCCGGCCGCTTAAAATGGCAGTCCGGTCAGCTCCACAGTTGGAGCTGCGTCAGACCTCCATAAATCCCAAACCGGAAGTCACAACAACGTCACTTCTGAAAGTGATATCACCCGCCTGTTGGGAGTGCATGCATGGCATGCATGCCTGAGGTGCCTGCCAGTGGTGGGCAACCTCCGGGAGCTTGTCACCTTCCGCTGATCACTAGGTGATCAGCGGACATGAGGGCAAATCTCCAGGAGTTTACCCACCACCAGTGGGCACCTGGGAACCCTAGATGAGGAGACGGGACCTGATGTGCATTTGGGTCAGGGCTCTCTGCCTGAAAATTAGGTTAAATAGGTGGCACATTGTGACTGCCCTTAACTTCGTGGGAAATCCCCAAACCTGTGAAGATGGAGTTTTAAGTTGGGTGGTAAGGTGTAAGGTGGTCACAGATGTTATATGTTAGCTAGCCCATGCTAAAGTTTTCTCAGTGTTTGATATAAAGAATGGATTCTGGTACACAGAACATAGAGTAAAGCAATTTGACCACATTTGCAACTCCTTTTGGCAGGTATTTTTAGCTATGCAGACTAGTGGGCATTAATTCAACTGCAGTTGTTCCAGTCTAGGCTGAATCAAGAACTAGATAATATTCCAGGCATAAAGTAATGGTAAATGACATTCTGATTGTGGGAGAAGGAGATACATAAATAGAAGCAATACAAAATCATGACAAAAAGTCTCTTATTGGAGTTATGCAGAGAAAGGAATATGAAACTAAATCTCAATAAGGTCACGCTAAGGGAAATGCTTTATATTGGACACCTGTTGATAGCAGAGAGTCTGAAATTCAACCTTGGAAAATCTGAAGCAATTAAAAAGATGCTAAGAAAAGTGGATGTAAAGAGTATCCAAAGATTCTTAGAAATGGTTAACTACCTGGAAAAGATTTACAAGATGCTAGCAGATTTTTGTGAACCACTCTGGCAGGTGATGTACAAAGAAGTGGACTGAGAATGGTCAGAAAGCTATCCAGAGGCATTGAGAAGATCAAGGACACAATAGCAGAGAGCCCAGTATTTAAGTACTAGAGTCCAAGTGAGCTTTGTGATGCATATGAGCCAGGACTAGGAGCTGCCCTGTTACAAAATCAGCAATCAATTGCATTAGCCAATATAGCACTCTTAGAAACTGAAAAAGGATATATACAGATTAAAAAAGAACTTTTGGCTGTACTGTTTGGAATGGAACTCTTCCATCAGCTCACATTTGACCATACAGTGCATGTCCAATTGTACCATATGCCTCTAGAAACCAAAACAGCTTCGTTGGATGCTGCTGTGGCTGCAAAAATATGATGTGCAAATTCAGTACCACCCAGGGAAATATCTGATCATGGTGGACAGTTTAAGCAATATTTACCTCACTAATCACAGTCACAAGGATCCAGTAGAGATGGGCATAGGATCAGTAAATAAGCTGCATTACTTACCAATTTCCTGACGTTGCTTATGGAAATACTGGAGGTTACAGCTCAAGACAACCTTGGGACTGAAAAGCTGAAGTAATTTCAGTTCAAGTAAAGAAGATATTTACTGTGGTTGTAACTACCTTGAAGAAAGCAACTCTGAAACTGGAAGAATAATTCCGGCTTGTCCATCACATAGTTAAAAGAGAGACCAAATGAACTTACAGAACAGCTTTGGACCTTCTCTGTTGACTTTATATTCACAAACTTTGACAGAACACTGAAACATGATTATGTTTATGAATGTGGCTTATTGATCATGTATTAAGTGGAATTACTTACTGCATCCTCTATATAGGTTGTAAGAGGCGCTAGCACTTTCTATGATTTGTTTACTAATTGTATGAGACTGTGAATTGCTGAGTACTTGCGCTTTAAGGACTGCAGATTCTTTCATTGTACATCAGATATATTGCTTATTTACTTGTAATTATAAGTGGCTAGTTTTGCCTCAGGTTATGAAATATAATTCCTTGTTGCTCAGTTAAGACATACAGACTAAAATATTGCTCTAACAAGGTATATAGACTAAATTATTAGTTTAATTACATTGTCTTTAGAGATTTTTTATTTGACATTTAGTTAGTCTTCACAGCTGTTATCTTCATACTAGTTTCGATACCATGATACTCTCTTTCTTTTGAGTTAGGAAAGTAGGCGGGGGGAGGGATAATTCAGAGACACAAGGGAGGATAGCATGTGTGGGAACAGGAAGTGACTCAGCAAAGAAGTGTGGAGAGTGAGAGTCTTTCTACATGTTACTAAGTACCTAGGGACGCTCAAGTGAACTTCATTTCACGTGTCCCCCCCCCTCCAACTTTCTATGCACTCGATCACACAGTCACACTTCAAATAGCTCTGCATCACATGTTTGATCAGTTCCTCCTCAACTGCTAAAAGTATCCCAGTTTCCTGCATATCCATTCATTGAAATGCAGATCTTGACACTCTCACATCTTAAAGAAATGCAAATTGGCAGTTCAAAGGAGCCTACAGTATTTGTTCTCACAGGAAAAACAACTGAATTGGCACTTTGTCCTCTGGAATCACTTGCAGAGGCAGTCACACAAAGGCAGCTACTGTGAAATTGACATTCATGTGCATTGAGCAAGAACAGCTTACACGTGAATTGAGGAGGACTAGACATACAATCCTGCACTTGAGCATCCCTAGGTTCTTAGTAATGTGTAGAGAGACTCTGAGTTCAGGACAAAGAGTTCAGGAGTTACAAGCAGATTTGTTTAATAAAGACTTTTTCTTATTACTCCTACCTGACTCTCAATTAATTACTACCCCACTTGAAACAAATAGGATACACTGGAAAAAACACTTTGTGTTGAATATAATTTGAAGTGCTATCTTTACTTCCACGCTTCTATTTGAAAAAAGATGAAGATATTATTTGTATATGCATGGAGGAGAAGAAAAGCTGGAGACTGGCAACACTCTTCAGCAAATTCGTTTCCTGAAGTGCTGCACTACACATTTTAAGATTTAATCACATCTGTCTCAGTAGCAAACATCCATTGCACACATTTATTTAGTAAAGAAATTATACCTCCTCAGCCTAAATCAGTCCCATACTGGGACAGCTTTAACTATTGAGTAATGGCAAGCTAATTATTCAATAAAAACCCCTTTTGACCCTAGTAGAAGTTCCAGTAAACAGAGTGTAATAGTCCCACCTGCAGAGGTAAGTACAACCTGCCTCCACATTTCTTTAAATGCCCATCTACCTTTAATAATTCCTTTGTTCTTGCCCATTTTCAGCCCTCATCCAGTATTTATTTTTATTTTTTAGATGTTTTCATTTCCTTCCTCCAAGGAACTCTGGGCATCATCCATAGTCCTACCATTTTATTCTTAAATAATCTTTTGAGATAAGATGGGCTAAGATATTATTTACTGGATTAAGCCACTTTCTCACCACTTGATTGAAGCAGGGCCCGCACCACTGGAGTAGCGAGAATGGCATAAAAACTCTTTACCTATCATGGAGACTTCAGACCTGAGGTGGGTTATAGTGATCTCCATTGTAACTCACCCAGCATCTCAGAATATGGCTCTGACTGGGATGGATGCTCACGAGCCCATCCATTTCATTGTGCTGTGAAGCCTGATTGCCTTTGCCTCTTGCCTTCTCAACAACTTTGTGATTTATCTTCTGCTATGATATAGGTATGTATTAGTTAGAGCTAATAAAGCTATAGGATTTGTTATTTTATTCCTCACATTGTCTTGTGCATTTTAATGTGACTTTGCACCTTAATAAATAATTATATTACATTTAGTGTGTGAGTTTGTGACTTTGGGGTCTCAAAACTCTAAGTACTTCTGCCGAACCCATTTTTGCAAGTTCTTGTGAGACACCTAACTTGTAACTATCTTTTGCTATGAACTCTACCTGCAACAATATTCTTTGGGTAGACTTTGCTATATTTAGTTCCCTTATAGGCTAGGAGTGGTGTTCCTCCCCTCCTAAAGCTTTGGGAAACCTTGAGGGACTGGTGGCAGAATTTAAGGGCATTTGGAGGGCTTTCCTTCTCTTGCTAGTTTGATAATTTTGTTTAGTCCGGCCTATAAGACTCTGCTGGCTCTTCCTCTTAGCTGGGTTGAGAGACACCAGGGGCCTCACTAGTGAGCTTCAGGGCAGACCTTGATATGCACAGTTATAGTAACAAAAAACAGCCTTACGGTGAATTAGGCCACTGGTCTATCAAGGATAGTATTTTCTACTCAGGCTGTCCAGAGTCTTCCTCCTTTTAACTGGAGATTGAACCTGGGACCTTCTGCTTGCCAAACAGATGCTCTACCTCTGTACCATAGCCCCCTCTCTTCCCTAGTTCAGTAATCTAACCATGACATCACAATGGCCTCTTTCACATCACTGGATGTGGGGAGCATGATGCACTGAGAAAGGGGGGAATTATGTGTATGATCTAATTTGACCTCACTTTTCCCTTTCCCACTTTCTAGAATTGGCAAGAAAGACGCATGGAGGACTATGCCACCTGTGACCTTGAATTTGAAAACTCCAGATCTGCAGATGTGAGTCAACTTTTGCTTTCCATCCATATCTGAGCAAACACTTTAAAAGTCAGTATATTCCTTTCTACTTCTATACTATATATCATAAAAGGACATGGCCCTCATTCATTTCTGAATAACTCAAACTCTTTTTCAGATGGTCCATTTTGGCATTCCAACTAGAGATGGGCATGGACAGAAAAAAAAGAACATGATGTTTGTTGTTCGTTGCCATCCACGAACAGGGACTCACGAACAACCACAAACATGGCCCTGTTCACGAACATGTTAGTAGTTGGCTGTTTGTGTGGGCCAGCAGGCTCTCCTCCAGCCATCACCCAAGTCAAGATCCCTACTGCACCACTCCCAGAAACCTGACCTGAGCAGGCACCAGGTAAGGTACCAATAATAAATAATAGCTTGGCTCCAGAGCCTGGCAGCAGCCCTGGAACTTGAAGGGGTAGATCCCTACCGCATCACTCCCAGAAACCTTACCTGAGCAGGCAACAGGAACGGTACCAATCATAAATAATAGCTTGGCCCGGAGCCTGGCAGGAGCCCTGGAACTTGAAGGGGTAGATCCCTATCCCACCACACACAAAGAAAATTCAAGCTCCAATGCACTCTCTCTATCAAAATGCCAACAGCAACTGTCTCTCCACTGTCTGCAAAGTCAGAGGTGGGAGCCCCCCTCCCCACCTGATCTTTGCTCCCTCGTTGTAACAAATTTGGAGCGCCACACTCGAAAGGAAGACCTGCCTATCAAGCTAAATTGGGCTTAGATTGGGGTTTCCAGGGCAACAGCAGGAGTTCAGACAGAGTTCAGACAATCCCTGCCTAAGTTGCCAAGGGAATTGATTGCAGGTGCCAGATTGTCTGATTTGACTAACAGCAATGAACAGCAACAAACGAGACTTGCAACAACCACCTGTTTGTTTAGAATGGGGCCTCATGAGCACCTTGTTCGCAAACAGCAGATTGGGCTGTTCGTGGCTTTTTTTGTTCATATTGCTGTTTGTGCCCATCTCTAATTCCAACCACATGCAGTCCTGTCATATGTAACAGAAGCACACAGTATGTTTAACCCTCCCAATACATACAATTACCATTTTATATGAGTATTTCTCATGTGTGAACAAAGGGAACCCCAGATCTTTGATGGAACTTGTTGATACATACTGAAGCTGTATGTGCATGGAACATATGCATATTGCTCCATTCACACAAAATGGCAACACCACATATTGGGAAGATGAGTGTAGTGTGACATTCCATTCTGTGCAGTTGGAGTGTTAAAACTGAATGTCTGAAAATGGCTAATGGGAGTTGCTGATTTGGGTAAAAGAAAGCACATCAGGTTCCTCTGTTATTACGTAGTAAGATTCAAGTCTCACTAAGCTAACATTTGTTATTGTCACTATAATATACACAGAAAGATGTTCTGTGCATAACAACAAAAAATAACAAACATTTAAGCTTATGCATAAAATGCTCAATAGAAATTGCTTGTAAGGAAACCTTGTACAAAATGTTATAATCCACAGGGGCACCCTTTCAAGGCAAGAAACCTTTCTCATAATGCCAGCAACAATTCAATTTGTCTAACACAGACAATAAAAGGGATTCTGTTTATAAAAGTTCTTGAAAACTGTCCATAGGGTACACATAAATTGGTTTTTTTAACTAGGTCAATACAGCTTTTGCATAGTACAATTATGATGTGCATATAGATGTGTAAATTCGGTTCTAAATTGTGAAAACTTAAAAGAAATGCTGCATAGTAAGCAACTTCTTTTGCTTTCTCTGCTTAATGTCTCTAAGTCAGTCAAATCTGTAGAGACCTTAATTAACAAACAGTGGAGGTAATTCTTAAGATATTAAAAAGCTTTAAACATCTGTTGTTCTTTTCCAGACTGTTAGTGAGGCTTTCCATTTCCCCTGCTTACTTTACCCTAACCTTGATTACAGGATCAAACAACTACATATTGGATGATGGTGAGACAGGATTTGTGCCAGGGACCCCAGGGACTATACTCCACTACACAGATGCTGTTTCTGTAAACACGCAAATGAAATGAAAGGATAGCTGTGCCAGTGCCCCGATTTGGGAACTAATTTTAGATTTTGTTCATGTTAAATCAGAATTAAAGAAGAGCATAATATTTCAAAATGTGAATTTCTGTATTTTTGTCAGGAATATTGACTGCAAGAAATCCTACATATGCACTGTTCAAGTATTATGACCGCGTATGGATGGCCAGTAGTCACAGCAGTCAAGTTAGGTGGGTAAATTGAGCTCTGATACCCATGAAAACTCCTTGTGAAGGAATTCTGTCACCTGATGTGGCTCTGGCTTCCTTTTCTCAGTGATTTTGACGTCTACATAGTGGTAGTGCCTGCCATGGAATAATGCAACTACGTATGCAATGGGTTTTTTTGAAGGGCAAAAGAAACGTTAATATTTTATTAAACAGAGCAAAGGAGAATGTTTGGGCACTTCTGATCGTTCACAAGGCATATTCATATAGCAGACTAGGAAAGACAGCTATTCATGTCTGGCTAACACTGACATGTGCATGAATAAGTTCTCCCATCTGAGAAATTTGATGGATTTCAAAGAGAACAGTTGGTGAATAATACTACTCCTCAGAAACATAGGATTGTTACATATGTATTACTTTGCACTTGGTGTATTTTAGACTGAGAGACCAGAAGGAAAAAAGGAGGGGAAGTTTTTTAATAAAAAAGAAAAAGAAGAAGAGAAGGCCATTTGATAAGCAGAGAATAAGACTTTTTTAGAAGATGTAGAAAGCTTAGAATGAACAGTTGGAGGAGTACAAAATGATACATTTTGCTCTGAGGGACTGTGTTGAGATGTTTGTGCTTGAGATGGAAAGAGATTAAGGGAATATAGTAATGAAAGAAATGCTGAAAGAAAGGAAAATGTTAAGAGAACATTTATATTCCTTACAGCAAATTCCCCTTCATCAGAAGTATCTTCAACACAAAAGGAGCATTTTCTGATTTCTTAGATTGCTATTGATGGTTCATAAAAAGTTCTGCTGTTTCCTATTACTGTTTATCTAGTTTTCATTGGCTATGGAATTTGGCAACATGGACATTCTAACAGAGTGGGGGAAATGAAATGGCTGAGCCAGAGTAGAATACACAGAAACATCAGCACCACTGCTAAAGGTAAGAGTTTTTCTCTCTTTTCTTTTCTTTTGAAAAAAACTTGCTATGGAAATAAATCCCACAAAAAGATGACATCTAGACCATAGCTTTACAGGCAGTCTCAACAGCAACCATCCCTGATTTTTAAAATCAAAATGTACTAAAGTGGGATTATATCACATTTATTAAATGCATTAGCTAGTGCTATGTCTATTCTTATACTGATGACAATGCAGGAGTGGAATCCTTTTCAGCAGTATAGTACACTTTGAATATAGAAGGTCCCAGTTTCAATCAATGAAATTTCCAAGTTAAAAGGATCTTAGGGAAAGTCAATTGCTTGAGACTTTCAACAGCTGCAACAAGTACTATGAGGACAGACAGATCAATGGTATGACTTGATGTAAGGCAGCTTTATATGATCATAATCACTTGGCTTACAGTGTGTTGCACAGAAATCTTAAAAGCATTCTTCCCTGTTGTTGAATGTTAAAAAATTATCTATATAGTTGTCAGCCCTATTAAACTCAGGGCACTTTTAAGTTCTTTTAAGAGTGTGGTGATATGCAAGGTGCCTTTCTCCATCCACATGTCAAAGTCTTTGGTTTTGAATGAATGAGACAGAATTCTTCTAAAGCAGTCACGTAAGACAGTCAGTGTAATTTAATGTTATTTAATGTGTTGACAATAAAGCATGGCTTTGAGTAAAAGTATGACTCCTCTCATTAAAGACTTGTGATTTCCTCATGACAACTTGTGTGTGTTTTTTCCAGCCCTGATTGTACTGTCATTTTTGGTTGCAAGTGTCTGATGGGCTTTGAGAAAACAAACCACTTGAGCCATTTGCACTACATTAATATTTAATACAGATGCACAAAAGACGTTTGTAGTTATGATAGTATCTGATAGCAAAGGAAGACTATGATGGCTTACAGATGGAAGTTTTTGTCTACATTGGCTTTCCCTATCTATATTATGTCTTCTGTACCCTAATCTTTTTCAAAAGAACATTGTCCAAGCACATTACTGTGCTGACTTGAAGGATTAGTGTAGTTTCCTGCATTGCAACAATCCTGCCTACGTAACTCCCACTCCTACCATTAGCCAATTGCAGGTGTCATTTCCCCACCATTTTGTCTGCTTTTTATGTTTTATATGATCTGCTGTCTTGCCATCTTTTTTCTTTCCCCTTTTATCTGCACTTTTCATGGCATAACATCAGAGGAAAGCAGGAGTCAATTGTACTTTTCAGATTCAAAACTTTACCTTCATTTTAACAAAAGCTTCAATCTGAATTTGCATCATTTGAGAAGACGATGACTGTCTAGTCATAATTTCATTTCATTTGCTTGGGTAACAGTCTGTGCTGGGAATAATACTTCAGACTTGTGGGTACCAGCATAAAACTTTAAGAAGGCTCTGGTGCATATGGCCATCAGGAGGTTCTACCTCTTTTTTCAGTATTGACATCTGATTGGCCTCTTTGGTTCCCCCCACAAAAAAGTTCCAGCTATAATTTAACAAATGAAAACTGGAAAACCTCCTAGGTATGACTTCCTTCCAGTCAAACTCTTTAAGTTAGATCCAGTAGAATTATTAGCCCCTTTATTCACAAAAGTCAACCAAACCAGAGTAATTCCCAAAAGCTGGAAATTGGCATTAATTACTCCTGTTTATAAGAAGGGTATAAGGATGGCTCCTTCTAATTATAGGTCAACTAGCCTACTTCCTGTACTGAACAAAATATATGCTGCCTTTTAAACAAACTAAAAGTATTGATGGATGAAGACAAAGTAATTCAACAAGAGCACTTTGGCTTTTGGAAAGGCTGTAAATGTATATAACACTGTTTGATTTTATCAACTCTTGTTAAAAAATACATCAAAACTAACAAAGAATCTATATTTGCTGACTTTGTCGATCTTCGAGCAGCTTTTGATTCGGTATCCACACTCGTGTATGGGAAAAGGTGGACTCCACCGCTATTCCTAAGTGGCTATTGGCCCTGATTAAGAATTTATCCACTGGGAATGCTCTACAGTTAAAAACTTAATATCAATTCATCTTTGAGATTTTAAGAATTGAAAAAGGTGTACAGTAAGAATGTCCTAGCTTTACACTTATTCAACTTATATATAAATAATTTCCTCCCAAATTTTCAAAATAATATTCATGTACCATACTTAGCAAAACATTGCTTTTATATGCCAATGATTTAGTTCTCCTCAGCCGTACCCTGATTGACTTGACGAAACTTATGAATGATTTCTGTGTTTTTTGAGCTTGAGAGCAGCTGACAATTAATTTTGCAGAAATAAAGATCTTGAGCTTCTCTAAGTCAAGGAGCCTGAAGTAACATTCCTGGCAAATATAGGGAGAAACTATTGAAGAAGTTAGACACTTTAAATATCTTGGTGTAGCATTTAGTTACGATTTATCCTGGAACTTCCATATAAATTCTATCACAAGAAAGACTCAAATGACATTGATCATTCTTCTTAAGAATTTTTTTTATACTAAAGGTAGCCAATTTATCCCGCTTTTGTTCAAGTTATATAAGGCCATCATTCTTCCTAAATTGCTTTGTGCTGCCCCAATTTGGGACAACTGCTCATTGGATCCTCTTGATAAGTTCCAGTAAACCTTTTTTCCATAAGACTCTTTCTCTCCCTCTCAGTGTATCTTTGGCAGTGGTGTGGCTAGTACCTACACATCCCCAGATTTCAACAATAGCATGGTGTCATGCCATCAAGTTCAGATTATCACTTTGTGAACATAATGTTCTACCATTCTTACTGCAATTAGTACCAGTTGATTCTTGGTTGGAAACTTGACTCAGCCCAATTAATTTTAAGCTTGCAACATTAAACTTGAGCCTAAATTTTAGAGATTCATGTAAAAAATTCTTGTTAACTGTATGAAATCGATTACTTAAAAAAGATTGGGCTATGCTAAAGTTTCAAGCTGATTGGAAATGCTCCGCTATTTATTTCGACTTATCCTATCATAATTTTTTAAAATAATATTAATAATATTTTTACAAATTACACGATAACTTAGCTTAACAAATAACAAACAGGTAATACACAATCAAGAACCAAATAACAGTACTATATACAAATATATGGTAACTGAGATAATTAAACTTCTAAGAATTGTTATAACCAGTATAATTTTTTTTATTTAACAGTTTCAAAGTATCGTCACTTTCCCCATTTTACTTAAATGGAATGAGTAGTAAAGAGTCCAGTAGCACCTTTAAGACTAACTAATTTTATTGTAGCATAAGCTTCTGAGAATCACAGTTCTTTTTGTCAGATGAATAGATCCTCTGGATCAGCATTTCTATGGGGATGACTTCTATGAAAATACTGGCTCTTTAAGAATAGTTATCTATCCTGGTGCTGATCTATCAATTCCTTAGGCAACAGAATGGATGTTTGCAGACCTTCTGCAGCCCTTGGAACACACCAATCCTAGCCCTCAAAACCTTGATAGGCAGCTCTGGCTGTCAACCAGGGAGCTCCCATTCTTCTCTAGTCAAGCAAGGAGCAAGAATTAATTCCCTAGGCAATACAGGCATCTCTGGGAGCACACTAATCCTAGCCCTCAAAAACTTGATAGGTAGCTCTGACTGTCAACCAGAGAGCTCCCTTTCTTCTCTATGCAAGCAAAGAGCAAGAATTAATTGCCTAGGCAATGGCTGAGAAAGTGTCTGTGTGGTGAGTGAGGGGGCTCTTCCCCCACCCCTTTCTGTTTGATTTTGCTTCATTGCAACTTTCTGGTGCTGCAAGCCAATGTAAGTCAATTGACATTTGAGACTCCTAGCATCTACAGAAAGTTTCCCGGGCGTGGCTGCTTTGGTGGTCTGTAACTCGGACCTCCAAAATGTTGGAAATTGTAATGTCTGGTTTACAAGAAGGAAGAAGGGAAGAAGAGCCTTCCACACAGGGTCAGCAGGGATCACTTAGTTATGATAGTAAGAGCAGTGTCTCTTTTGTTTCCTGATGGTCATTTCCTTGTCTTGTCTCCTGTTGGGCTAAACAGGGCAATATCCTGTTTCTTCTCTCTCCTGACTCCTCTCTTCTTCTAAGATGTAGTCAGATAGCTGGCATCTATTTCTATCTCTCCCCTTTACTCTCCAGTATGTAGTTCCTAAATAAACCTTTTAACCTCTTTAACCAGCACTGCATGCCTCCCCTGCATTCCCCCCCCTACTCTGCCTAACAGGCACCAGGAACACACTTGCTGTGATTAAAGAGGCAATTAGCCACCAGATGCAGTGAAAAGTCCCAAGCCAACAGACAATGCAGAGAAGGAAGCAGCCTGGATCAAGTTGGATAGTTAAGGGCAGATCTATTCTTATTAAGGCTTTAAGTGACAAGCAGCTGTTAAGCATCATTAACATGCAAACAGCTGGTGAAATGTGGGGAGAACTGCCTAAAATGCATGTTAAGGGATCGCTCAAAACAAAAGTGCTCTTAATGAATCAACTTTTCAGAATAAAAATGCAACCCAGTTAAGATCTGAGACAGCATATTCATGCTATGATGGAGTTAACACAGAGACTTAGAAGTCTAGGCAAGGAGGTGCCTGAGGACGACTTAGCTGTGCTGTTGTTGACTAGCCTGCTAGAAAACTATGCAAGTGTAATACACATGATTGAGATGCAGGCAAATCTGAGCTTGGCTCATGTCCTCTCTTGATTGGAGGAAGAGAGAATAAACAAGGAATTTCAAAAAATGAATTTAAGGAACATGCTCTAAAAGTTAGGTCAAAAATTACTTTTCCTATAACTTTTGTGAGAAGAAGGGGCACATTAAATGAAATTACAGGCTGTTTGAATCACAAAAGGCCAGCAGCTCAGAGCCAAGAGGCAGGGAGTTAAAAGCTGCAGCCATAAGAACTGTTCTAGACTTCTACATAGGCGCTTTGGGCATGCAATTGTGGATTACATATGCCAACTTGAAAGGCAGAACCTGACTAATGATTTGCAAGTGAGAAAATGTCCTGATACAGAGAGATGTGTTTGTTGTATCCAAGCAAAAGGGACCAGACCCTCTTTTAACAAGCAGAGGGAGAAGCAAAGCACAAGACTACTGGAGCTGATCCACAGTGATGTCTGCGGACCAATGGGAACAGCAACACCCGGAGGAAACAAGTATATACTGACCTTTGTAGATGATTTTTCAAGATTCATTGTGACTTTCCTGCTCAGAGAGAAAAGTCAAGTGCTGCAGAAATTCAAGCTGTACCTAGCAATGGTACAGAACAGATTCCACAGAAAACCAATGGATATCTGCATAGATAATGGAGGTGAATATGTGGGAAAGGACAAGCTTCCTAGCAGCTGAAGGAATAGAACATCATCTCACAGTCCCCTACACACCTGAGAACAATGGAATTGCGGAAAGAAAGAATCGCTCTCTCACAGAAATGTGCAGAAGTATGCTCCATGAGCAGAGCTACCTGAAAAATACTGGGGAGAAGCTATCAACATTGCTACCTACCTGCAGGACTTCCGGTTTGGGATTCATGGAGGTCTGACGCAGCTCCAACTGTGGAGCTGACCGGACTGCCGTTTTAAGCGGCCGGCGGGGGCAAAATAGCCCGCGGCCGACTGCTCTCAGGCGGAGAGCAGGCAAAGAACGCTCAAGACCTCAGGGCGCGTTGATCTCGGGCGAGGGGGGGCTCTACGCGACGGGCCCCCTCACGACCCTTGAGGTCCCACCCTGTGACAGGTCGGCTATGATCTCTGCGGCAGTTTCGGGGCCAATGCGGTTGGCATAAGACCTACGTACCCAAGCTTCAACAGGGGAAAGAGGAGTAGAGGAGAAACGAAGATTGAAACAGTGATTACAACCCACGGAAAGTGAATGGGAAGGTAAAGATCACTATCTTCTGATACGGGACAGATTGTTAAAAGTAAAGAAGATTAAAAGTAGATTTTAAAACTGCAACAGGCTAACTATAAGGAGGAGAAGACTCGGCAAGAGTCGAAATAGAAAAAAGACTAAGTTTAAAGAAGTTATTAAAGAATTTGGACTATTGTTTTGAATACTTGCGGTTATGGAGCTGTGAGAAAATTTTACCATCGCGAGAGCTACTGCGGGAAGTCGGGAGACAGGAAGTACGTAATAACAATAGAGTTGCTGGAGAGAAGCGGCCCCTGCCGGAGGGCAGGAAGAAGGGAATTGCCATCTTTGAGAGGGGAAAAGCCGCGGCTTCAGCGGAAGAGGAAGTAAGCCATTTTGGATTACAAAAACCATAGAAGAACCATAGAGAAAAGACGCCCGACATTTTGGATTTTCTAAAAGTTTTTTCTTTGCAAAAAGACCGGGACATTTAAATTAAAAATTAAAAAGACACTAAATTTTACGCCACGGAGTTAAGGAAGAGGGCGGACTCGTGGGAGCGAGCTAAGGCAAGCCCCACGATGTCGAAAAAAGAGTGGCAATCGGCAATAGAGAACCTAGACAAAAAACTCTTAGAAGTGATTAAAGAACTTAAGGACATGAAACCGGAGCTGATCAAAGAGGTTAAACAGACAGTGAAAAGTGAGCTGTCAGAAGTAAAGAAAGGTATGGAAACAATGCAAAATGAACTGCAAGGAACACAGCAGAGAGTTAAAGTAGTAGAAGGCGCGGTGGAGAATTTAGCTGACACGCAACAAACAGAGATGAGGCTGATGAGGGGGAGAATGGCGGTTGCGGAAAGTAAACACATGGAGAAGCAGCTAAGATTTCGCGGCTTGCCGGAAGTGGAAGGAAAGACAGCGCAAGAACAGATGACTGAGGTGTTAGCTGAATACCTGGGGAAGGAGGAGGAGGAAGTTGTGGCTATCCTGGCCGTGGTATATCGTGTAAATTCAAGAATTGCGACCCAGAGGAAATTACCAAGAGATGTGATTGTGCAATTCACGACCCGAAATATGAAAGAGAAGATTGTGACTAAACAGTTTCAAGATCCATTGGAGATTGACGGCAAGACGATTATCATTATGAAGGAATTACCCAGATCGGTGTTATTGGACCGGAAAAAATATAAGGCGCTAATTCAGATTTTGAAGGACATGAAAATCAGGTACAGATGGGAATTACCAGAAGGAGTGTCCTTTGAATTTGGAGGGGCCAAAAAACGCATCAGATCTGAACGAGAGATGGAGCGATTTATAAGAGACAATGAAAAGGACTTACCAGCAACAAGATTATGATTATGGAGTGTAAAGTTTTATCTTGGAATGTAAATGGACTTAATTCACCGAATAAGAGAAAAAGCATTTTTCACTGGCTATTAAAACAAAAATGTGATATTGTATGTTTGCAAGAGACCCATATTCGAAAACAAGATGTAAAGTATCTAAAATCAAAAAAATTGGGCAATGATTTTGCAGCGGCCTCTAATAAGAAAAAAGGGGAGTAGTGCTTTATATTAAAGAGGAGCTGCAGCCAAAGTTTGTAATGAAAGATGTGGAAGCCAGATTTATAGCAGTGGAATGCGTATGGAATTCAAAGAGAGTGCTGGTAGTTGGAATTTATGCACCTAATGGAGCAAAAGAAAGCTTCTTTGAGGATTTAAGGAAGCAACTAGATGAACTTTCATATGACCAGATAATACTTGCTGGAGACTTCAATGGAGTGACAAACTTGGATTTAGACAAAAAATCATCAACTGCACAAAAGAAGAGAGGACTGTTACCAAAGTTGTTTTTTGAATTGATACAACAGGAAACCTTAGAAGATGTATGGAGAAGACAAAACCCGAAAAGCAGACAATTTACGTTCTACTCCGCAAGACACTTTACACTATCGAGAATTGATATGATCTGGGCCTCAAAAGACTTAGCGTTATGGACTAAGGAAGTGGAAATAATGCCGATGATAGGCTCGGATCATAATCCAATTATGTGGAAATTGGGGAGAAGGAGCAAAAGGAAAGGATGGAGAATAAATGAGGACTTACTTCAAGAGGGAGAGAATATGGAGATGCTGAGAAGAGAGACAAAGTTCTTCATACAATACAACTTGAATAAAGAAGTACCAACCAACAAGGTTTGGGACACTTACAAGGCGGTAATTAGGGGCATACTAATGGACTTAAATGGAAGAGCCAGAAAAAAGAAAGAGGAGAAGAGACAGGAGATTATGGAGAAAATAAAAGCCAAAGAAATACAGTTAAAGAAGAGACCAGGGAAAAAGAAAATATATCAGGACATTAAAATATTACAAGAACAGCTGACAGCAATGAATAATAAAGAATTGGAGTGGAATCTTAAAAGACTGAATTAAAAAGGGTTTGAAGGTGCAAACAAACCTGGGAAATATTTGGCATGGCAATTGAAAAAGAGAAAGGAAAAGAAAACAATAAATAAAATATGTGAAGATAACAAAACGTATTTGGAACAGACATCCATTAGTAGAGCCTTCTATAAATTTTATGCTAAATTGTATAATAAGAAAGAGGTGAATAAAGAATCAATAGCGACATATTTGGAGAAAATGAAGCTCCCAGTAATCTCGGAAGCGTGGAGAGACAGACTGAACAACGAAGTAACGGATGAGGAAATAAAAATGGCAATACAATCAACAAATTTGGGAAAGGCGCCAGGGCCAGACGGACTTACAGCCAAATTTTATAAGACAATGGCCAACGAACTGGTACCATTCCTAAAAGAAGTGATCAATGGAGTTTTAAAGGATCAAGGGATTCCAGATACCTGGAAGGAAGCTAACATTTCATTGATCCCCAAAGAGGGCCAAGATCTGACTAATGTGAAAAATTACAGACCCATATCCTTACTTAATAATGACTATAAAATCTTTGCGAAGATCCTGGCAGAGAGAGTGAAGGGATGGCTTTCGGAAGTTATTGAGGAGGAACAAGCAGGTTTTTTACCTGGTAGACAAATCAGAGACAATTTAAGGACAGTGATCAATGCTATTGAGTATTATGATAAGCGTTGTGACAAAGAGGTTGGTTTCTTCTTTGTTGATGCTGAAAAAGCGTTTGACAATTTGAACTGGGACTTTATGTTTGCCACTATGGAAAAGCTACAAATGGGAGAAAGATTCATAAGAGCAGTTAAAGAAATCTACAGAGACCAGAATGCAGCAATTGTGGTGAATGATGAGACTACTAAGAAATTGACTATAAGTAAAGGAACAAGACAAGGTTGCCCGTTGTCTCCGCTGTTATTCATTTTGGTATTGGAGATACTGATGATACAAATACGACAAGATGAAGAAATCCGCGGAATAAAAATAAAAGACTTTTCTTATAAGGTCAGAGCATTTGCGGACGATATAATGTTAATTGTGGAAGACCCAATGGAGAATATGCCAAAAGTGATAGAGAAGATCAAGGAGTTCGGAGATTTGGCAGGGTTTTATATTAACAAAAAGAAGTCAAAGATATTATGCAAAAATATGACTAAGCAAAAACAACAACTGTTAATGGAAATAACGGACTGTGAAGTAACAACTAAGGTGAAATATTTGGGAGTTGAACTGACTGCAAAGAATATAGATCTATTCAAAAACAACTATGAAAAATTATGGACTCAGATTGAGCAAGATTTGATCAAATGGAATAGATTGAATTTGTCATGGTTGGGAAGGATTGCAGCAGTTAAGATGAACGTGTTACCAAGAGTAATGTTTTTGTTACAGACAATACCAATTATCCGAGACTCTAAGCAGTTTGAAAAATGGCAGAGGAAAATATCAGACTTTGTTTGGGCAGGCAAGAAGCCTCGAGTGAAAATGAAAGTTTTACAAGATGCAAAGGAAAGAGGCGGAATGCAACTGCCCAATCTAAGACTTTACTATGATGCAATCTGCCTAGTGTGGCTGAAAGATTGGATGACGCTGAAGAATAAGAAATTATTGGCCCTAGAGGGATATAAAAAAATATTCGGATGGCATGCATACCTATGGTACGATAAAGTAAAAGTGAACTCTATGTTCTTACATCATTACATACGGAAAAGCCTATTTGCAACTTGGAAGAAGTACAGAGACTTTCTACAAGAAGGAACCCCCATGTGGGTGGTTCCATATGAAGTAATAGATCCGAGAGCTGTCGATACTGAGCAACAGTGTTTAACATATAAGGAGATAACCCGAATAGAATCTTCCAAACTTAAAATAAAGACACAGGACGAGCTATCACCAAACTATGATTGGTTTCAGTATAGGCAGATCAGAGATCTCTACAACTCGGACTGTGCAAAGGGAGGCATAAGAACAGAGAATTCGGAACTAGAGCAGACACTTTTAAAAGAGGATAAGAAGGAAATTTCCAAGGTATACCAAGTACTGTTGAAATGGTATACTGAAGATGAAATAGTTAAAGTACAAATGGTGAAGTGGGCCATAAACTTTAACAAAGAAATAACAATGGAGGCATGGGAACACTTGTGGAAAAACACAATGAAGACTACAACGTGTACTAATATTAAAGAGAACATTTACAAAATGATCTATCGTTGGTACATGACACCAAAGAAGATTGCGCTAGGGAATTCGAACACTTCTAATAAATGCTGGAAATGTAAAAAACATGAGGGCTCTCTGTACCATATGTGGTGGACGTGTGAGGTAGCTAGGCAGTACTGGGGAGAAATAATAAAAGTAATAAGTGAGATTCTACAATTTCAAATCAATAAGAACCCAGAACTCCTGCTACTGAACTTGGGAATGGAGAATATTCCAGCCCAATATAGAACATTGCTATTTTACATGACAGCAGCGGCCAGACTTTTGTATGCGCAAAAATGGAAAGTACAAGAAGTGCCAACTATTGAGGACTGGACTTACAAATTGCTGTATATGGCCGAAATGGACAAAATGACAAGAAAATTGAGAAATCTGGACCCAGGACAGTTCAACACAGACTGGGAGAAGCTGAAGCAATACGTGTTGAAGAAATGGGAGGTGGGAGGAGAACTGTGGCAGTTTGAGAACTATTGAAACATGACAAAATGTAGAGGGGGGTGACTTTACCGGAGGGTAGAGAGAGAAATGAAAATGTCTAAGCAGTTATCTTGTTAGATCGTTATATATAGAAAAATATATAGAATATGGATAGAAAATAACTAACTATAAGGACCGACTAATTAATATTGTTTCTGGTATAAACGTGTAACATGTTAAACTGAATAAGTCTACCTGAAGAAATATATGGATCAAATTGATTGTTAACTTTTGACGATAGTTATATAGATGTATAATTAAAGAAAGAGGAAATTAATAATATAATTAAATATAACTAAAGTAGAATGAAGACAAGATATGTAGGAAAAGTAATATACAGAATATAAATTAAATTGGTTGACTTATATGAATGCATGGATTATATGGTTTATATGGCATATGGTTTATAGAAATATTTGAAACCAGGAAATTATGAAATTATGAAAAAAGGGACAAATTGTTTGTCTAATACGGAAGAAGGGACTTAAAGATAGGGTACAGAGTGTTAAAAATAGTTAAAGAATTATTGCTTAGATTAAAGGGAAAGTATATGTTTGTTAGATAGATGAATTTAAAATGAGTAAGGGAAAAGGGACAAAGGGTTGGAAAACTGTTGGAAGTCTACAAAAAAGGGGGGAAAGGGAGGGGGTTAGAAATTGGGAAACGGGAATTGATTGTAATGTGAAATCAAATGATTCTAATTCCAATAAAAATTTTATTAAAAAAAAAAACATTGCTACCTACCTGCAGAACATACTGCCTACAAAAGGTGCAAGAAGTACACCATTCAAATTGTGGTACAACCGCAAGCCCACCGTTTGGCATCTAAGAGTGTTTGGATCAAAAGCTTATATTCCAAAGGAGAAAAGGTCCAAAATGGATCTCAGAACAGAAGAAAGCATATTTGTTGGATCTGCACTGGGATGCAAAGGATAGCGAATCCTCAACCCAGAGACAAACAAGGTGAAGATTCACAACGTGGTATTCATTGACGAAAGGGAGAAACCAAGCAAGAAAGAGAAAGTAGACATCGTGGAATCTATACCAAGAGAAGCTGATGAAGCACAGCAGCCAGAAATGGTGCAACTGTGTGACCTGACTGAGACACAAAAGACACCTGCAGAACCCACAGAAAGAGAAGGGGAAGCAGAGCCAAGTGTCAGATGCTCAGCCAGACCAAACAAAGGAATTCCACCAAGGAAATTCTCCTACCTGGCAAAAACAGAAGCTGTACCAGAACCTTCTAGCTGGGAAGACAGAGGGAATGCCAGCAAGAGAAGCAGAGAAATGGAGAAAAGCTGCAAAGGAACATTCCCTGATGCTGAATGAGAAAATTGTTACCCAAAAGGAGTAGACATGTATGACCCTCAGCATTTGGAGCATCCCCCTTGCATATCAAGTCCAGATACATGAATTTCTGGGCAAACTTTTATTAAGGGATCAGTGTTTGGTGTGTACCAGGGTCCCCATTTGGGGCAATGCTTTACTATAGAGGGAACAGGGAGATTTTGAGAAATAAACAGGTGGAAAATAGAACAATGAAAATCTTGATTGGGAAACTATAGTAAACACAAATAGTAAGATAAACATTAAGATGCAAGCATGCACTCAAACACAAACATACTAAAATCTATATACACCTAGTTTCTAGACTGCAATAATCAAAAGGGAGAAATAAAATGGAGGTAAAGAAAAACATACAAGCCTCATCCTGAAGATGGAAGAAATCCTGAAGGGCCAGAGAGAAAGGGAAAAAATGACACACAGCAGCTTTTATTATTTTTAAAAGTACAGAAGCCTATAGGTCTGGCAGTTTGGGGACAGAGTTCGCCAGGGTGATCAATTTAAACAAAATATTGGTGGAATAGGTATATTAGTGTACCACTATTTGCAGATTAGAACTGTTCTGTACCTTGGGCAATCTCAGTCACCTAATCAAGATGCATCGTGTCACGAGGCAGTAAGTAGGGATTCCTGCTAGCAAACTACCATTTTTATACACTGAAAACCCTACAAGTGGGATAACTGAGGTGCCATCCAGACACCTGGAATGGACCAAGGGTGAAAAATTTGAATTTTATTGATTGGTTTGTATTCTAACTGATAGGTGAGAAGGTTTCAGTGCAGGCAGACAAAGTACAGGAGAAATAGTGAGTGTCTGGAATAACAGTTCTGCCAGATTGTAACCCTTGGAATCCTTACTCTGGAAGAACCCCCATTGTTGATCCCCAACTTGTGTCAGCATGGGCCTAGCAATAAGAGACAGAGTCTGCAATAAAGCCAATATCAAATGGCAGTAAGTCACATCAGGGTGTAATGAAATGCAGAGCAGCTCATCCATTAATCATGCAGAAGGCCATCCCAAGAGAGATTAAACCAGAGGTCCATCTCCCCAAGGACTTTGGAGCCTCTTCCCTGAGCAATTTGGCCCTAATGAACAACCCAGATCTCCAAACAATAAGCAATGACCAGATTCTAGCCAGCTCACTTCTGCCCATCCCTAATCCTATCCCTCACCCAGTCAAGATTCTATTTTCCTTAGTCTTCTCAAGGGAGCCTACTATTATTATCAGTCTTTGTTGCTTTTGCTCATGGCTCGTTTTGCTCATATTGCTCTATGAAAACCAAGAAAAATTCCCCTTTACAATATTAATGTAACTTCATCACGCAAACTTGCCCATCTTTGGGAAAAATTGAATCTTTATCACTCTCCCATTCAGATGGCATTTCTTCCCCTCCTCAGTACTGGCAAAATAAATGTAAAAAGTTATTCCTCAGCCCCCAGGCACTTCCAAGCAGACAATAGAAGGAAGTGCCTAACTTAATTGGGTCTACCTAGAGGTGCTCATATTAGCCTCCTCTCCACTTAAATTTGGGCAGTTCTCCAGAATTAGGTTTTCTGATAGCCTTAATGCAGAGCAGGATCTAGCAGGTGCTCAACCTTATCATCAACCCACCATCCTCCTGGAGACAGCCGTTTGTCACTCCCAGTCCTTCACCAGCACATTCTAGATCATGAACATCTGTACTAGTGGACACCCCCATCCTAAACATTCTCCTGCCTGATAGTTAACTTTAAGTTGCCCAGTAGAATTCAAACTTCTTGTCTCCTACCCAATCCTGAGCAAGGGGCAACTTGATCTTAGCAACTCCATTTTAATAGTATTAATATAGTGTAAATACAGTCTTCAATCTCCCAATACTTTGTAGCATTTTTCCTGATCATCCAGTTACTGCCCCTGCGTGACTTGGCACAGGCTCCTTGGAGACACAATGAAATATCACTGGAATTTTAAGTGGAGAGGAGGTTGGTATCATTACCTCCAGGTAGACCTTTTTCTCACAAAAGGCTGCTTCCCTTTCGATATACAGTGCCTAGGGCTGCTTGATCTCTTACTTAACTGTTTACCCTATTCCAGGTCTCAAAAGCAATCAAAGTTTGGAATTAAATGCACAGCCTATACTTCAAAGGTACCCATGTTGGGGGTCTATCTGGTAGGGTTTCAGTATATTCTTCAAGCTCCACATGTCCATTGGGGGGGGGGGGTCCAGCACATTCTCTTCCAAAAGCCCATGTGCCAATTGAGAGCAAACTGTCACACACTTCTGCTCTTCTTTTGTTTTTTGTTGCAGCAATACATCCCTTATTATCCTTGTCACTGGCCTGCTTCTGTTGTCTCCTCTCCCACACACGATAACAAAACTGTAAGGGGTATAAGTTCCTTTGGACTGCAAAATTGCTGACTGTCGAAGGACTATGGCACTTTACAACTATTCTCTAATAGTGGCCCACAAACTTGCAATTCTGTCTATTTTCTATTTTCTAGGTACTGAAGATTCTATCTGAATGCTGAGAGGGAATGGAAAGTGATATGTTCTTTTTAGGCACCCCCAAACCTTTTACCAGGGAAAGAACATCCAGCTTTCCCCTTCTGCCTTGGAACTGCATAGGAAAATAGTGCTGCTTCTTCCTTTTCTATGATATGTATCAGTGCTG
Source organism: Eublepharis macularius (assembly GCF_028583425.1). Taxonomy (NCBI): domain Eukaryota; kingdom Metazoa; phylum Chordata; class Lepidosauria; order Squamata; family Eublepharidae; genus Eublepharis; species Eublepharis macularius. Next base: position 66,203,583 of record NC_072793.1, read on the forward strand.
TCAGTCTCAAAAGTCATTGCTCCAGACTCTACTTCTAGGCTTAGTCCTATTTGCCAACCACACACCACCACCCCTTAAGACAAGGGGAAAGAAGAATGGAACTTAACAGGCCTGAGAGCAAAGCGTTAATGAATGTTGGCATACAGAAGAGAGCAACATTGAGCACAGCTACTGCCTGAAAGCATCACTGAGTGACAGTTCTTTATTCAGAGAAACAAGGACACCTGTTTGAAGCAACAAAACAAACTGATTATTATCATTATGCATGGGCTCATCCAACTCTCGAGCTTATTTCCATACACAGTTCACATCACTATGAATCTTGCTAGCAGGGATCATTTGCCATTCACAAAACAGGCCTTTAACAATTGAACTTACCTTGTTTGCAATGCCTTTTTGTGGCTGAGTCAAGCATCTTCATATTGATCACCTCAATGATTTGTTTGCAATTCAAAATTGCAACAGACAATTCTGGGAATATATATTAAATTATCAATTCTTTATATTCAGTGCAAAGGTGCAAAGTGCAAAGTGCAATTATATAAATATACAAATTGATAAATATACAATAAATACAATAAGAATATCTGATTTCTCTGTCCCAATGTGCAATAAATATGATGAAAGTTACTTGTTTTATGTCCAAATCGTTATGAAGAAGATTTTTAAGAATCAATGTCCATAAACTGTATATGATGGAAACTTAGCAGCATACAAGGTCGCAAATGGAGAGTCCCGATGTGGATGCTGGGTGACTCCAGTCCAAACTGAAAACTGTTCCAAAAGTGCCGACAGGATTATGCGTGCATATTTATACAATTCCCGTTTCGTATATAACATACTTCTTCCTGGGCACAATTAAACATGGACTGTAGACAAGAGTATGACATAATCAAATTCAATTTAACATACATTAAAATTCAATTTTATATATATTTATTTATGTTTACTCCATCTACTCACCAGTCCCCAATTCACTGGTGACTCAAATATTGCTGCTTATACCTTCTTTTCCCAACTTCAATACTTATTGAAGTGAATTGAGGAACGGTGAGTAGATGGAGTAAACATAAATATATATATATATATATATATATATATATATATATATATATATATAATTGAATTTTTAATGTATGTTAAATTGAATTTGATTATGTCATACTCTTGTCTACAGTCCATGTTTAATTGTGCCCAGGAAGAAGTATGTTATATACGAAACAGGAATTGTATAAATATGCACGCATAATCCCGTCGGCACTTTTGGAACAGTTTTCAGTTTGGACTGGAGTCACCCAGCATCCACATCGGGACTCTCCATTTGCGACCTTGTATGCTGCTAAGTTTCCATCATATACAGTTTATGGACATTGATTCTTAAAAATCTTCTTCATAACGATTTGGACATAAAACAAGTAACTTTCATCATATTTATTGCACGTTGGGACAGAGAAATCAGATATTCTTATAGTATTTATTGTATATTTATCAATTTGTATATTTATATAATTGCACTTTGCACTTTGCACCTTTGCACTGAATATAAAGAATTGATAATTTAATATATATTCCCGGAATCGTCTGTTGCAGCTCATTACTATCCGGGTGGATTCCTTTGGTTCTCTTAGTGCAATTCAAAATTAGCAGCATTTCGATTAGCTTTGTATATGAGCAATGGTGGCATTCAGCATGGTGACTGGTGAGAAGCCATTGTTCATGCACACTCACAATTTACTGACTTGCATGGGTTATTTGCTAGAGCCTTCACTGGGAAGGTAATGCATTTTAAAAATCAGCTTTGTTAGGCTGTATATACTACCTTTGCACCTGTGTAGCTGGTAGCATTGATCAGTGATATTTAGGATTGCCAGTCCCCCTGTTGGGGCGGGGAATCCCACACTCCCAACCTCCTCCCCCCACCACCACTCACCTGGCCGGTGGGGGAAAAGGTGCGAGAATTGACCTCCTGGAGGGCACTCCAAGTGCGATGTGATGACATCACTTCCAGGAATGATGCCATCACACAAACTATGGGAGTGGTCCTGGGCTTTGTGCTGGGGTGATTTTGCCCATTTGAAGCCCAGGAGCATTTCCGGGGCCTACATGATGATGTCACTCCAGAAGTAACACTATTATATCGCACCAGCAGCAGTGTCCTGCAGGTAACTGTTGAGTGTGCTCAGAACTTACTGTATTGAAACCATCAGTGACCAGGCTCATTTCAAGGTTTTGGCTATCACATTTGAGGCTCTTCATGGCCTTCGCCCCTCATGTCTACAGGACTGCCTCTTTCTGCCACAGTAGCTTCACTCATTGAAAAATTTTCATCTCTCCACCCAGATCCTAAACTGCAATCCAGTGAAAAATTGGGAGAAAACACAAAATCTTATGAATGACCCCTCCTCTATTCCTGATTCTTGCAGAATTGTGTTGGACATCCACTGCTTTAGAGGAAAAACTATTAATTGGAGTAGTAAATGGCTCATAAAGGAGCACTTAGCATGCCTTCGAAATTTATACCCTGTCTCAATTGATTTAAAATATTATGACAATTTATCTAGCAAACTTTGCTCCTTTAGATTAATGCTTTTATTCTGTTCCCCCAAACTCCCATCCTTAGTTATGTCAAATAAGGAATGGTTTTGCAGTCACAGTATTTTTCCTCAATACCGCCTCAAAACCACTGTAGTTACTCCTCATTTCCCTCCCAAGTTCTCTTTGAAACTCCCCTCAGAAGAATCTAAATCGCCTAAAAATGACAGCAGCAGACCTCTAATAGTTAGGAGGAAGGCCTCTAAAGCTCTGGAGATTCCACTGCTTGACTTAACTGAACCATCTATTTCATCAGAGGCCGGAAACATGCTTAAGCTGCAAAGGGTGAGGAAAACCCAAAATTGCACTTCAGTATCCTCAAAGGGAAATAAGCTGGATGTTATTGACAAAAGTTTCTTAAACTCTTTTGAGGCCCTCCCTCTAGAAGAACAAACTGACATCATTAAGACATTTGAACAATTATGAGATCAGCTGACTAAAGTTCAACTGAGGAATGCAATTAAACCTGCTAATGACAAGAATGACAATAATAATAATAATGAGTACATAACTTACTATATCACAACCATACAACCCCCCAATTGAGAGAGATAAGCAAACAACCTATGAGGAAATCAGAAGAAAGCCCCCCCCCTCCTTTGCAAAGCCTTGGGAGGGATTATTCCTTTCCTTGTAAAGGACCTCTCTCATGACGTTTCAACATCTGATTCTTCAGTTCTAATCCCTCCTGAACATAAAATTTAAACACATTCTATAAATCTGAATGTGGCTTTCTCAGCCAATCAAATTGAAAATGCCACTCCTGATAGCCAATGGCAATACTCCTGCAGCAATATTAAAATACTAAGTTGGAATGTTGCTGAATGTGGAAGACTAAATGCTTCTTTCTAGAAGTCAGCTCTTTCCTATCTATTTTTGATGTCATTTTAATACAAAAGACTTGGCTAAGCAACCTTATTATCTTTTCAGGATATATTACTTTTTCTAAGGAGACTCAAAAGGGAGACAAGCGGGGAGGCCAAGAGGTGGGTTAGCCTGCCTCATTTTATCTGCCTTTAACATCTCTGGATTGGAAATAGTGGCCTCTTTTGATTTGACTTCGGCTGTTCTGATTCAATTGACCAACTTTTCCTTTATAGTAATATCGACTTGTATCCCTCCAACTCAAAATCGATGTGCATTGACTTCTTTCTTACTGGTCTTTCTTTTCAGAAACCTATGATAATTTAATCCATTGGCTCCCTAATTACCCAATCCTTATTGCAGTGGACTTCAATGCTAGAGTTGGTCAAGACGATGAGTGTCTGGTCAAAAAAATGGCTAAGCTGTGAATTAGAAGAAATTATTCCCCCTTATTTGTATAGCAGGCTTTCTAAAGATAAGTCAGTTCATGGTGCAGGTCTCATACTGTTTGACTTCTCCATGCAAATAGGGTTGGTCATCTTAAATGGGCAGAGAGAAATCAATGGAAAAGGTGGTTTTAATTTTTTTTGGTCATAAGGGGAGCAGTTTGATTATTTTATTATTGCAGCAGATCACTTTAATCTAACTGAGAGAGCAAATTTGGAAGAATATATGGTGGGGGGGTCCCTCTCCCAATCTTCCTTAGCCTCCATATCCCTGTGGGTAGTCATTTGTGCTACAAGCATCTGTTCCACCCAACTGATAAGCAGGCACTTACATGCCACATCTGATGATCTCCCACTATTGAGGAGGCAGCCATTAAGTTGTTTGACTCCGAAGAATTCTAGGAAAGGGAAAGGACACTCCTTTTGAGTAATCTAAAGAATGATTTTATTATTTCTTTATATTCCCTATTCAATATTTTTGCACCTTTATACATTAAATGACAATTGGATACTCAAAAAGGCAAAATACACAAGAGCTGGTACAATGGTGAGTGCAAGTTATTAAAGAAGGAGATTCATCACAAACATTGTGAATTCAAAAGGAATAATACACTGAAAGTCCTAAGAAAATTGCTGAACCTTAAAGGTCGATACAGGAATACATTAATCAGGAAGAGAAGAGAGGAAATACACAGGATATGGGGCAATAAACAACAAAGATTCCACTCTCTTTTGGTCATTGACCTGTAGAAACTTGGATAGAAGATCATGCCCCTCCCCCCTGCTTCAGAATGGGTGCTATTTTTTAAGGAAATATTCTCTGAAAACACTGCCCCATGCAAGTTGACCCCTGTCAATCTTCCCTTCTGGCCTGCTGTTACCAAGCTGGAAGTTATCTCCATGATCAAGCATTTATGCTCAGGGAAAGCCCCAGGTTTCAACTTAGTGCTTAACAATTTGCTCTAGGCTAATCCAGCATGTTTAGTTACGAATCATCTTCAATTTTTTCAGAGATCAACCTTTCATAGAAGATCCCTCTAATTTGGAAACACTATTATTGTTCCAATTTTTAAGAAAAGCTCCGTGTCAGATCCAGCAAACTATTGACCTATTAGTCTTCTCTCATCGGTGGCAAAGCTTTATACCTCATATCTATATCTTAAATTAGAGGAATGGATAACCTCAAAGAACAACCTTGAGTAAGGACCAATTGACTTCAGGAAGGGCTTTGCACCTCAAGACCATTATTTGATCTTAGCCCACTTAGTCGAAAAACACACCTCCCCGCCTAGAAATAAACTGTATGTCGCATTCATAGATCTTAAGAGAGCTTTTGACATGGTTTGCTCTATGCCCTAAATCAAAATCAATACTACTCATGTTGGATGCAAGAAATAGACAAGAAATTATCTAGCCTTGGTTTAGTAAAGAATGATATACTAAGACTTGGTAAAACTGAATTTTAACTAATCATCAAGAAATGCATAAAAGACCTAGCTTGCTCCAGCTCAGTGATACATGCTTAATCTTGTTCTTAGATATTCTTCCATCTCCAACCATCCCAGCTTACATCAAATACCTAACAGTTCCTCGCTGTTGTACAGTATTGATGCTTGCCTGCCTGAATGCTGCTCCCTCAGCAGTTCTATTTGGGAGATACTGTGACTTGCCTTATTTCAATAGACTTTGCCATTGTAACTTGAAAAAGGTTGATTTCCTGTCCCGATTGTGGATTGCCTGTATTTTAACTAAACTACCTCTGACAGTATCAAAAGATAATAAAGTCTCCTATCTGCTGGTGAATAGAGATTAAAGGACTACGCTACCTTACAGAATGGCCTACCTGAAGAAGTCTGGAAAGCTCCCACTCTCCTGGCTTTATGCAAACTATGCAAAACCAAACGATTCAAGAGGATGTTCAGAGAAATGCTTTGGTAAAGGAATAGGGACTGCAGACTATACTACTGAGTAATGTCTGTTGCTATAATGTGCGTTTAATGGGAAGTTTCTGTGTCATTTAACATATCGTGTTAAATTTCTTATGTTTTATTACAGCATTGTTTCAACTCTGTACTGGATTTCTGATTGTTTTTCAAATTTCTGCAATCCATACTTTATTGTGATTTTATTTTCAACATATAAAAAATATAGATGAGGGACAGAGCTGAAGAAGCATTATGGGAAGAATTTCAAATGTTCAAAGTGATCCCCCCACCCCCCATATTCGCAAACATGGCCGATGGAATGGATCTCAACCAAACAGAACTAAAAGAAAGGGAAAAGGAAGCGGCAGGCTTAAGGGTGAAAATAATACAGTAGTCAAATGTGAGATAACAAGGAAAGGGAGAAAGCATAGATCACGAGAAAAGATGGCTGGGCAGAACCCGCTGAGATGGGAAGTTAGGGTTAGTGTTCACTCATCCACGCAGACAAATATGGCCATATTTTATTGTCTCATTTCAATACGTATTTCTATAGTATGGTGCATATATCACTAATTATTAAAGAGCTGGATGAAATCAGCTACCACAAGCTTCCAAATAACTTTGATAACAGTTCAGACTTTGCAGTCAATCATTTGAATGCTTGTTGTCTCTTAGCCTATTTGTAAAATGACAAAATATTGTCTAAGTCAAATCAATTTTCTTGTTTTAATTTTCTCCCAAATGAAGGATTCCAAATGTGCAGTGTTTCAACATACAGATATGATGACAGATACACATACACAATGGCTGTCTACCAAGATTTTATACATTTCACTCTTGGTAATGTTTTCTACCTTGTGTCAGAGTAACAAATGAGTTATCTATAAAAAGTACATTTTTTCACTGAGTTAGCAAAACTGCAAGTTTTTTACCATCAGGTAAGGTTGTGGTTAAAGAGCTAAGTGCATGATGCAATATGGTTTATGACAAGTAGATGTTGCCATTACTTTTAATGGATACTGTCTGGAAAAGATGATTATCAATTAAGCTACAATATGGTGCAATAGGAGAATTATAGGGAATAGCTACTCGGAGCCATTTTGTGGAATTTTTCATTCTACCATTCGCAGCCCAGTTACCACAATACGGAGAAATGAGTTCTTGGCATAATTTCAATTCTATGTTCTGCCAGGAAAGGTGCCCTTGGAGTATAAATATAATTTGGTAGCAAGGTGTTTGAGTGTGACATTCCTACAACAGGTTGAATTGCAGGAGGACAAGAAGCAGCTTATGAGTGAACAGATGAAGGGAGAGAGTGGGGTGGGGAGGGAACCCCAAGCATATGTTAAACTATTCAGCAGATGAGTAACACTTCCTAATTTGTTTGAGGCATTTTTAATAATCCTGGCAGCATCTCCTCCTGCAATTAATATCTTTATTTTGTTGCACAATAAAGGTGTTGTAATAGGTATACTAGCTCACAGGGATATGGTATTTTAATCCCAAATGAAAAGTGAATAAGACATTGGAGAAAGATACCGAAAAACTGAAAAGTCCAGTCAGATGGGGAAAAAGCGTATGCAACTCAAGGTTTGGCTGTCAGCCATAGGTAAGATGTCTTTGAAGAGGGGTTTACCATATGGTGTGTTTGTGTATAGGAGTGAAAAAAGGAGAAAAGTAAATTAATTAGGGTAAAAAATGAAGTTAAGAAGTTAGAAGTGGGGCCTTGTGCTATTTCTTTTTTTTTTTTGATTTTTTAAACTTTTATTGCAGATAAACCATTACAACATACAAACGTACACATATAAATCAAAACATTAACCAGTACAGAACTATTGTGATACAGGAGGGAGTTAAGTACATACGGTTAAGAGCTATGTAGTTCAACAAAACATATAAGCTATAATGTAAAAGTTCTGGAGAGAGTAATTGTTTGAAGTATTTTTGATCTAGGCTGGATATTATTTTTATCAACATATTCAAAGAATGGAAGCCATTTTTCCATGAACTTGGAATTCACAGGAAATTGTTCAGCTATGTAAAGGTCATTATGGGTTTTTTCCATTATGAAGTGATTCCACACTTTTTCAAGCCATGAATCTACAAAGGGTGCATGATCTTTCTTCCAGACCAACGCTATCTCATTCTTTGCTACTACGAAAAGGGTTGCAAACAATTCTTTTCTAATCATAGGTATAGCTAAGTCATCCCATTGATCTAAAAAAATGATTTTGGGATCCAAAGGGACTTCATATCCTGTAATTGTTCTGATTGATTCAGTCACTTTCTCCCAATAGCTTTTAATAAAAGGGCAGCCCCACCAACAATGGGCAAACGTGCCCGTCTCTCCACAGTTTTTCCAGCATTTTGGGGAAGCTGATGGATATATATAGGATAGTCTCTTAGGCGTAAGATACCACCTGTGAATAATCTTAAATGTTTGCAGCTTAGTTAGGGTAACATTTGATCTAAATATAGTTGAAGTCCAAATCTTATTCCATGTCTCAAGAGATTGATCTATATTACAATCTTTGGCCCAGCTGGATTGGCAAAGAATTTGCTTTTTGTTCAGTGTGTTCAGTAATGTAGTGTAAAGTATGGAGATCATTCCTTTTTTTTGAACTGTATAAGATCGTATTATCATTTCAAATTCCGTCAGGGGAGTTTTCATTATTGATTTTATGCCTATTTGTTCCATCATATTTTTAATCTGTAAGTATCTAAACCATAACAGTTTTTGCATTAATTTGTCTTCTATTTCTGATTTCTCCATCAGGCCTGAATTTGTAGCTATATCAATTAATCTTGTCATCTTAGCCTGTTGAAATATATTTATGAAATCTGATTCTTGACCTGGAGGGAACCAAGACTGATTAACAAATGAGGAGAATCTGGATTTTTCTGGAATAAGTTTAGCTTTAAATTTGTCCCATGTCTGCAAAATTGCTAATAAAAACGTATTTTTGTTAATGCTTTTGGGTCTATTTATTTGTTTGTTCCATATTAAATCATTGAAGGAGAATTTGTCCAATTGAGTATTGAAAAGGGTAATCCATTCTGCTGTAGTTTCCACAGAGATGAGTTGGAGTAAGTTTAGAAGTCTAATTGCTGCTTGGTATAAATTGAGATCTGGGTAATTAAAACCTCCGTCTCTAGATTTTCGTCTCAATGTGGAATAAGAAATTCTTGGGTGTTTGTTTTGCCATAAGAAACTATTGATCATTGTTTGCCATTGAGTAATTAGCGTTATGGGAATTGTTATTGGGATTGCTCTGAAAACGAAAAGAAACTTGGGTAATATAAATGATTTTATTAGATGGAATCTATCGAACCAGCTAAGTTTTAGTTTATTCCAATTGACGATTTCTGCTTTAATTTGGTTAGCTATTCTTTGGTGATTCAATTTGATAAGGTCGTTTAATTTGGAAGTAATATTAATGCCGAGGTAAGTTAAATGATTTGAGGCCCATTGATATTTATACTGTTTACAAATTATGTTTTCAGTACTTTTAGAGAGATTGATAGGAAGGATTTGTGATTTTGATTGATTAACAATCAGGCCAGATATAGCACCAAATTCAGTTAACAAGGGGTGGAGATATGTCATTGAGGTTGTTGGGTTAGTTAAATAAATTAGCATGTCATCAGCGAAAAGTGAGATTTTAAAGGAACTATCTTTAATAGGGATTCCAAGTATATTTTCATTTTCCCTTAAAGCTACTGCGAAGGGTTCCAAAGCTATAGCAAAGAGCATGGGAGATAGCGGACAGCCCTGTCTAGTGCCTCTATTAATTACAATTTTTTCTGAACGTAGACCATTAAGTCTAATGTTAGCTGTAGGTTGCGAATATATTGCTCCAATAGTGTTTAGGAATTTCTCACCAAAGCCTAGAAATTGAAGGGTGCTACATAAGTATTTTTTCTCAACCGAATCAAATGCTTTTTGGATATCTAGAGAAAGAAACAATGCTTCAGTCCTGTTATTTTTGCAATACTCAATCAAATTTAAAGTTTTATAAATATTGTCTGTAATTTCTCTTTTGGGTATAAAACCTGCCTGATTATTATGGATATAATTGCTTATGAATGAGTTTAAACGTCGGACCAATATAGATGTAAATAATTTATAATCATGATTGAGAAGTGATATTGGTCTATATGAATCAGCTTTTGTTGGGTCTTTTCCTTGTTTATGTATAACTACTATATCGGCCATATTCCAAGTAGGGGGTAATTTACATTCATCCAAAACTAAATTGCAAGTATTAGTTAGATATTGAGCTAGCAATGTAGCATATTTTTTATAGAACTCTGATGGGTATCCATCAGGTCCCGTGGCTTTGTTATTTTTGGCTAACTTAATTGCTTCTAGGGTTTCCTGTAAGGAGATAGGTTTTTCTAAAATTAATCTATGGTTCTCTTCCAATTTCTTTACATTTTTAAGTGAGTGTAGAAAATCCATAATCTTAGTTTGTTTGGGGTTTATTGATGAATACAAATTCGTGTAAAATTCTCTAAATACTTGCAAAATTGATTTGGAATCATGGCGATTTACTTTGTTTTCGTCTTGGAGTAGGTGAATGTTATTTTTCAAATTTTTTTGTTTTATTTTATTCGATAGAGTTCTTAGGGCTTTTGGGGTATTAAACCAGTATCTTTGCTTAGACTTAATTAAATTTCTATGTACACTGTTACTGTCAAGCGTTTCTAAAATTTTACGTTGGGCAATTAATGTTTGGTACGTTTTTTTGCTCCCTGTCATTTTATGTTCTTCCTCCAAACTTTTAATGGATTCTGCTAAATCCTGTCTATATTTTAATTTTTCTTTGTTTATATTCGCTGAAAGCGCTATAATATGTCCTCTTGATACCGTCTTAATCGTATCCCAGAGTATATTAGCCTTTATTTCTTCAGAGTTATTATCAGCTATGGCTCTTTCTAGGATTCTTTCTATTTCTTTAGCTGCTTGGTGATTATAAAGTAAATGTTTCGGTAAACACCATTGTTTGGAGCACTGTTTTGGTATTTCTGAAGCTATTAAAACATTGACCCAAGAGTGATCAGAGATTAGACACGATCCTATTTGGGAATCAATCGCTTGCTCAAGCATTGAATCAGAGACTAAAATAAAGTCAATCCTAGTATATGAGTTGTGCCTTTGAGAGTAATAAGTATAATCCTTTTCCCCTACATGTAGATGTCTCCATATGTCAATAAGGTTGTGTCTTTGTAAGATGGGTGGCAACTTTGTCTTTCTATCTTTTTGAGTGGTTCTTTTCTCAAAGTGTGATCTGTCCCATTTGTAATCCATTATGTAGTTTAGGTCCCCCCCTACTATGAGATGACCTTCCTGAAATTTCTCCAGTTTTCCTAGTGTTTCTTCAATGAAATTTAATTGTTGATTATTAGGGGCATAAATGGATGCGAAGGTGTAGATTTGTTCTTGAATTAAACCTTTAACAAAGATGAAGCTTCCTTTAGGATCTTTGAGGGTTTTTTTATGTTGAAATAGAAGATCCTTTGTAAATAGAATTGCCACCCCCCTCGATTTGGAGTTACCTGCTGCATAGTATTGTGAATGAATCCAGCTTGCCTTTAAAATATCTGTATCATTATTTTTAGCATGAGTTTCCTGTAGAAAAATTACCTGGGATTTAGTTTTGGCCAACAATGAAATAACTCTTCTCCGCTTTATAGGATTTCCCAAACCTCTTACATTTAGAGTGGTCATTTTAAATTTAGAAGCCATGATTTGGTATATATAATACTGCTTCTCTTATATAACACAAGTACCAATCTACTACAATAATATCAAACAGTAAAAGACATACAATTTAGCACTTTATTTTAATTCCACTCTCTTCTTTCACGAACACTTATAACTAATCCCTATATCCTAACTATGGGTATATTTTTTTTTTGTTTATTTGTTTTTTTTCTGAAGTTTTTCCTTATGGTTTTCCCTATTTTAATATATATTTTTTTAAAAAAATTTTTTTTATTAATTTTATTTTTTTAAAGATATAATCAACTAAGTAAATATATGAATTTTGTGAGCTTCCTTATAAACTTGTTACCTCCTGTACTATACTAAACTATACAACCTTTCCCTTCCTTCCCCTAGTTCTTGAAATTTGTGTTATTAATAAGCTTAAATCCCTAAATCTCCCCCACCCTCCCCTCCCTTTACCCCTAGGATATCAAATATCTTTATAAACTCTCTTAACTCAATAACCTTTTAACAATCAAGTTACATGCTACCAGCTATTTCGTAGAACTTTCAAACTGGGTCGTTGACTGCACGCCACAGTTTTGGAAAGTAATTTTCCAAATGAAAAGTTCTAATGCCACGGAGCTGTGTTGAAGCCCTCCCTCTCCCCCCCCACCCCCAATCTCCATTTGTCTTAATTATAATATATAAGACACAACAATAGCTGATTAATTCAATTAAAAGTTCTTGTCCTCCAAGGACTGCTAGGCATTTCTTATCGGGATCTTACTTCCCTTCTGTGGAGAAAACATGTCCGTCGATTTTCTCTTCTGATTTTGCTTGCTTGTCTCCATAGGTATCTCCACGCCGATGTTATTCAAGAGTTCTGTTCCATTCCTTAAGTTCGTAGCAACATGATGTTTCCCGTTCAAAATCACTAATATCTTGACATGATTTATCCACTTATATCTGATGTTAGCTTTCCTCAGCGCGTCTGTGATAGGTTTCAGTTCTTTCCTTATTAATAATGCTTCTCTCGGTAAATCAGTATATATTTGCACTGGGGTTCCATTGAACAATATTGAGCCTGAAAATATTTTATATTTTCATCTTTATTTTTTGATCAGGTATCTCTATGATTATGTCTCTTGGCACAGGTCTGTTCTTATATTGCTTAGGAGTTCCGATTCGGTAGGCTTTTGTAATTAGGGTGTTTACCCCTTCTTCTAGTTCCAGATGCTTTACAAGCCATCTTGAGATTACAGGTATTAAATCTTCCTTTGGTAACAAAAGTTCATCAATTCCCCTCAGCTTCAAGTGATTCTGTCTCATATTAACTTCTAGGTTAATCAGTCTTTCTTGCTGGTTTTCAAAAGCCTCATGCAGTAAGCTCACTTCTCTCTGTGTCGAGGAACTTGCATCTAAAGCTTTATCTGCTTTTAGACTTGTTGCTTGCAAGTCCACTTTTATTTCCGCCAGTTGTGCCGTTAGTGGGGCAATCAGTTTAGCGATTTGTTCTAGGATTTCATTCTTTAGTTTATTGAGCTGAGGATCTAGGGTTATATTAGCATTGTGTACCTTTTCGCTCGCATGAGAAGGTAGTCCGTCCGCCATTTTGGATCTCTCCATTTTTGCTTCCTCGCTCTGCATTCTCTCCTTAGGCGCCGAAAAAAGCGGCTGTAAGTTTTTAGCTGCTTTCACTATGTTCTTTCTCTTCTTAGCGTTGTTATTTTTCATAATATAGCAATCAAAAGTAATGTTGTGTAGCTTTATTTGGAGAATTGGGGGCTGGGAGGAGCGGAGATCTTTCAGCACGCGTCCATCCCGGAGTCAGCGACGCCACGCCCCCCAGCTAAGTGTGATTTTTGAGAACCTGCAAAGGACCCACCTCTTTGCGTCTCTCTCTTGCCGCCTTGTGCTATTTCTTACATTTGAAATCATGGAAGCATTCCCATAGGTTGCTTGGGAAAAGCTAGTTTCGTTACCTACACATTTATTTCAACATTGTATGATGGGACAGCACCATTTTTTAAATGAAATACACTAAGGCATTGAATTAAAAACATTACTGGAGCAAGCATTTTGTCACAGGGAAGTTGATACCTCTTGGTAGTCACATCGTATAACTCCATTGGTTTAGGGAACCCCAGGGCTTTTTTTAAGGAAAAGAGGTGGCGGAACTCAGTGGGTTGCCCTCAGAGAAAATGGTCACATGGCTGGTGGCCCCGCCCCCTGATCTCCAGACAGAGGGGAGTTTAGATTGCCCTCCACGCCGCCGAGCAGCACAGAAAGCAATCTAAACTGCCCTCTGTCTGGAGATCAGGGGGCAGGGCCACCAGCCATGTGACCATTTTCAAGAGGTTCCGGAACTCCGTTCCCCTGCATTCCCCCTGAAAAAAAGCCCTGTGGAACCCAATTTACAGTGCTACCTTCCCCAAAGTATTAAGTGCAGTCCTGGCTCCAGGGACCCAAGGAATCAGAACAGTGGGGCCAAAGAGGAATTCAGTTCTCTGGTAACACAGCATGGGGATTGCCTTTCTCCCCTCTAGGAAAAGGCTTGGGAATAAAGGGATTCCGCTGGTCTTACTATTCCCTCTTCCCATCCACATTTTTCAGGCACAGAAACTGTACCTGCGGTTTCAATAGTTTGTTGAATAATGTTTAAGTCACATCAACAGGGTGGGTTCCCATGAAAAACCTCAAATAGACTTGTAACTCAGAATTTGATAAAGATCACAGTTCCTTACAACTTCCATGCATAATGTATTATAGTACTTGGCCCCATCTTTTATATGAAAGCTGTGAAGGTATTATTTCCTTCCTTAGAACCTGCTTAGAGCCACATATTAAACACTGAGCTTTAATGTTGTACTGTTATTAGACATGGGCACAAACAGAAAAAAAAACCCGAACATGGTGTTCATTCTTCATTGCCATCCACGAACAATGAACATTGACCTGTTCATGAACCTGACCTGTTCATGAACCTGTTCGTTGTTCATGGGGGCCAGCAGGCTCTCCTCCAGCCATCAAGATCCCTACTGCACCACTCCCAGAAACCCTACCTGAATAGGCAGCAGGAAAGGTACCAATAATAAATAATAGCTTGGCCCCAGAGCCTGGCAGCAGCCATGGAACCTGAAGGGGTAGATCCCTATTCCACAACACACAAAGAAAATTCAAGCTCCAATGCACTTACCCTGTCTCTCTAACAGCAGCTGTCTGGGAGCTCCCCTTCCCCCTGGTCTTTTCCTCTTGTAACAAATTTGGAGATCCAGTCCACACTTGGAAGGAAGATCTGCCTATCAAGCTAAATTGGGCTTAGATTGGGGTTTCCAGGGCAACAGCAGGAGTTCAGACAGAGTACAGACAATCCCTTCCTAAGTTGCCATGGGAAATGATTGCAGGTGCCAGACTGTCTGGCTTGACAAACAGCAACAAACGAGGCTTGCAACGACCACCTGTTCATTTAGGATGGGGCCTCACAAACAGCTTGTCCGTGAACAGCAGATTGGGCTGTTCGTGAGGTTTTTTTAGTTCGTATTGTTGTTCGTGCCCATCTCTAGTTGTTATTTGCACCAAAGGTTCACATTAAGGGGATCTGCCAACCCTGATCCCCAGGTATCCAAACTTCTGTCTCCTTTCAACCCCTATGTTCAATCCATCATTCACCACTTGTTTACCTGCCACATTCTCAAGTACCTCAATTTCAAATCCTATCCTGAATTAATCCAAATTCCCATTTGGAATGTAGACATGTACCAAGTATCATTAATTAACCTCATCTGCATCATGTATAGGTGATCTAGAGTATAAAGCACCAACAGGTGCTTTCGCCTATTTTCTTGGCCTCATTTTTGCCTGATTTAGCTTTATTGTGACCTATAATTTGGCCTTCATTTGCCTCCTTTTGCATCTCCAATATTTTCTTAGTGCACCTTTACTTGTCCTTTTAATACCCTCCCAAAGTGCATTGTGTACCCTACATGCCCAAGCATGTAGGGTACACAAGCTTGAGAACATGGCTAGATGAGATCCCTCATATCTGCCCCTTTGGAGTTATTTTTGGGAACTTTCCATCATGGATCCTTCACTCTTCAGGATAGGTCATATATTATATTTCTGCACCCACACCTACCCACACACTAGCACATCTAGGGACATCCAAAACATCATTACAACTAGGAGTGCTATGCTGTTTACTGGCTATTGCTGTGTATGATTTATAAACACTGTTAATGTGCAGTGTGTACAACTGAACATCCCTTTGTTGGGACCAGGCAACCCTTTCAGTTGCGCCACCTCTGCAGTGCTCCTGTGCTCTGCAGAGGGCTGATTTCATCCTGAAACAGGCCCGATTCGGCCTCAAACAGACCCAATTCAGCCCCAAATGGGCCTGCTGTGTAGTGCAGGAGCATTCCAGGACCCATCACACCACTCTGACAGTGCACCCATTCTCCACAGCAGGCCAATTTCAGCCCCAATGGGCCAAAATCTGCCCACTGTGGAGCATGGGAGTGCTCCCAGGACAGCATGTGGCTTGTGCAATGACATTACTTCCTGGAAATGACATCATCATGTAGCCCAGGAGCACCCATTTAGCACATGTGCAACAACATCTCTAAGGTAAGTACCAGGTCTCCCACCTCCTGCCTGGAAGGTAAGGGGACCTGGCAACCTCACCATACAGTCCTATATAGTGTCTGTTGACACAAAATGCACCAAAAAAATCATGCACTCACTGCTTCATGATACCACCACAGTGCAAAAATGTGCTTCAAAAGCATGGATCCTCTGGATTTTTACATTGGATCACCCAAAACTCACTATACAATCCAATGCCATGTACATAGTGACAGAGTAAACCAGAAAAATCACACACATCACCATATAATCCCATGTCATGCTCATAGCCACAGTTTGCAAAAAAAAAAAAAAATCGTGCATCCTCTGCTTTGTGGTACTGCCATGGCACAAAAACCTGGTTCAAAAGCATGGATCCTCATGGTTCCTCTGGATTTTTAAATGGGGATTATCACAGATTGCCCCCAAAATATCATGCGATCACTGCTTTGTGGCACTGCCACAGAGCAAAAACATGGTTCAAAAACACTGATCTTCATGGATCCTCTGAAGCTTTACAGTGCGTCACCCAAAATTCACTATACAATCACATGCCATATTCATTGCCACAGAAAAGGTACACCCAGCACTGGGTGGCCAGAGCTCCAGAAATGTGGTTTCAAGGCATGGATCCTCATGGATCCTCTGATTTTTTTCATGGGCCCACTCATAACTCACCATGCAATTCCATATCATGTCTATAGCCACAGAACGCACAAAAAAAATCATGCATCCAGCACATGGTTCAAAAGCACAGATCCTCATGAATCTTCTGGATTTTTACATGAGACTGCCCCAAACTCACCATCCAATGCCATATCATATTCATAGCCACAGACTGAATCACAAAAATCACACTCCTACCACTTTGTGGTGCCACCATGGCCCAAAAGCATGGTTCCAAGACGGAGATTCTCATGGATCTGGATTTGTACATGGGAGTCACCCAAAATAGACCATACAATCACATATCATATCCATAGCTACACAGTGAAACCCAAAAATCATGCATCCACCAGTTTGTTGGGAAGCCATGCTGCAAAAAAGTAGTTTGAAGGCCTGGATCCTAACAGATTCTATAGTTTGTTTTAAAAAAATCAAACACAACTCTAGCATCAGATCATATATCACTGCCAGTTTCACAGACTGAATCTTAAAAAAACACAGATACAGAAATTCATGGCAGCACTACGACACAAAAACATGAATTTGAGGCATTAATCTTTATGAATCCATATGATCTTTACCTTTAAACAAAATAAAAACACTGTCATATTGTAGATCATGTCTTACTCTATAGGGAGCAAAACCATCATACGTCCCACGCTTCATGGTTCTACCACAGCGCAAAAAGGTGGTTCCATGGGATGGATTCTCATGGGTCCTTAGCATTTTTACACCCCAAATTCACCATCCAATCACATATGTCCATCACCACAGACTGAACCACAAAAATGTTACACTCACCACTGTGTAGGGATGCCAACTTCCAAAAACATGAATACAAAGCACAAATCCCCTTGGTATGCAGAAATTTAATTATATTATGGGACAATTTTTGTTTGGCATCAGCTACATAATCGCAGTTTGCCTTCCTCAAACCAGAGGCTTGTAATACTACCCTAAATATTTAAAATTGGCCATCTGTTCTGTCCTGTGGCCATTTATATTCTACACCCAAATTTTGGGTCTCCTCCCAAATGCCATAATTTTGTTTTTTTTTAAATAGTTTATTATTAGATGATCTGTACTGCAGTATTTGATGAATGTTTCCAGTGCCCTTTGCAATCCTATTGGGGTCCATGATAAAATGACTGTGTCATCTGCACCAGGATTGCACAATCCAATAGTTTAGGAGAATGGAAATCTGGATCACTTAAATGGCTAACGATGTCATTGATATAGAGGAAAAAAAGTGGAGGGGCCAAAATACAACCATGTTTAAATCTCTTAGGGCCAAGCTAGAAAAATCTGTCACTTCTAGCTTGGCCCTTAGTGGTATTTATTAAATCTGAGAGATGCCCATTCCTATTACATCTGACTTTAAAGGTGGTATTATTATATAGAGCATGGATTAGGTATAAACACCTATAATCAACTGAAGTTCTAATTTTTTCCACAATTTGGTCCTAGAAATTGAATCAAAAGCTGATGTGTTGTGATCAGGCTCACCTGGAGTATCCAGGTCAGGGCCATGGCCACAGACTGCCCCACAAACATTAGATCTGCTGCTTTGTGTCACCACCAAAGCCATGAAACATTAATCCAATGTATTGATCCTCATGGATCCTCAAGATATTTTACACAGGGGCCATTCAGAACTCTAAATGAAACAGTCACATTCATGGACACAGAATGAAACAAAAAAATACTCCAGATTCAAGTCTTTGTGGCATTGTCTTTGTGTGAAATTGCATTAAATACGTGGATCCTCATGGACTATTATGATCTTTAAAATTGTTCCACCAAAATATATGGTAAAATAGCACATCTCATCAATCTCCATGGAGTGACCCAGATTCACGGTCCCTCAGTTATGTGAAAACTGCATTAAAATTTATGGATCCTCATAATTTTTAATGGAGTCCCATCAAAATTCACTCTGTAATCCCACACTAGACCCAGTGTGGTATAGTGGTTAGAGTGTCAAGGTTCAAATCCCTGCTATGACAGGGAAGCTTGCTGAGTGATTTTGGTCCTGTGAAACACTCTCTCCCTTACCTACTTCACAGAATTGTTGTGAGGATAAAATGGAGAACAGGAGACTGATGTAAGCTACTTTGAGTCCTCATTGGGGAGAAAGATGGAGTATAAATTATGTAAGTAAGTAAATACAGTTCATTGTGGATACAGGCGAAACCTGGTGAAAAAAGAAATTCCATTCACATGAACTCCCATTTACATGTAGAATGTGGGGTGTGGTTGAGCCTTCCCCCCTTCAAACTGGAGAACATATAATTGAGGACCACTATATTGCTTCATTGCATATACGTAGTGTGGCTTGATGGGACACTCAGAGGAAGAAAAATGGCCAGAGGCAAAGGGCTGAGTGTTCACTACTCCTTGATTCTTTGGTCAGAATTTCAGCTTCCTATGTCTTCTTTTTGTTATAATAATCAAGTCGCTGTGCATAATTTGCAGTTTTCCATACACAAAGTAAACTGCAGCAGTATGCACACACACACACAAATATCTGGGAAATCAGATCCAGGTTGCAGGGAGCTCAAAGAAACCTGGGATTCCTGAATTCCAGGAAAGATTCCCTAATCTGGTTAAGACAAATTGGAGAATCTTGGATTTCTTTTGGCCATTATTCCCTATGGGAAAAACTATTTGGGGGCTACAGCGGGGCTGAGGAAGGGTCATTTTTCAAGAAAACTCTACCAAATTTGTGAAGAACCTACTCCTGACTGTCCTTTAAAGATATCCCATGAAGATTGGGACCTGGTGTCCAATTCTATGAGTCCCCAAATAAGGTGTCCCAGCCACTCTTCATTATACCCCAAGGGAAAACTATCTTGAGGCTATCCAGAGGACTGGGGGTGACATTTTTCAAGTAAACTTCACCAAATTTTCAGGAAACTTATTTTTGACTGCCCTCTAAAGACCACTTAAGGTTTATGAATATTGGACCCTGGAGGCCAGTTCTGTGTGTCTGGGGTCTGAGTCCCAGCCCCCAGACTTGCCAGGAGGGAGCAATGGGAGGCAACCGGGAGGCAGTGGCCCTACCACCCCAGCCAGCAACCAGGTCCAGAACCTGCCCATTCCAGGGGGAAGGGGCGAAAGGTCAAAGCCTCAGAGGGCTGGAGGGAGCAGGGAGAGACCAACCAGTCCCACCCTCCAGGGGGAAGAGAGGGGGCTAAGCAGGACAGAGGAAAAGGGCCAAGGCAGGGGGAATAGGGACCCAGCAGCAGCCCAAACAGAGCCCTTACCAGCCAAGGAGGAGAAGCAGCCACTACAGCCCAGAGCCACTCCCCAGCTAGAGGACAGCAGCCTGGCTCAGGAGTTGCTAGGAGCCAAGCCCCTCCAGGTGGAGCTGCCACAGGCATTCTGGGGGAGGAGATGGGTAGCCCCGCCCAGCATCAATGAGCAGGCACACCAGAAGCTGGCCAGGGCAATTCCTCATGAGCAAGGGCAGGCAAGCTCAGCAGTTCAAAGGCCTACTGGGGCAGCTCCTCATGAGCAAGGCCAAGGAGACCTCAGCTGGGGATGGCTCGCATTCAACCCCACCCTGCCAGCAAGGCAAGGAAGCCAAGAAGGGATTAGTGGTAGGAGGGAAACACCTGAGGGAAGGCACAGCTGGGCCAAGTCAGGAGAGGGAACAAGCCTAGAAGGAGGGCGGGGCGGGGGAAGGAAGCCCTATATAAGGTGGCTAGGAAGAGCTCTGAGGTGGTGGGTGTGAGTAAGGAGTGATGGTGTGGAGTGAGAGCAGAGTAGTGCAAGAATGGAGGCTTGGAGGAGAGTTCTGGGAGGAGGAGATGATGGAGGATGCAGGGGGTAAGCAGGCCAGGTTGAGCAGGCCAGCGAGTGGATTGAGAGGGAGTCAGGGTGATGTATACTGCCCCTCCTTCCACAGAGCAGGGTCCTGTGGCATCCCTGGTGCCCCTCTGACGTCCTGCCCAGTGGTGGCAGCGACAAGCCCTGACACTGTGGTCCTCTGCACAAGATGTCCCCAGCCATTCCATTTTTTTCCGATGAGGTGAAAGTCAAAACTGACCCCCCCCACACTGCAGAAACACACTGAGGCAAGGCTACCATGGCCAAGGCACACTCCCAAATTCAATAAAGTTTCATAGCTGTGCCCTGGAGACTCTGGCCTGCGTCATACCACACCCTGGGGCCTCCAGCCCACATCCAGTGGGCTGGGGGCAGTAGGACACGGCAGCCAGTCTTTGTCTTTGTCTGGGGATGAGGATGGGGATGGGCTAAAGGTTTTAAATTCTTAAATTCTTAAATATCTTAAATTCTGAGCAGCTTAAAACCTTCAAGTGAGAACTGAAAACAGCTGTAGCTCTTTTAGAAAACTGTTTATCAGTATAAAATAAATGGGATGGATCTTTTTGTTGTATTCTCCCAACCAAGACACAGAGACTTCTCCTAAGAGTTTAATGATTTCTTTTATTTTTCATAAAGTGAGGTATCAAAATATAAATGGTTAGTTAAATAAAACCTACAGAGAGAACAGATAAACACAACAAGAATGAAGTTTCCTAACATTTCATAGCTAAATCTAAGTCAATCAGATTAACTATGAAATGCATTCAAGTTCTCATAGTACACATTACAAGGATAAGTTTCCTACCTAGATCTTCATGAGATTTCTTTCAGCCCAAACTCTGATCTGCTATTTCGATTAACATTTTTATATGTTATCTTATGCAGAAATCTAAGATTTTTTTCATGTGACAATAACATAGATAAATATCAAACCAATCATAATTTAATTAATTGTTCATATATCCAGTCATGTGACATTCTACCTTCCCAAGTATGATACTATGTCAAGCTGCAAGATAAGAGACATAAATTAGGAAAAATGACAGGAAAGTTACATGAGCAGATCATCATTGGTCCTTTCTAACAATTACAGAACATTTATCTGATAGTGTTCACTATTTTTAATTGGCTGTCAAAGATAAAGGAGCACCTGTGTAGTTATACAACATACTAGAAAAAAACTACAGTAAAGTTCATGCAGTTATTTAGAAAGCATACGTATCACTAAGTATAATGTACTGTAAACCATATTTTTGTGACACCCTTGACCTGTGAACTTAAGTATTTTGATAAATATAAAAGTGATACAATATAAATGCATTGCATATTGCACAATGTGTGAGTGTACATACACAAGCTTTAAAAATTTTATTGGATGATACTGCAAAGCATGATTACTGAGAAAGCTGCTTTCACTGCTTCCATTGCGGAGAGCTGCTTGTAGATTAAAACAACCTGGCGAGCTGTTTTCATGCAGAGTGCACTTAATTCCCTCAGCTTTTGATTCTGCTATCCTTCAGCATGGGTGAATCAATGTGTCAGCAGTGAATATATGTATCACTTCCCTCCAAATGACCTTTAAAATTTTACTGCCTATCATGTCAAAGAAATTAAAATTAACAATACAGTTATTAAACTGCTAAGATTGATTAATGGCTCTTATGTTTTCTTATCTATTGAAAGCATTTGTACCATACCAAGGGGCAGGACTTTGATTCTCACCATACCTGTGAAAATGTCATGCCAAGATTTGGTGTTTTTCTTACGTGCTCAGAGGAACCTCTCCTAGGTGTAGTGGTTGATACACATTGCCAGTCAGGCAATAAATGACTGTTCTTCAGAATATTATTGATAGAAATGGAGAAAAAGTTTAAAACCTGGGGGTTCAGACAGTGAGTCCATACTGTTAGCCCTGTGGATTCAATTAGAAAAAGACCCAGGATCCTCTAGGGCTTGAGCTTTGTCCTAATTGGATTTGTTTTTGCCTTCACAACATCTGTCATTGGTTCTCCTCATCTCCATTTCCCCTGCTTTACATGGATGGTGTGTAGAGCTTGCTTGAGTCACTACAATAGATCTCCCACCATCTGCGGATGCAACCAGATGATCCACAGCAGTGTCTTTATGTTTACCATATTGACACTTCCTCACGTAATTATGGCACTGTCTGTACATTATAGGATAGTTGATAGTATTGACGATTGCTGAGAGTTCCAAGAAGACTAACAAGCTACATGTCTCTGTCATGGAATTCAACGCAAGTCATGCATGAGATGTAGAATGTATGTATTTTGATAAGCCTTGCTCTGTTATTTATCTTAACTTAGCCTGAATTAGTAATGGGTCATTGAATTCACTTAACTCCACACAAACACACATGAAGCTGCTTTATCCTGAATCATACCATCAATCCATCAAGGTCAGTAGTGTCTTCTTGGACTGACAGTGGCTCTCCAGGGTGTTACCAGAACTGCTCTTTTTAATGGGGGAATTAGCTTGCAGCCTGGGTTTTAGTTTAGTGCAGATCTTAACCAATATATACCAGGGTCCCTCTCCAGAACACTCGTGTAATAAAGAGGCAGACTAATAACAATAAAATGTGTTTTTACTAAATAGTGTTGTGTATGCCTAAATTAGCACACTCATACAAGATACATACAGAAACTAAGAAGTAAAGGGTTGGAAAATAGAGACGGTTGCATGAGCAGGAGAACCCACTTGAGAACGACAGAACTGGGTATACTCACCTGGTCACAGCGTGGAAGGAAGACGTAGCAGCGAGATGGGATAGTCTAATGGCCTGCACTAGATCTGAAGAGAGTGACAGCAAGGATATCAGGATAGGAATGGCACGCGCACCTCATGGCTGGGGAGGCTGGCTTAAATACCCCAAAACATACTCTGGGGCTGGTGCCTTTCCCTGTGGTTCTCATGGTTGAAACAAAGGTTTAATGGCTCTATAACTACCCTAGATGGGCCACTTTAGAATCTGAATATATTATTGTGACACTTCGGGAAGAGGAGACAAAGGAGGGAGAGGAATGCTGGGTGGGTTGAATGGGTCTTCCAGGGAGCTGGGCTTGTCTCGATGTCATCAGCTCTGGAATGCGGAGGTTGCTTTGAGATGCATCCATTAAGTGCTCAGGACAGCCGGCACTTTAGCTTCCATTCCAGGGCGGCTATCAAGATATGCAGAGCAGGGCAAGGCCGGCCTCTGTGGACGTGGTCTGCACACTTCCACGAAATGGCTTCTCTGAGCAGGCTGCTCAGGCTGGTCTTCGGGGTGCCTGGGAACATGGCTGCCGCCTGGGCATGACTAGGGCTTGCTAGCAGGCTGCCCGGCAGCAAGGGCAAGCTTGGTGACTGGCCCGCGAGAGATTCCCCGCGGGAACTGACCAGGGGGTGCCTGGCCAGGCTTGAGGAGGGACTCCCCGGCTGGCACCATGTTGCTAACAGCATGGCTCTGGGCCCAGGTGAGGCAGACGTCCATGGAGGCAGGAAACAGTGTGTAGGCGGTATAGTCCACAATAGAGACAGGAAAAGCAGAGTCCATAAGAGCAGGATAGTCGAGAGACAGGCACGGGCAGTGCTGCCCTAGAACAGAGTCTTTGGTGCAACTTTAAAACAGCAATGTAGGAAACTGACACAGTTCATGGCAGGCCTCAGAACAGGGGAGGGAGGCTCCTTGGCAACAAGGGTCTCAGGCAGAAGTTTTCACTTCACCTTCTGCCTGGTCCTTCTTAACTAGAGAAGGCTGGAGGTTGAACCTGGGACTTCTTGCATGCAAAGTGGCTTTTCCACTGAGCCACAACTCCACAAAACAGGTATTTTTCATTTCCATTGTTCTAATGCACAATACACAGTTAGTGCACTTTAAAAGTTCCTTCAGCAAAGCATGAACTAATTCTAATACGTTCTCATGAGTACCCATTTTCCTGCCAGTATATGTCCCAGGAAACTAGGGTTGCCACAGCAAAAGGCTGGCAACAAGTGGGAGACTTACTTGTGAATGGTTGGGGGCAGGCTTAGCTGGTTATGTAATGATGTTACTGTTGATGCTCTAGCATTCAGCCAAAACACTTTGGTTTAACCATAGAGTTTTGACTGAATGCTACTGTAACCTCTATGAGGTAATTGGTTTAGCCCAGCAGGGCAGAATCAGTAGCTAGACCAGGCAGCTGAGGAAGAAGCTGGTTGCTGGGGAGCTGAATAATCATATGCTCTTATCACCTTGAATAAGGTAATCAAATGCTGTATGTGAACAATATGATTTAAAGTGGTGTTTGTGTATTGTGTTTGGATAGTGGTACTGGGATTATATTATTTTTACAGGGCTGTAATTCCCCAAGAAGAGGACAGAAACCTGGGCTGCAGTTGCCTTGAACTGGAAGGATAGTGAAAAAAGGACTCTGTCACTTGTCTGATTCCACTAAGTTCAACAGTTTACCTTTTCAAAGCTGTATGAGTTTAGTTAAAGAAAAAACAGTTGTATTGTATGAATTGTTAAAAGGCTTTAAAAAGATTTTTTTCTTCACTTAAATTTGTGTGAAAGTTTGCTCCCTAAGCCCCATAGAACCCATACAAAGAGAAGTTACACTACAATTTCACTGGTGATGCGATGACACTGCTTCCAGTCTTGCTAGAAGTGACATCACACCAAGACACAGGCAATGCAACCTCCCCATTTTCTCCCACTGCCCAGCTGATCAGCAGTGGGAAAGCCTGATTGGGGCATGAGATCTCCTGCCCAAAGCAGGAATCTGCTAAACTTGCAGGAAACAGAACATTAACACTATAAGTAACAACCACTACTTAGCCTTCACAGTTCATAAAAGTACCACCAGTATGCTCAGAGGAACATCATAAAATTAAGAATTCAGCTAGAAATATTTTTTTCCAGGCACACACTCTAGAAAAGCTCTCAGTGCTTTGTAATGTATGAACTTCTCAGATTTTGATTCAATGAGGGTGCCTTTCTGAAAATACTTTTGGTAAGAGTCTTAGAACTTTGATTCATTAGCTTCAATGGAAAGAGAATAGGAACGTTATGCATTCTTATTTATTAATAATAGCTTTAACTTGTGCTAGTTTGATTTGTGTTTCTTTAGTATTCCTGTATCTTATTTTCTCATGTTTAGTTAGATTACATTTAAATCAAGTTTTTAACTAGAACAGCAGAGGAGGCCAAAAACGGCTGCGGCGGCCATTTGAGGGGCAGCGAGCCCCTCAAATGTAAACTGCTCTGAGTGGGCTTTAAGTTGTCCTGAAGGGCGGTATATAAATGGAATGTTGTTGTTGTTAATGTTGTTATTGTGTTTTATTTTCTAAGATGTCTTGGCTAGTTTCTTTGGAGAGAGAGAGCATAAAATATTTCTAAATAAATAAATATAATAAATAAACATCTGAATTTTCCTATAAGTCAGAAGCCTGAACCCGGTAAGTGGGTGAATACCAGAGAGAGCATTTATGGATCTCACAAAACTTTGACATAGTGACTTGTGCACTGCTAAAATTCTACCAAAGAGATGTCTAAAGTTCCCATGTTGGTCTGGGGGAGCCCAGTGACGCCTGGTGTGGGCTTTCGGGGACCACAGTTCTCTTTGTCAGATGCATCTGGCAGGGAGAGCTGTGGTTATCGAGGGCTTATACTACATAGAAATTGGATGCTTTTACTGCTGAAAACTAACACGGCAAACTGACTACACACCAAAAGGAGATGTTTACATTTACTAGCAAAGGAATGTTTTGGTTTCCTCCCCCCTAATTGCATCTTGTTCCTCCTCTCCTTCTCTCCCCTCTCCCCCCTCCTCTTCTGTATTTGACCAGTTTGTATCATGCATCTGACAAAGAGAACTTGATTCTCGAAAGCTTATGCTGCAATAAAATTGGTTAGTCTTAAAGGTGCTACTGGACTCTTTTTGATTTTGCTACTACAGACTAACACGGCTAACTCCTCTGGATCTTTGACCATGTTGGTTTGTTTAGACACTCATTCCTACTTAAGAAACAAACACATGGATTCATATATGAGCATCCTGCAATATGTGTGTGTATAGTGTATATATATACACATTTATCTGCATGCATTGGTTGCCAAACATCGGTCTGTGTCTTTTTTGCTTTCTTCTGGGATGCTTCTTGAAATTTGGCAGGGAGAATCCAATATGTGGTTCTTTGAGAATTTTATTCTAATTGAATATGCAAAAAAAGTGGCAGCCAGAAATGTTTTTCTTAAAACAAAATGAATTCAAAAAAGGAAAAACCTTATTTGCATTCCTCACATTACTTCCAGATGACAGGTATGTATATGCTTTCACTTCAGAAAATGTTTTACATGTCAAAGATTCTGGAGATTATGCTTGTACAATTATGATTTAAGTGTTAAAAATCTAGGTCCACTAAATCTTGTCCACTAAGAGTTGGGTAATTTGAGCCACAAAGGGGATTGCCATTCAGAAAAAAGATGGTGTGTGTGTGGGAGGGGGTAATTTTGTGGACCATGTTTCCTCTTCTTCTCATAGAGTGCACATTTCAGCCTGCTTTAAAACTATTCCCTTTAGAGGCAACCTGGCTTGAGGCCTATTTATAAGCTGGCACATTGATTATTTTAGAGGCTGCTATAGGAGAGGAGATTGCAGCAGGCAACCAGACTCTTCAGTACTATCCTGAAGAAAGATGGGGAACAGAATGAACTATAATTTAATTGGATACTGTTTGGGTAAAATTCCCCTCTTTCACACTCTGAGCCTGAAGGAGATTTTGAATTTTCCTCTACTCTGTACTTATGTTTTGAACACAATAAAGGTACAGTAAGAAAAGAAAAATATCATGCCCCTGTCTGGGTGTGGCTACGCCTGGCACCCTGCTGCCTGTCAGGGGCTTCAGGTAAGTAGATTCGCCCCGCCTTGGCTGGGGCACAGCTGCACTGGGTCCCTTGGCATCTTGCTGGGGCTTTAAGTAAGCAGCATTGCCCTGCCTTGGCTGGGGTGCCACCGCACGTGGCACTCTTGTGCCTGGTGGTTGCTTCAGGGAGGGTGCCTTGAGGCTCATCGCCAGCGCTGGTTTGTGGCAAGAGGGGGGGTATACATAACCCACACACCCTCTTGTCCACTCCATCACCTTGACTGCCTGCTGCCTCCTTTCTCACTCCCTTCCATACACAGCCCCATTCTTCTCCTCCTCATCTCTCCTTCTCCTACTTGCTCTCAACATCACACATTTATTTCTCTATCTACTCCTCAACTCTCTCCCACCCCCCTTGGCTCCCTACTGAAGCTGTTTATATAGAGCTTCCTGCTTTGCTCTCCTCCCTTCCTCTCCTGGGTTGATTGTTCTTGATCTTGGCCAGCTGGGGAGGCCTCCAGCTGTCCCTCCCTGCTCTGATCTCCACCCTTCTTCTCCTGGGCTGATTGCTTTTCATCTGGGTCAGCTGGGGAGGCTCTCAGGTGTTTCTTCCCAGTTCTGGCCTCTCCCTTTCCCCTTATTCCCTACTTGGAGGATGGGGCTTGCAGGGCTTTTCCAGGCAAGGTGGCCTGGTAGCCTCCTCTCCATGGGTGTCTTTGTGGCTAGGCAGGTCCCCTGGGCAGGTGGCATTTTTGTGTGCCTGATGCCCTGCTTGCTGGCCTCACTGCTTTTGGGGGTTAGGACTGGGAGGGACTGTTTTGTGGTCGGTTTAGTCTTGACTGGAAGGTGGGTGGTGCAGGGGGAATGCTGCTTGGGTCCTGGCTTATGGGCACCGGTAAGCTTCATTTTTGTTTTTCCATGTTTTTAAACCTCTACATGAAACCACTGGGGGAGGCCATCTAAAGATTTTGGCTGGATTGTCACCAATATGAGGGCTAATAAGATGAAATTTAATCCTGAGAAAATGCAGGTTTTACTGGTAGTCAGAAGGACTGACCAAGGAATGAATGTGTCTCTTCTTCAGAATGGCAATACACTTCCCCTAAAGAAACAGGTTTATAGCTTGGTAGTTCTGCTGGGACTGAATCTCTTGTTGGATAACCAGTGGTTTCCAGATAGTCCTTACATCAACTTCAGCTAGTGAAAAAATTGTGGCTTTTCTTGGGCAAAAAAGATCTTGCCACTGTTGTGTGCACTCTGGTAGCATCTAGATTAGACTACTGCAGTGAGATGTAAATGGGGCTGCCCTAGAAGAGTGCTTGGAAGCCACAGTTGGTATAGAATGCTGTAGCAGCTGAAATTCTGACAGCAGTAGGTCACAGGGACCGTATGACTCCAGGCGTGTTTCACTGACATTGGTTCCTATTTGGCTTCTGGGCCCAATTCATGATGCTGTTATTGACCTTTAAAGCCCTATATGATTTAGGACTGACCTACTTTACAAGCCCCCTACGCACATATGAACCTACCCAACCACTATGGTCTTTTTCAGGAGTTCTCCTTGGGGTGCCCACACCAGCTAGGGCTAGAAACAGCTTTCTCACAGTGATATTGAAATTATGGAATTTCCTTCCCAGGGAGATCTGTCTGCCCTTCTCTAACATTCTCTTCTTAAAGCAGGTGAAAACCTTTCTATTTCATTTGGCATTCTCTGACCCTTCTTACTGGACATGTGTTTAGTTTGTTATTTTTAAAGGTTTTACTTTAAAAGTATAAGAATTTTAAAGGAAATACTATGTATTTCAAAATCTTGTTTTAATGTTTTTTATTGTTCTCCACCTTGGGGATCTTAAGTTGGGTGGGAAGGCAGTGTAGAAATGTAATAAATAAATAAAAAATCACTTTGTTCTAGAACTGTAAATTTGTAGACTGGCCTATAACCACATGAACTTAGTTGCTGAACAGGGTTTAGCGACTATAAATTGTTATATATTTTAGTTGTTTTTCATATTAAAGCTGTTATGAGCAATTTCTCATTCTGGTTATCTGTGGACCAAGAAAGATGACACCCAGAGCTACTTTTTAGGGCCAAATTATGTATCTGAAGTTCTAGTCATAATTCTACTGAATGATGTGTAGTTGGACCCTACATCATGTTTATTTATTATAGCTTGGATCCTATGAACAAGTTCCCATGTGTGTTTGATATTTCTTGCCATGGAGCACATTTTCTCAAATGTTAGTTCTTCTGTTCGCTCAAGATCAATCATTTTCAATGAGCCTGGCACAATGGAATGCATCTTTCTTCATCTCCATTTATTTCACAGAACATTTGAAACATTCTACCTCTATTGTGTTTCCTAACTGTATGACCTAGTTAGTGAATTGGCATGGAAACATGCATAAAAGTGCAAGAGTAAAAACAGACCTCTATTTAAATTTTAAAAAGTTGATTGCTATTTTAAGCACTGTTTGGTATATAAAACATCTCAGTCACAGAAACACGGCATGTACAGAACAGTGAGATCTAACAAGGAAGAAGTTTCTTCCATCCTGTAGTTTGACAGCTCCCAGTTCTCGAGCAATTAAAATCACTTCAGACGTCTACAGAGTGTCTCTTCTTTTTTTCCAGTTTCTCCTACCAATAGAATGGAGCAACAAATTAGTTCACCATTTTATATGAGGGTTGCTTGGTTTCCTAATAGAAACTGGGACATAAGTGGGAGACTAACTGAATTAAATGATTCATAGAATTAATGTGTTGCTTTTAGAAAGTAAGCTGGAGCCTCAGATTACGAAGTGATATAATGATAATGTCCTTTCTATCCTCTGTAAATATAAGCCTCAAGCACTTCTGAATAGATTTGGCAAATACTAAAGATAACTGCAAAACTTTGAGACATGAAGCTTTTAATGTAAAACCTGGCCACACGCCACTTTATGATTGATTAATACAAATGGCCTGGCCGTCAAAGGGGAGAGGTAAATTGTGTAAGGATCCTGGCCAGCATTCATCAATATATGTTCATTTGCTTGATTTATTTTACTAAAAAAAAATTCTAGTAAAATCTAGAGCTTGAACTATGAAAGCAAAACCCATTTCTACTAAATTGTATGAATTTCATCTAACTAGAACTTCTGAATGACAGTGGTACTCTGAAGGAAATTTGGAAAATTTCAGCAGGTAAAAACCAGAAAAAAATAGTAAATGTTCATTTGTTTGAAAGTGATCACTACGTATAATTTGAAACTGAATACATTGCACAGCTCAGAGGACATACAATAGGAGTTTAACAATAGCCAATATTACTAATGTGTGCTTGCACAAATGTTTTCCCAGTAAAAGAAGTAGCAGCTCCATTCAATAGTTAGGAGGATCATGTTTAACAAAGATCCCATTTCCCAGTGGAGGTGGGGGGATCCCCTGCTTCCACCCTTCACCACCACTTACCTAGCTGGAGGGAGGGAAAAATGTGGGAAGGGGCCTCCCAGGCATGCTCCTGGGGTGGCACAACATCATCATGCCACCCTGCAAGTGCTCCTGTGCTTCATAGCGGGCCAATTTGTGCCCCAAAAAGGGCTGAATTGGACCCATTTGTGGCCCAAATGAGCCTGCTGCAAAGTGTGCGTGAAGTGATGTCATTGTGCAGGCACAGGGCACATGCACTTCGTGCACGCATGAAAAGCATGATGGGAGCAGCAAAAAGGTAAGTGCCAGGTCCCCTACTCCTGCCAGAAGGGTAAGGTGACCTGGCAAACCTATGTTCAGATTAAGGAAATTTATATAATATATATAGTTCCATTTTTAGGGAAAGGGAAAGAACTTAGACTGGGCAAAATGGTTAGAAGTGGTTTTTGCAATGACTTTCACAACTGATCTTCACTCTGTATGCTCATTACAAAGATTGCTGAAAGCCTTCCTCTGTCAGCTTTGTGTAAAAAAATGGGGATGATTTCTCCTAGCTGTCTGCCAAAGAGAATCATGTGAGGAAAAGATATGTAATACCTGAAACATTCATCCCAGTTGATATGAGGGAAAGAAGCAGGTAAAATTGTATTTCCAGTTGAAAGCAATGTAAATGAAAAAGAAACCAAACAACATTTATTTCTTTATTTAAAACAGTTTTATGTCAGCTTCCAGCCAATTAAGGTCCCCAAGGTAGAAAACTTTAAAATAATTTAAAACATTGGAAACATTAAACATTTCAGACATGATACAAATACCAACAAAATATTTAAAACCGGTATATAAAACAGAAACATAGAAACACACATCCAAGGAGGAGAGCTAATAAGAGTTAATGAGGGAACGCTAAAATAAAGTCTTTACTCACAAGCTGAAGATAATGATAAAGGGAGATTGCAAAGCTTCTTTGGGGAAGGAGTTCCAAAGTTTGGGCATAACGCTTGAGAAGGCCCTTTCTGAGCTTGGCATCTGTCTAGTTCGTCATAGAACTCCTAGCTGCAATACTAAATCTAACAGAATGAAATCAAGTTTATTTGAACAGTTTTTCGGAGGGGTTGGCCACTTCTCATCTGTTCTATGTGATGCTATGTTATGATGCAGGAAACTTCAGTGCGTTGGAAAGAGTGGAATTCAGGGAACTATGAAATGGAAGAAATGATGTGGCAATGGGGGGAAGGGGGGCACCAACCCCCAAAGGGGGTACTCAAGAAGGTTGAGAAAAATGAATCAAAATAAAGTGAATGCTAAAGAATTCAAAAATAACTACCCAGTACAAGAATATTTGATCAAATGACAAACAATAAAATGGTGTAGTTAAAACAATATTAATGTAGTCCCTAATGTATTAGTCCCTTTCCCTGGTTTAATAAAATTGTTGAAGAAAATGTACATATATATTTAAAGGAAGTCATATACATACAAACCAGCCTTCAAATAACTATTAGATAAACATCACCACTCACCCACCTACACATATCTATATCTAGATCATCTATATCTATATCTAGGGCTTTTTTTCAGCAGGAACACGGTGGAACGGAGTTCCGGAACCTCTTGAAAATGGTCACATGGCTGGTCCCCTGATCTCCAGACCGAGGGGAGATTAGATTGCCCTCCACGCCACTCGGCAGCGCAGAGGGCAATCTAAACTCCCCTCTGTCTGGAGATCAAGGGGCGGGGCCACCAGCCATGTGACCATTTTCTCCGAGGGCAACCCACTGAGTTCCACCACCTCTTTTCCCAAAAAAAAAGCCCTATCTATATCTATATCTATATCTATATCTATATCTATATCTATATCTATATCTATATCTATATCTATATCTATATCTATATCTATATCTATATCTATATCTATATCTATCCATGCTTTGCACCTTGCTAGCCTTTTACAAATATTTGGCACCAATAAGGCAGATGATGCAATTTCATAAGACTATCTACCCACCAGTTGCAGCTTGTTTCCTGAATAAATGCTTGAAATTTGGCCTGGACAATGTTCAGGATAATTTTAAGCATGTGTCCCTTGTAGGCTCAGCAGCTGTGGAAATTTGAAAAAAGTGGCAATGAACTGTCTCAGTGGTCTGTTTGTAGAGGAAGAGAAGTAAGATTTCTGCTTTCAGTGCTTTTATTTGATGAATATTGTAGCAGTTAGGTCTTTGGCCAATATAACAATCCTGTGACAGCCTTTAGTTAGTGATTAATAGAATGGGAACTCCAGATGACAGACATGATGCAATTTGAAGGGGAGACCATCTTCAGAAGATGCAATTCACTTTGTTAGCCTTTTTCCATCTACCAAAATATTTCAGCCTATTAGTCTGTAAGAGTATTCACCAACTTTCTGGGCAAGATGCCCATCTGAGTTAATGACAAACCATGTCCCATCTCCAGCAGAGTCCTTGCTGTTACCTCTATACTCTACTGTTACTGGCAAAGGCTCTGCCAAAATAGTACTCATTTTCTTTTCCCCTATATGAGTTATGAGTTCCCATAAATGAGTTAAATTTCCCAAAATACAATATATTTTGTATTTATTTAAATTTATTTTGGTAACTAGACTCAAGACCAAAAGAAGAACATGACAGATCTTATTGCTGAGGAGAGAATTGTGTGCTGCACAACAGAAATTTATATAAACTGCTCTCATGGGGAATTACAAACAATTGCAAACGTTGGCTTATAGCAGAATTAGTGAATGAATTTGATAATGGAAGAAGCTGTTTTTAGTCTAACGCTAACCTCATTCAGTCTTACAGCAGCTTAGATTAGGACCTGAAGCCACAAACATGGCTGGATTGTTCTTCCTTTGCTCCAAAACATGCCAGGAACACCTTTCCTGCTCTGTTTAGCACATGGGATAACAAGTAGCACGCAGGCATAGTTTCTTACATTGTTTCATGCAACACTATTATAGTATGTTAATGAACTAACATGCTAGTATTAATTAAAGGAAATGGCTCAAATTGATTATCTTAACATGATGGAGAAATCAATCACTGCAGGAAGATATTGATTCAATAGATACTATGACAAATTGTGCATGCTTGCTGGTTCAGTTCAAAGATCTTCCATCTCAATTCTGGGCCATTATCACATGCACCCGTAAGCCTCTGGAAGATCGTGCAAAACTCATGACATGAAGCATCTTCCTTGCATGATTTCCTGGCACGATCCCTTTTAATGGCATGATGATGTCAGAAATCGCACCATTAAACTGGATTGTGCTGGGAAATCATGCTAGGAAGACACCTTGTGCCATGAGTTTCATGTAATCTTCCAGAGGCTTTGGGCATGTTGCACTCAATTAATCATTTATTATGGTCGCAAGACCAGCCAAGCTTTGGGCATGTGAAAACGGCCCTGCTCTTCCTTTGCGACCACAAACGTATTCATTTCTGTACCTTTTCCCATTTGCCCTTGCTGAATTTTTCTCACACTAATGTATAGATTTTCAGTGCTGTCTATGCATCAATAGAGTTCCAACACCAATAGAAGAGTATTTAGACCATACCGATATGTTGGCTCATTTTGTACCACATTACAAGGCCTGAAAGATTGAGCTGCAGAGAACCTGTGAATGTAGATAGGGAGAGAGATGGACAGCCCCAGGCAAGGGGTCACATTAACATGGCTTGTTCTCTTCTGATTTCTTCTAGCAAATCTCTGCTGGATTTTTTCAACAGCAATAGCAAGAGCCGCTGATGTGTATGATTCCCTCAGATATTCCTTTGTAGTTCTATAGACAGATGACTCTGAGCCCTTCATTTGGCTGCTTGGGTCTCCCATGCAGCTCAGATGTAATTCTGACGTGGAAAGCTGTAATCTGTAGCATGGAAAACAGATAAGGATAGATATTTATTAGAACAGGTTCCTGCTAACACAACATGTTCTCATTATATTTTACAAAAACTAAAACTTTTACTACTTTCTGTGACATAAGTTAATTAGATCTGGCTATTGAAAAAAAACCCTTATTTTTTTTAAAAAATCCAGGTCGTGTTTCAGGAGTCTCTAAAGATCTAATTGTTAGGTCAGTATTACAATGCTTTAATTAAGTAACAGTGCAATGCTGGGGGGAGGGGGAGTGCCCTGGGAGCTGACTAGGAGTTGTGCTGGTGTATCCCAGACTTATGCTGGTGTAAGTACTCCTATTCTGGCACAGTGGCCCGGTGCCTCTCCACCCAGGTCCCCCACTGGTGCTCAGTTACAGCGGCTGGGTGCGGGTGTAACCAGGTTGGGTGTAACCAGGTCCCTGTGTCGGTGAGCTGGGGGGAGTGGGTGGGACATGAGTTAGTCAGCTTCCTAAACCATTCCAGGCATGGGAATACCTCCAACAGCAGTAAAAAATTATGCCACGAAAAATGATGACATAGCCCATAGGCACCCACTGCACAAGAAAAGTCAGTTGCCCCCCCCCCCAATGCCTGGCTCTGCCCAAGCAGCCCAGCACAGGATGCCAACTACTTCAGGAACCAATCCACTACTGCCACTTTAGTGCCTGAGCCCCCTTCCCTGTGGCCAATCAGTTACCTGAGCACCCTACATAACCTCTGGCCAGGATTCCCATAACCCCAGGAAAGTGGGAATGTAGCTGGAGGCTCTGCCTGAGAGCCCCCTGCTGTGGGAACTTACAGCATGAGGCAGGAGAGGGTGCTAGAGGTAGCAGGGCAAGATTGCACAGGGGGAACTTAGTCAAATGTGGAGAATGCTTCACACTCAAAAGTGGAAGGAGAGTCATGTCCAGAATGTCTGACTGACAACAAGCATTTTTGGGGATACAGTACCCACCCAATGAAGTGAGGAAACAAATCGACAAGGCCAGACTAGTACCCAGAAACAGCCTGCTCCAGAACAAACCTAAAGGAACTAACAACAGAACACCACTGGTTGTGACCTACAGTTCCCAGCTCAAACCCATCCAATGTATCATCAGTGACCTACAACCCATCCTGGAAAATGATGCCTCACTCTCACAAGCCCTGGGTGGAAGACCTCTCCTTGCCTACAGACAGCCCCTCCAACCTTAAACGACTTCTCACCTACAACCATGAATCGGCTAGCAGAGTCACCCCTCACCAACACAGGTACCAGACCCTGCAACAGACCCAGATGCCAGCTCTGCCCTCATATCTACCCAGGAAATACAATTACAGGACCCAATGGCATCAACTACACTATCTCTGGCTCTTACAGCTGCTCATCCTCCAATGTGATACATGCCCTCATGTGCCAATAATGTCCATCTACTCTGTACATTGGACAAACCAGCCAACCTCTGTGCAAAAGAATAAATGGACACAAATCTGACATTAAAAATGGCATCATCCAGAAACCAGTGGGAGAACACTTCAATCTATCAGGACATTCCATCAAGGACTTAAAGGTTACTGCAGTTCAACAGAAACCTTTCAAAAACAGAATCCAATGAGAAGCTGCTGAATTGGAATTCATATGTAAATTTGACTCAGTCAAGCTGGGATTGAATAGAGACTATGAATGGTTATCTCATTATCAGAAGTAACTGACTTCCCTAACAGAAGCAAACTGATCTCCATATCAGAAGCTACTGTTTGCATCTACTCCTCCCTCCCCTCTCCACCTATATATCTGACCAGTTTCTTCTTACCCTCCATGCATCTGACGAAGAGAACTGTGATTCTCAAAAGCTTATGCTATAGTAAAGTTGGTTAGTGTTAAAGGTGCTATTGGACTCTTTTCTATTTGACTGACAACTACCACCCAAGTTCCCATGCAGGTTACCCATCTCTTGAGTCCTGGCTTAGGGAGAGGCAAGGGTGCAATGATAAGTAAGGAGCTGGGAAATGGCTCCTTCATCCACACTGGCTTCTCCTTTTCCCCACCCTTTACCCTCAGTGCTGCTCTCTGTGGTTGAGGATCACTGGGTGGGCTTCAGACCCTGCCTGCAAATGAGCTTGACCCATGTCTCCCACAGAGGCAGTTGCCCAGGAAGCCACACGCCAAACAGCTGTTTCAGGGGGCTTCCAGCAGCCCATGTTGGGGCTCTGTTCACCCTCCCTCAGCTGGGATCCCCCCCCCCCGGGCAGAGAAGAGAGCATAGTGGCAGGGTGGTGTGACTGGCTGCTTGCTCAAATAACTTCCCTGAGATGGTGGGCGCACAACACCCTCACAAGATCAGAGCTCAAAGCAGCCACGCAGCAGCAGAACATCCAGATGTAGATGAGGTGCACTTTCTTGCTGGAGGGGCACCCATCATCTGGTTGCTGGCAGCACCTGTGGCAATGGAGCCGCCGCTGCTGCCCCCAGCCATGGACACCCTCCCAGAACATAAACCAGGACAAAGCCTCCCTGACTCGAAACTGACTAATAAATAAGTGGTTACTGACAAGTCAGGGGAAAAAAGACAATGTATAAACAAAGAATATATATATATATATATATATATATATATATATATATATATATATATATATATATATATATATATATATATATATATATATATATAATAAATAGTAAAGTGCAAAGTGACAGTGCTAATACATATAGGAAATACTGATTTGATAATTATACAATAGGTACCATCAATATAATCACATTAAACAGCGAAAATCCTCATCTATAGAACAGTTCAATAAATAGTAATACAATGCATAGGTAAGAGAACCTCATAGAAGGTAGGAATGGCAACGGCTAAACCAAACAAGTCTATAAATAGCTCTGTGAAAGCCTTGTTTATCAGCCTCAGCAAGATGACAAGACATTAATCAGAGGCTGAGGAGATTGGATAGCCTGTGGAAAGGGAAATACCCCTGAATCTGAATATGTAGATTGTCTCTGAAATGAAGACCATGAGTTTCCTAGCAAGCTGAAATTCAATAGAAATTCAAGTAGAAGTTCAAAATATATTTTAGGGTTTGCAAAATTAATTTTAATTTTCCAAATCAGTTAGTTGTCACTAAAACAAAAACTTGATCTCCTCCTTAAAGCCAATTCAAAAGGTTCCACTAAAGAGTTGCTGCTCTGTATGTGGCATAAATATAGCCACTGACCATTTGCAGACTGAAATGTGCAGTGTCTGGAAAGCGTTATCTCACCATCAGTCAGGAAAGGCAAGATATCACCAATTCCAGGACTTTTTTTCTGGGAAAAGAGGTGGTGGAACTCAGTGATGGAACTCAGGACTGCAAAATGATGTCATTTTGGGTCAGCTGGAACAAGGGGGAAGTTTTTTAAAGTTTAAATTGCCCTTGGCGAAAATAGTCACATGGCCGGTGGCCCCGTCCCCTGATCTCCAGACAGAGATCAACGGCGCGGAGGGGAATCTAAACTCCTCTCTGTCTGGAGATCAGGGGGGCGGGGCCATCAGCCATGTGACCATTTTCAAGAGGTGCCAGAACTCCATTCCACCACGTTCCTGCTGAAAAAAAGCCCTGACCAATTCTCTCTATCATTCAGATTCAGGGGATGAAAGAGCCAATGGCTGTTCCCTCACTGGCTGCCATCACAGCAAGAGTGTTTCCACATCACTGCAAACGTGAACATGCATTTTCAGAATAATATGGAGAATTAGCTTGCTTGTTTGTGCAGGGAATAGTGGCTGTGAATACCTGTGAGGAGCATAGTTCAATAGGGAAAAGGGCAACAGGTTTAAAGATTTGATGAGAAATTATTGAAGGACTTGGTCGGCGGAGGAACTTATCCTGGGTAAATACTAGCAAGTATTAAATCAAAGCAAATAATAAACCAAATCACAAGCAAAATAGCACATTTCATAACCACACCCAGAAACTATCAATCAGAACTATTCCAATTTGGAGCAGGAGCTACATCAAGCTAGAAGTATAAATATGGGGAAATGGGGAAGGACAGAAAAGAAGAGAGCAACTAATCTTCCAGATCTGAGGTCCTTTATAGCAGAAGCAAAACATCAGCTCTCTGTGTGGTATAGTGTGGGTTGGAAAACAGTGGTGTGGGTAGTTTAAGATGGTAAGCAAAAGATATACCTTTCCTATACTGCATAGAAATCAAGAGGAAGAAGGAAGATCTAGTGTGTTTGGAGCCTGTTGCAGTCCATGGGAGGCTCTACAGGAGACTTAGGAGCAGGTTGAATGATTTCAGCAGGAGTGGACCAACCATGAATTTGTGGTAGCAGGTAGAATCCAGCTACAAAAGTCTGGGGGCTGAGACATAGCTTTTATGCACCTTTAGTTGCATTGAGAAGGGGACAGTGTCTCTGTTGTGATGGGTTTGGATCCAGGCTAGAAACTTTGAATCTTATAGGAAGATTTGAATTTTGTTGACTGTAACTTCAAATATGAGCGTGATTTGGGGAAAGTATGGAAGAGTCACCCTAGGGTGATTAATTTACTTGACTGCTGGCCAGCTCAGGCCTGTTAAACAAAGGCTGGGTAGTGTCTTGATGGATCTGTGGTTTAATGACCTTACTGGCAAGCCTGATTAACAAAGGCTAGGAGATGGATGATGACTTGGCTTCAATTATGATTTAAGTTTTCTGTATTGTAAGGCAGACTCCTTGATGGTCCTAGAAAGTTAATTATTGCCCAGCAAAGTTTGATCTTTAAACATAGCCTGAATTTTGATGAGCCCCAAGAAGCCAAAGGATAAAATTATTGTCAAGCGAGTCTCCAGGCCTCCAGGGGAGCTTGGCTAAATTCCTGTCAGAGAGCCAGCTTTTCTCTTCCTGTATCCTGATTCCAGTTTCTCAAACATTGATTCTTTCATGCAGTTTCATATGGCTTGAGAAGTTATGGAGGTGACCAAAAAACATGGCTTCCAACTCAGGGCTGCTTTTAGGGTTACAGGAGAAGCTCCCCAGGATCTTGATGTGGGGAAGAATAGACACTAAATCTCCTTGCAGCAATCTGATTGGCCCTGCCAGCCTTCCAGTGAGTATAATAAAAGTTTTGTCTCCACTGCTCTGCAGAAGTGTACTGCCTATCATCAGGATGAATTGTAACTGATAGTGAAACTCAATGCTTCCACCTGGACTGAATTGAGACCTAGGCTTCCTGTCTCATTACCAATGCTGCTTTCTCCACACCCACTACCTCTCTGCATACCTCACCCTATCCAATCATGCCTGCTATTGTCATTTACCTACTATTGTCATTCAGCATCTGAAATCACTCCACTCTCCTAGATAAAAGGACAGATGGACTCACAGTCTAGCTGTATATGAAGAAGTGAGCTGTGACTCACAAAAGCTCATACTCTACCAAAAATTTTGTTAGTCTTATAGGTGCGGACTCTTGTTCTTTTCTACTGCTTACAGACTTACACGGCTATCCATCTTGATCTGTCATCAGGATGGTAAATATAATCTAAGCCTTGGATCCTATTCCTCCCACCCAATCTGCACAGCAGCCTGACCTTTGATCCCTGTTTCTCCCAACCCTGTCTTCCTGCCAAAGAATGAAATGAAAATCAATTAAACATTAAAATCAATGAAATATATATAAAAATCAGTTTTTCATCAATTCTACTTCCTGTGCCACACCATTTCTTATTGAAGTTTTAAACTGAACCTTTAGATATGCATGATTTATCTGAATAAACCCTGGAAAATGGCACTCCATTTCAGACGGTGGGAAAAACACCTTAGGAAGAAAAGAAAAAAACATGGATTCCCCTTTTTATTCTTTTTCAGTGTATCCTGACAATTGGGGTAATCAGTATTATTAAAATGCATTTATTATTTGATGAATAGATAAGTATTTTTATCATTGTGGGCTTTCAAAATCAAGAAATTACTGATATAATGAACTTTTTTTTTGCATTGCCATACAAAGCCCTGTCTGTACGATCCCTGATATTCTACCATGAAGCAGCTATATCGAAAAGCATTCTTGCTTCTCTGCTTAGACATTTGTAAGTGATGCCCCACGGAAAAAAGGCCTAATTTAAACAGTTGTTCAAAAGATCAGGTGGTATTGCAAGTATTAGCAACACATGCTGGGTTATATCTATGATGGTTTCAGTACTAAGAAGAACAGCTGAAGACTGATATGGCTGCATATGAATCTTTTTCACAATCAAAACCAAAAAAGATAAATCCATGGGAAGAAGGAAAAAAGGTGGGCTACTAAGGAAAAATTAGGATGCAAGAATATTTTTGTTTTTTTGGAATTCAGAACTTTATGGAGTTTTTTATTGTTTGAGGAGTCTTGCTTAGTCTATTTCTTAGCGCTCCCCCACCATGATTGGTAGTTCCACCAAATATTAGACATTTGCTTTATGCTTCTTACACTTGTCCTTTTTAGCATTAAACAATTTTTCAGTAACTTCCTGTATTGCCCATGGTTCAAACAGATTCCAGCAAGCAATATTCTTGAACAAAAGGAAGCAGCTTTATTCAGCTAAAATGTAGCAAAAACAACAATTCTCCACCCAATAACCTTTCAAGCAGTCTTCCAGGAAGCCAAATCAGTCCTTCCAGGCAGGCTGGTCTCTCAGCAGCTGGGCTCTCCTTCAGAAAAGTCGGCCCCCTTATCTAGTCACCCTTCCCATCACCAGGTGCTTTTAATTTACAGTGCTGTATGGAGGTTAACTCTCTGCTGCCCTGAGGCTGCTATTCACATGGAGAAGGACTCTGTGGCTCACCACCAATCTCCTCATTATCACAATGGTCTTCAGGCATTTTTTACTACATTCCACCCCTTGGTGACCACACAACCTTCCTCCATGCTTTCTCCATAACAGTCCAAGGTCTAGCTATTTACATATTTAAAAACATTCCCTAAGACTCCTATTTTTCCATCATCAAGGAAGGTCTTCAGGGCACTACAATCTCAAACAGAAAGAGAAAACAAGTATTAATATCACAAAGACTCTTTCAAGGGTTATTCTTCCGCAGTTTTGCCACGTCTAGGCATACTGGGGAAGCAACATTAGCCACCATGACCCAATAAGTGGCTCCTGGTCCCTTATTGATAATTTCGCCTGATTCGTTGGGTTTGTTTGGATACACAACCCAAACTTTCTTCCCTGGGGTAAGGTCAGCATCTGTGGACTCAAACCTTTTATTTCCTCTTACAGTAGGTTGTCCCGGGCCTGCCACTTCTTGTATATCAGGTATGTGTATTTTTTCACATCTCAGCTGAGCAACACATTGACCTGCCTGACAGTTTACATCATACAGAGTGGTATTATGCAGAATTACCTGCAGTTCACCCTCCTAGCA
The DNA here is from genome assembly GCF_028583425.1 of Eublepharis macularius. Classification (NCBI taxonomy): domain Eukaryota; kingdom Metazoa; phylum Chordata; class Lepidosauria; order Squamata; family Eublepharidae; genus Eublepharis; species Eublepharis macularius. Next base: position 66,245,734 of record NC_072793.1, read on the forward strand.
CCTGAAGACCTTTGAGGGTTAGTCCAGATCATGGGGCAATCTGACTATAAGTTCCAGGAGGGACTGCAGCCCCAATCCCCAGAGGAATGGCCACCTGTCCTCCTGCAGAGATGGTCACCTCCTTTGGTGTTACCAAATCTGCCCCAACACTATTGGGCATAGCCTGAATTGGCAGTATACCATATGGATGAACTTTCCAAACTTTTAAGTACGGCACTGGGGTAGGTACTTTCAAACCCACCATCCTCTGTCTGGCCTGCTCCCAGAGGCCGACGATTCAGTTCAAACTCTGCTTGTTCCCAAACTGTCCCCCATTTTCTCAGGGAATGATCAGGAGTCATCAAAGGTAGGTGTGGGCATGGGTCTCCAGGAATAGCTGTCTTTGTTAGCCTTCTCACTGGAGCCTTGCCACGCCCCTGATTTAAAGGTGTGGGCATTTCCCACCCCTTGGATGCCTTGGATAAGGGCGGATACCATGAGTCTTCCTCAGGAGGAGCAGTCGGGGTTATTCCTCTCACCTGGTTGCCTTTGGCCTCTGTTACCTTTCCCTCTTGTTTCCCAGTAGCACATGTCTGTTTCCACATCCAGAACAAAGCAGGCGTTGGAAGGCCGTCTATCTTTTCTCTTGACACTCCTTTCCCGAGAAGCTCAAAAAACATCTGCCCCCGGATTACTTTTGGTTTCTTAACTTTATTCTCCCATCACTCCTTCTCTTCTTTAGCTACCCACGTTCTGGGTTTGTTTCCCTCTGAAACATTCCCCAGCTGTCCCAGAAGAGTCACCACATCTCCCACGACCCATCCTTGGGCAGGCCCCAGCACAGCTAATAGAGCACCACGCAGGCTGGGCGGGGCTCCTCTAATTAACCATGCTGTCATGTCAGCTGTGGGGGACATTTAGTCAGGACCTGGAAAAGCAGAAATGTAAATCCCAGTCTGCATTTCCATCCCCCTGAGCTGTACTGCTGCCTCAGGGCGAAGCTACAAGTGACGAATGACACTTGAAGGGCAAGTGTATTTCTCCATGTTCACTCGCCCTCCACTCAATCCACTTGCTGTTCAAGTGTCATTCGTCACTTGTAGCTTGGCCCTCAGAAATGGTGTTCCAGGGTGGCAAGTGCTCTTCCCAGTCCATGGGGGAACAGTACCTTTGTCTTACCCCCATACGGACCCAGTCAAAAAGGGGTTGTGCTGGACCATTAGCTCCCCTCAAGTACCCATTAATTAGTATGTCATTGGACAGAGCACCCAACATCAACAATTCTTGGGAGCTCATATGCACACCTGTGCAGCCTTGGTCCCAGAGTCATGGCTCAAGAGCTCTGTAGGCTCCTGATTAACACTTTTGAAGATTTCAGATAGCTCCTGCTGACTAAAATCCCTTACAGTTTGAGTAACCTGTGCTTGCCCCCCAGGTGGACCTTTTGCCTTGTTAGTGACTAAAAGTCTCACCTGCACTTCATCATCTCCACATCCTTCCCCCTCAGTCCACTCTCCCTCACTGGAATCCCATGAATCCACAGAATCCCAGTCTCTAGAAGCCTTGAGTGCTCTGACTATGCGGGGGTGTTTCTTCTCCTTTCTGTTTCATTTTACTTTAGCAATGTGAACAGCTATAGTCGCAGCTTGTTCCTCTGCAGCATTCCTGCCCTCTCTTGCCTTTTAAAAAGCCTTTTGCAAAATCATCTGCTGCTCCTTTAAGGCACTTATCTCCTCTGCCTGCTCTTGCACTTGCTTCCTGGCAGATTCTAACATCTCCCTTTAAGTGCAGTTAAAAGTAGCCAGCCTATTTTGCCACATTCTTCTTTATCTCTTTCATCTCCTCTCCCCACCTCTATTTTCTTCAAGCACTTAGCTACAGCCCTGGGCGTGGGGCCTCCTGCCTTCTCTAACTCAGAGTCCCATTTTGTTAGTGGGGCTATCTGGTTCAATATGTGTGCAGCTGGTGCCCATGCGCTGGTACAGGACCATCCTGTAATACAGCTTTGCACATTCTATGCATTCCTCTGTCCCCATATTGCTTCTGGAATCCTGCTGGCTACGTCAAATGTATTGCCCATGGTTCAAACAGATTCCAACAAGCAATATTCTTGAACAAAAGGAAGCAGCTTTATTCAGCTAAAATGCAGCAAAAACAATAATAATAACAACAATCCTCCACCCAATAACCTTTCAAGCAGTCTTCCAGGCAGCCAAATCAGTCCTTCCAAGCAGGCCCATCACTCAGCAGCTGGGCTCTCCTTCAGAAAAGCCAGCTCCACTATCTAGTTACCCTTCCCATCACCAGGGCCGTTTCCAGATGGCTTACCTGCACCCGGGACATTGCGCCACGTTTCGGATTGTGCCGGGGAAAACGCGAAATATCGCGTTTTCTCACGTGAGTTTTGCGCGACGTCGCACAAAACTCGCATGAGAAAATGCGATATTTCGCGTTTTCCCTGGCACGATCCAAAACGTGGTGCAATGTCCTGGGTGCAGGTAAGCCGTCTGGAAACGGCCCAGGTGCTTTCAATTTACAGTGCTATATGGAGGTTAACTCTCTGCTGTCCCGAGGCTGCTATTCACATGTGGAAGGACTCTGTGGCTCACCACCTATCTCCTCATTATCACAATGGTCTTCCAGCATTATCCACTACACTTCCTGGTGTGTAAATTGTTTCAGCTGTTGCCTATGTAATATAATAAGGGGGTGGGGGACTAACTGAAAATCGGAAGCCAATTGCTACAGTCGTTTGTTTAACAGAATAGGTTGGACCCAGCGCAATTTCTCATTCACTCAAGGCACTTACGTCAGTGGAACAGAACATTTCTGCCTTCCCCATTCCCACTGCAGCCCACTATTCTCCCCAAAATGGTGCTCCTGAGTGACAAGGAACCCTCACGGACAATATAAGAGGTGTTAGAAGAAGAGACTGGTGATGTCTCTTACTCAGGCCTTTGGGATTCCCAGAAGAGAAGGAAGGCAACAACCATAGAGTCAGTTAGATAGATAGGCTGCTATCAGTCTCCTTCCTGACAGGGGAACTTCCTTCTGTTCTCTTCCCCCTCTCTTCTTCCCTGCATGCACCAGGAGAGGTAGCATGATGTCTCCTTAGGGTTGCCAGGCCCCCTCAACCTCTGGGCAGGGGATAGGGGCTGGGCAGTTACCTTGGGGGAGAGGGGGTGCGCGCATGTGAAGTGCATGTGTGCCCCCACAGAAGTGACATCATCGGGCAACCCCTGGGAGCATGTCCAGGCTCTACAGGGGCCCAATCCACGCTGAAACTGGCCCATTTTTAGGTGCTGTGGAGCACAGGAGCACTTCTGTGCACCACAGCACCTGAAAACAGGCTGGTTCTGCTGCAGTTCAGGCCCGTTTTGAGGTGCTTCAGAGCGCAGGAGCACTTCTGAGCACTGCAGTGCCTGAAAATGGGTCAGTTTCAGCATGGATCGGGCCTGTTTTTGAGGTGCTGTGGCACACAGGAGCACTCCTGCACTCCACAGGACCTGAAAATGGGCCCGATCTGTGGCAGATTGAGCCCATTTTCAGGCTCTGCAGAGTGCAGGAGCACTCCCGTGCTCCACAGTGGCCACAATCTGGGCCAAAACGTGCCCGATCCCAGTGGCAGTGCCATGGGGGAGCCCGCAGGGAAGGTGCGTGCCCCCCACCGGTTAGGTAAGTGGGGGCAGGCTGGGGGGAGCGGGGGATCCCCCACCCCCACCAGGGGTGGGGGATCCCTATGTCTCCTCCTGAGCCAGATGGGCTACTTTCTTTCTAAAGTCATCCTAGCTAGTTCGATCAGTTACTAGTTCTTTCTCTCCACTAACCTTATGTAAATATATTTCTTTAGATAAATAAACAGTTATTGGTTCTCTAACTTGGATGAGAGCTTTTTGTGTGCAATTTGTTTAGTTAATGTGCCTTAACTAAACCCCAATAATGGTTATGGGCCCAGCTTCACCAAGTTAATTATGAGAACATACTATTTAAGTTCTGATTAACCAAGTAGAACCTCAAAACTGTGGAGAGAGAAAAAGAAAATATAAGGTATAATGGCTGCTACTATAAAGGATCAAAACACACATTCTTGAAGATGATAACTTTGCTGAATGGAAAATAAGGCTGAAGCTTAATCTCAAGAAAAAGCACCTGGAGAAATACTTCACAGAAGGCCCACCAGCCGAGTGATGACAGAGTGAAGTGGAACCAGAAAAACAATGTACCATAAGCATTGTAAGTTCTGTCTCTACCAATTATCAAGAATTGATTTAGGACTGTGAAACAGCTAAACAGATTATGATCTTATACTTAAAGAGCATGTGACAGATGATTGGGCAACCAGGTCACTTTTGCAAGATCAATTGCAAGCATTAAGATATTCAGACAGACAATGCTTTAAAAGTCACACGAGAAAACTACAGGACCAGTTATTTCAGTATGCCCAAGCAGGGGAAGAAAAAGATGATTCTGCCAAGGTTGTAGCTTTGTTTAAATCTCTAGACCACACGTTTCTGCCAGTAATCTCCCAACTTGAAATAAAGGGAAAATTAAATTTTCAAGAAGCCATCATACAAATTGAAAAGGAAGTTGCAAGTTGTAAAGCTTTAAACTCAAATTTACGAGAATTGCCTGACCAGTTTGTTCATAAAGTCTCCCTAAGAGCAAAAACCAAAGTTGCCAACTCCAGCCCTGGAGAAAGACATTTCTCAAACGATCAAATTAGCAAGCATCCTAAGGGGACTATGTTGGCCAGAAAGAGAGAATCCTTAAGCAAACAAAGGTTCACTACAGCAACCCAGTATGAGACAGGGGAAAAACTCATTTGCAACCACTCCAAAGGCAAAACAATTAACATGTTACAATTGTGGGGGTATAGGCCATAAGCAAATCGACTGCTCTTCCCCCAGAGCAATGGGGGCTCCCTCTCTTGAAAGCAAGTAATTTTAAATGCAAGACAAGTCAACAAAAGAAGTTTAGTCTGAATTCAGTCAGCATCTGTCTTACATATACAAATACCATAGTATTAGACAGTGGAGCATCTGTATCAGTCTTTCACTCTAAAGAGTTCTTCAAAGAATTAAAGGACTTAGAACAACCCATCAAGTTAAAACTGGCTGACTCACATGAAATCCTTGTCATCAGATGTGGAAATATCAGCATTCCTCTTCCACAAGACACTTCCAAAGAACAGCTAGAAATACAACATATTTTGTATGCTGCTGAATTCCAAAGCAATGTGCTTTCTATACAGCAAATCTGTGAACAACATAACCTGGAGGGACACTTTGATAAAGAGAACTTTGTACTTGCAAAGAATGGAAAGGTGTATCTCTCAGGCAGTACCAAAAGTGGACTTTATATACTGGACAAAATATCAGAGACTGTCCAAAATAATTTTTACATGGACAAATATCAAGAAGAATCAGACATAGAGAAAGACGATGAAGAGAAAGACTTTACTGATATGTTGCAGCAAGAGTCCTCTGATTGTAAAAATAGAGAAGAGCAAATAAATTTCACTACAACCTGTGACCATAAAGAATGTACCACCCTGTGGCACCTAAGATTTTGTCACAGGAGTGTAGAAACTACAAAGGAAATGCATACAAAGGGGCTTGTCAGAAATATGTGTATTAATAATTGCAAAATTAACCAAAGCTGTGTTTCTTGTTTAGAATGCAAGGCAGTATGACAGCCTTTCCCAAAGGGAAGTCAGGAGAAGACAAATGTCCCAGTACAGCTGGTTCACACAGACTTATGTGGACCACTCCCAACCACAGCGGGAGGAAATAGATACATTCTGAATTTTAGAGATGATTTAAATAGGCATAATGTTAGCTATCTCTTAAAGGTCTCAAGTGTTTTGCAGGCTCAAAGAATACATATTGATGGTGTCCAACAGATCTGGAAGAAAGTCAGAGGTCCTGCGCTCAGACAACGAAGGGAAATACATGTCCAATGAGCTCCTACAGTTCCTGAGAGACCAAGGCAAAGTTCCTGAGAGACCAAGGCATCATTCACCAAAGGACTGTCCACAGACGTCTAGAACAAAATGGCATAGCTGAAAGGAAGAATCGCTATCTGCTGGATGCGGTGAGATGCACGATTAAAAGTTCACACCTACCACACACCTTTGGAGGTGAGGCCGCCCTTACAGCTAATTACACACAAAATAGGCTACGCACTAAGGCCACAGGTATTACACCATACCAACTTTGGTTTGGCTACAAGCCATCAGTTGAGCATTTAAGAGTCTTTGGATGCAGAGCTTATGCACGTGTTCTAAAAGAAAATAGGCACAAGCTAGACGATAGAGCAGTGGCTGGCATATTCATAGGTTAAGTAACAAAGCAGAGGACGCAACGTCCAATCAGACCAAATCCTCTTGAAAAGCAGGCACAGAAGTTCAAAACAATGTACACTCAGAGAATCCACATGTTCCTTTTTATTTCAACTTTGTTCTTCTCATTTCCAAAGTTATAAATTTAATCCATATTCTGTCATTCAGTATAATCGTCCCGCTGTGCTGCCCCAACTGGAGCTCCTGGTGGGAGATTGGCAATGGGTTTGCAAGCCTTGGTTTTTCCGTTTCGCCACCACCGCTTCTTCGCAGCCTTTTAAACTGCTCGTTGTGGCTACTTGTCAAGCTCTACTCCATAGTTTTCCATAGAGCTTAACAAGTAGCCACAACGAGCAGTTTGAAAGGCCGTGAAAAAGCAGTGGTGGCGAAATGGAAAAACCGAGGCTTGCAAACCCATTGCCAATCTCCCACCAGGAGCTCCAGTTGGGGCAGCATGGCAGGATGATTATACTGCATGACAGAATATAGATTAAATTTATAACTTTGGAAATGAAAAGAACAAAGTTGAAATAAAAAGGAACATGTGGATTCTCTGAGTGTACATTGTTTTGAACTTCCGTGCCTGCTTTTCAAGAGGATTTGGTCTACTTGGACGTTGCGTCCTCTGCTTTGTTACTTGTTTTACAGACCTTCCTCTCCATATCCTGTATATTCATAGGTTACACTGCCAGCTGCAAGGGTTACAAAGTCCTGAATCTTCAGACCGAGGAAGTGATAGTAAGCAGATCAGTTTACTTCGAAGAGAACACAGAACCTCCAGGTTCAGAGGGGGTAACTCCAGATGAAGCCAAGACACAGCTCCAATATCCTGCCATTCCCAAAATCCAAGATACAAGAGAAGAGAGGGAATCAGGCAATCCAGATGTAATCCTGACAGATGAAGCTGCCTAACAAGCAGTGCCTGAACCAGAGGGGGAAAGTTAAGACGTTCTACCAAATGTACAGACAGTACCTGACGAGCAGAGGGAACCCGAAAAAGCCACACAGCAGATGCTGAGACAGTCAGAATGCTCCAACAAAGGTATCCCGGCCCCAAAGTTAAACCTGATGATTAGGGCTGAGGAAGAATTGGAGCCCAGATCCTGGACAGACATCTCAAGTTTGCCACCTGCTCAAGCACAGGAATGGAAGCAAGCTGCAAGAACAGAGTTAAATGTCATGTACAAGAACAACACATGGACACCCACTGAACTCCCTAGAAATAAGAAAGCTGTGGGGAGCAAGTGGATTTTTAAACTGAAATAAGACAATGAAGGTAAAACCCAACATTACAAAGCCAGACTTGTTGCCCAAGGCTACACACAAAGGTTTGGTGAGGATTACGATAAGACATTTGCACCTGTTCTGAAACACACTACGATAAGAACACTCCTTAGTGTTGCAGCATGCAAGAGGATGCAAGTAGAGCATCTAGATGTCGAGACTGCTTTCCTACATGGTGACCTAACAGAAGAAATCTACATCAACAAACTGGGAGGTTTCATCAAAAAAGGCATGGCAGATCTCATATGCAAGCCTCAGAAACCAATCTACGGCCTAAAACAAAGTGCAAAATACTGGAATGACAAACTAAATGACATCCTTCTAAAGGCAGGCTTCCAATGAAGTGTGAGTCTGACCCGTGCCTATACACATGATGTAAAAATGAACAATGGACTTACATTCTAGTTTACATTGCTGATCTAAGTTTGGCCTACGAGAACTCAAATGATGGCAAAGAAGTTGTAGAGCATCTGAGTAAGGAAGTCACAATCAAACAGCTTGGGAAAGTGACTGACTATTTAGGCATTCAAATACAGAGACAAGCTAATGGAAGCTTCCTGCTCAGCCAAGAACAAAAGATCAGAGATTTATTGAAAGACCTGAAATTGGAAGACAGTGCTCCCAAATACATGCCAATGGAGCCTAACTATAACAAACAAAACGTCTGAAGAGCTACCCAAAGAGAACAGATATCGTGAAATCTTGGTAAGATCTTATACATTTCAACCCTGATTAGTTCAGCAGTAGGACTATTGTGCAGAAAGTTTACCAAACCCACAAAGAAAGACTAGAAAGCCCTAATGACTTTAGTAAGATAACTCAGTTTACCAGCAGACAACATGCCTAAATTGACACTTTACATGGATGCAGATCACGCTGGGGACAAATCTGACAGGAAGTCCACAAGTGGCAACATAATCTTCCATGGTGGTGGAGCCATAAGCTGAATAAGTAAGAAACAGACCATCACTGCTGGATCTCCTGCAGAAGCTGAATATATTTCAGCAGCATTAGGATGCAGAGAAATTCAGTAGCTACTCAAAATAACTGAATATCTAGGCCTAAATATACCTACACCTGTCATCATATATGAAGATAATGAAACATGCATTCATATGTCACAAACCGAAGATGTCAATACATCTTCAAAGCACATTGACCTGAAGTACCACATAGTTAAGCATCTGTACAAAAATGAGACTATTAAATTAGTCTACTGCCCTAGTAACGAAATGATTGCTGATGTTTTAACTAAACTTCTCCAGAAAGAATGTTTTGAAGCTCTCTGAATGAAGCTGGGCCTGGTACACTGAGCCAAGATCCATTGAGAGGGGATGTTAGAAGAAGGGACTGGCAATGTCTCTTGTTCAGGCCTTTGAGATTGCCAGCAGAGAAGAAGGAAGGCAACAACCATAGAGTCAGTTAGATAGATAGGATGCTATCAGTCTCTTTCCTGCCAGGGGAACTTCCTTCCTTCCCTTCTCTCCCCCTCCTGTCTCTTCTTCCCTGCATGCACTAGGAGAGGCAGCATGGTGTCTCCTCCTGAGACAGATGGCCTACTTTCGATCTAAAGCTATCCTAGCTAGTTAGATCAGTTACTAGTTCTTTCTCTCCACTAACCTTACGTAAATATATTTCTTTAGATAAATAAACCGTTATTGGTTCTCTGACTTGGATGAGAGCTTTCTGTGTGCAGTTTGTTTAGTTAATGTGCCTTAACTAAAACCCAATAAGAGGCAAACAAAGGGTCTGCACTGGGAAGAAGGAATTTGGTGGAAATTACTCAACCCCTTCCGTTAATGGAAAATTTAGTCCAGATCCAACTGAACGTTTACAAATGTTAGGAGATCCTATCTATTTTCTGATTAACGAATACTGACTAAATATTGGCCATTTATTCTGAGTAGAGATGGGCACAGACAGCAATACGAACCAAAAAAAGCCATGAACAGCCCAATCTGCTGTTCACTAACAAGCTGTTCGTGAGGCCCCATTCTAAATGAACAGGTGGTTGTTGCAAGCCTCGTTCATTGCTGTTCATTGCTGTTTGTCAAGCCAGAAAGTCTGCAATCAATTCCCTTGGCAACTTAGGCAGGGATTGTCTGAACTCCTGCTGTTGTCCTGGAAACCCCAATCCAAGCCCAATTTAGCTTGATAGGCAGGTCTTCCTTTCAAGTGTGGAGCTCCAAATTTGTTACAACAAGGGAACAAAGACCAGGGGGGAGGGGGGCTCCCAGCTCTGGCTTTGGAGAGGGAGAAACAGCTGCTGTTGGCATTTTGATAGAGTTCATTGGAGCTTAAATTTTCTTTGTGTTTGGTGGGATAGGGATCTACCCCTTCAAGTTCCAGGGCTGCTGCCAGGCTCTGGGCCAAGCTATTATTTATTACTGGTACCTTTCCTGGTGCCTGCTCAGGTCAGGTTTCTGGGAGTGATGCAGTAGGGATCTTGACTTGGATGATGGCTGGAGGAGAGCCTGCTGGCCCCCACGAACAGCCAACCATGAACATATTCGTGAACAGGGCCATGTTCATGGTTGTTCGTGAGTCCCTGTTAGTGGATGGCAATGAACAATGAACATCAGGTTTGGGGTTTTTTTCTGTTCGTGCCCATCTCTAATTCTGAGTCTTCTGGATAATTTGAATAACTAATAACATTTTTACAATGTTTTCCATAAACCAGTCTGCCAGCTCTTAACATATTTATTTATGTCATTTATTTATGTCATTTATATGACAACATTTATATGTCATTTATATAAGACAACAGTATCTATTTATACCTTAAACTGTACCCATCAAGTAATTCAGCAGACATACTTTAGGATCTAATCAATGTATCTGAATTTCAAGAAGTGCTGTGGGGAAGGTCTTACGTGGATGTCAATATTGGCTATAGGTTTGTTTCTTTACTACATTACTAAAGGGCAAACAGTAGGGGCCAAATTAAATGTGACATTGGGAGAACCATGAATGAATATCCCCAGCATTTTTTGAGGAAATAGCAGTTGCAGGAAAATAGTGAACTGATTTTCAAGTCCTGGACAACTGACATCAATAATGAAGTTTATTTTTTTCTGTTAAATTTCATCTATGATCAAACATGTCCAGAAGCTACAGTTTCATCCTTCATGTTTGTTTGTTTTTTAAACTTGAATCATCAAGTTGAACTGTCCAGGGTCTACAGCCCAGCCCCCGGACTTACTTGGAAAAGAGGACGGGAGACCCCTGGGAGACAGTGGTCCAGCTGCCTCAGCAGACAGCCAGACCCAGCACCATCTGGTCACAGGGGGAAGGGAAGAGACACCCAAGCGTCAGAGGGTTAGAAGGGGCAGGTGGAGGCCAGCCAGCCCCACCCTCCAGTGGGAGTCCAGGGGGCCAGGTAGGGAGACTGGGGGCAACCAAGAGGGGACTAGAGCAGACAGAGAGAGCCAAGACAGTGGGGACAGGCATCCAGCAGTGGGCCAAACTGAAGTCTTACCAGCCAGGGAGGAGAAGCAGCCTCAGCAGCTCAGAGCCACGCCCCAGCCTGCAGCCCAGCTGGAAAGCAATAACCTAGCCCAGGCGATGCTAGGAGCTAAGCAGCTCCAGGTGGAGCTGCCTGAGGCATTCTCTGGGAGGAGATGGACTGCCAGCCAGGGAGGCTCAGCTGTGCCTGCCTTCAGACGTCAGCTCAGCCAGGGAGGCTGGAAAGCCAGCCAATGAGGCACAGGTGGACCGGCCCAGTGCTTCCAGCCAAATGAGCACAGCTGCAGCTGCCTAGGCCAGCTAGGGCCATGGGTAGAAGGCAGCAGGAGGGCGTGGTTGGCAGGTGGAGCCTGGCTAGGCTGAAGGGATAAAAGGGAAGCCCACCCACAGGGTGGAGTGGGTTGAGTAGGAGTGATGGAGTGGAGTTGGAGGAGAGGAGAGCGGAGCGAGAGAGTGAGAGGAGGTGAGTTGATGGAGGAGGAGATGGTGGAGATCAAAGGGGGTGAGTGGTGCAGGTTGAGCAGGCCAGTGAGTGGACTGAGAGGGAGTCTGGGTGAGGTATACCATCCCTCCTTCCACAGAGCAGGGCCCTGCAGCTTCCCTGGCACCCCTTTGATGTCAGGGCTGGACATACCGGTACCCTGCCCAGCAGTGGCCGCCACAAGCCCTGACAGAACTAATGAATGGGAGAAATTCTTTTCCCTCAATAAGAAAAATACAAAGCTATAATGATTTACTGTTTCTTCCTTGCACAGTTTTACCAGTTGAAATCAAGCTTCTCCTCTCTTTTCCTGTCTTCTGTTCCACCAGGGGAATTACAGTATGCATGTGAGGACGGGAGAGATCAACCAATGAAACTGTTCTAGAAGTGAATGGCTCTAATTCCCCATGGCCCAAATTAGGGTACCTCGCGGCTGCTATGCTATTTCACTGTAAAAAATGCTGGGGCAGATACATTAATGGATCACCCAGAGTTATGTCTAATATATTTCTAAACCCGTGGAACCAAAGTAGGATCTTTTCTTTCCACCTTCAAAAATTCAAACTCAGGAAATCCAAGACAAGTCTGCTTACTTTTTAAAAACTAAATTGGATAAGATCCTTTAAAGTGCTTTATCTTTTGAGATGATAATTCTTGCTCTTCCGTGCATTTACTTATGTGAGCTTGAGAAAACACCTTCATATTGGAAAGGAAACAACAACTCAATTGAAGGAAGACAGTTTTCACTGGAATTGCTTAATGTGTGTTAACAGTTTAACGACTTTGAAGAGGTAGAGGGGGAGTATTGAACAGGTGAGAAAATGGCTGAGGATCTCTGCTGCTGATGGAATAATCTCTTAGCTCATAAAACAATTGTGTATATACATGTGCACTGAAAAGAGCTGTTTACTGTCAAATCATATCAAAAATGAGGGTGACATTCTAAAATCTGCCAATGTATTTTCACACCATTTAACTAATTTGCGTCATTCGATAAATTGTATGTTTGTTGAAACTGGTGTCACTCACTGCAGGTTCACTACTGCTTTAGATGTCTCTAGGAAAACTCTATGCTTGAAACTATAATAGCTGTTCACATAACCTGTTCCTCTGTTAAGATCTCATCACTGCCTCTTTTTTCTAGAAGATTTAATGCTGATGCTGGGGGTGGGTGGGTACAGAAATGATGTACTGAGTCATAAGCTGATTATTTTTTAAAAAATGTTTCTTTAACTTTAGAAAGTAGGAATTGGAAGATCAAGATGTTATTTCTGATAGTAGTCAAAGCACACAACTCGTGTGCCAGAGGAGGGTTCAGGAGGTACTATCATAGCACTGAGACCCTGCTTCTGAATGAGAATCACTAATAATATCCTGTCTCTTTAGAACCTACCCTAAAGCTATCCCTACAGGAACATGGTTTATAGTGGCAAGGTGAACAGTTCTTTTGCCTTCTGAAGGCTTTTCCCCAGAAGTTTCAATTTGACTGCTTTCAAGATAGAAAAGTGGACTAGTTCGGCTGTTGGTGTTGTCATTCACTTAAAAATGAGACTAATTGGCCATTTCCACACGGCTTATCTTGTTCCAGAAAACAGAGAAATCTCGCGCAAAATTGTGTGAGAAGATGCTGTTATCATGTCTTCTCGCACAATAACAGTGTCTTCTCGCGAGATTTCGCTGTTTTCCGGAACAAGGTAAGCCGTGTGGAAATGGCCATTGAGTCCGGCCTTGCAAGCAACAGATACAATTGCTGATTAATGTATTTATTAACATATTTATCCTCTGCTTTTCCTCTTGGCTCAAGGTAGCTTGCTATAGTAATTAAAACATTCTTGTTCTTCCATGTATCACAGTATCCAATGAGAAGATACAGTAAATTCTACAACTGCAGCCCCTGTTTCTTTAAAAAAAAATACAGGGCATATGAAACAGCCCTGTCTATAACATTCTGTTTGGTGTTTCACAGATATTCTTGAAATGGACTATTTTTAAACTATACATTTTAATCATATTTTTAATTCCACATACACAAGAATGTCTGTGACAAGAACTGTGACAAGTTTCCCATCATGTGTATCTGTACCATAGCTGCAGTTAACTCATTTACGTCTCTAATGGAATAAGATGCATGGAGGGCAAGAAGAAACTGGTCAGATATATAGGTGGAGAGGGGAGGGAAGCTACTGTTTGCATCTACTCCTCCCTCCCCTCTCCGCCTATATAAATCTGACCAGTTTCTTCTTGCTCTCCATGCATCTGACAAAGAGAACTGTGATTCTCGAAAGCTTATGCTACAATAAAGTTGGTTAGTCTTAAAGGTGCTACTGGACTCTTTTTGATTTTGCTACTACAGACTAACACGGCTAACTCCTCTGCATCAATGGAATAAGAGAGTCTGTTTTCAATGGAATAAGAGAGTCTATTTTCAAATATGGCATGAGGTCCCATTGGTAAGCTGGGTTGGAGCCCAGCCAGTGGGAAAGCTGGAGGGAGATGTATATAAGCAGGCATTATAAATAGATTTGTCCATTATTCTTGTTCCTCTTTGTCTGTCTTAGAGTTTGTGGAGGGGGGAGGGGAGGTGAGCATGAATCAGGAAACAAGAATGCTTTGTAGTTAGTAGAATTACACAGGTCCCCATGAAGAGGATTTTGCTGTTGGATATGCCTTCCTGAAATGTTTATACCAATCACAATGCTGGCTTGTGAAGGAATTTGATACTGTATAAACTGGGTACCTGCTTGCTCTAAGTATTCTACTTTCTGGTACTGTACCTGTAAGGGACTGGGATAAACATTTGTTTATTGTGTATTTACAGACTTGGTTTTCACAAGGTTATCCCACCCTTCCTCCAAGAAGTTTGGGGCAACGTACTTGATTCATTCTGGTTCTCCATTTTTATCCCCACAACTATCCTGTGAAGTAAGGTAATTCTGAGAGGGAATGAGTGGCTCAAGTCCCCCAGTTAGTTTCATAACAGATAAGGGATTTGAATCTGGGTCTTCCAAGGTTCTAGTTCAACATTCTTAACAACTATGCCACACTAGCCACACGTTTACTTTATTCCACATTTCAACACTTCTGGGGGCAGGGTGTGAACAGAGGTGAATGCTACTCATGTCTGCATCAACCATGATCAATTCTGTGAGCTGGATGGGCCATACTGAGGTTAAAAACTAGAGTCTGCCCATTAAGGGCTGGTACATCATAGGTATATGAATTATCATATAAGGGCAAAAAAGTGTAACTCAGTAAAGTAAACCTCTTTTTAGATAGAAGGCTTTTACCTCCAGAGGCAATCTAGCTTGAGGTCTATTGATGCCAGTGACGATCTTCAGGCAACTTTCTTCTTATGGTGCTGAGTCAAATTGAGATGATGAGAGATGAAGTTCAAGACCTACTGAGGAAATTAAATATCAAGAAGTCTCTGAGTTCTTCTAATCAGATACACCTGAAGTTCTTAGGGAACTCAAATGTGAGATTGTTGATCTACTAACCAGTATGAATAATTTGTCTCTAATATCAGTTGCACTACCAGCAGACTGGGGAGTGGCAAATGTTACACTGATTTTTAAAAAAGAGTCCAGTGGGGAACCAGTAAATAAGAGGCTATTTGGCTTAATATCTGTCTCTGGCAAAGTAGTAGAAATTATTATCAAAGGTAGAAGTATTAGGCACATAAAAGGAAAAAAAGCCTGCTAAGAGGAAATCAACATCGCTTCTGCAAATGGAAAACCTGCTGCACGAACCTTTTTGTATTCTTCAAGAAAGAGAACAAACAAGTACATAACCATGATAGACATTATATACTTGGATTTTCAAAAGGCTTTTGAAAAGGTACCTCACCAAAGACTCCTGAATAGGGGTCAAGCTATATGTGCAGTCCAGACTCCAGACCCAACTCAGATTCCCTACAGCCACACAGCAGTTTTGGGGAATGGCTGTTAAAAAATAATGGAGAGCCTAAATGGCCTCAGAATGCCTCTGTGTGAGGGGGGGGGTCCCCCTCCCCCCTCAAGCAATTTCCCAGTATCACAATTGGAAAGAGGGAGGTTTTTCCTCTGTTTTTATTTTTCAATGTGAACAGAATACTCCACGTGGATCAGAAAAAGCAGGAAAAAACACCCCTTCTGTGCTATTTTGACACGGGGAAGCAGCTTGAAGGGGAGGGAGGAGTCCCTCCTCCCCCTGCAGAGGCATTCTGAGGCTGTTTGGGCAGTCCTTTGTTTCTTAAAACCATTCTCCACAGCTCCTGTGTGGCTGCAGGGAACCCTAGTTGGGTCTATCCCAAGGTGGGTCTATCCAGACCCAACTCTTTAAAGCCTGCATGTATAGCTTGACCCTAAGCCATGAGATAAGTCATGGGATAAGAGGCTAGGTCCTCTTATGGATTAAAAATGGGTTAAATGAAATGAGTTAGAGTAGGAATAAATGGACAGTTCTTTCAATGGAGGGAAGTAAGCAGGGAGGTCTCAGCAGGATCTGTATTGAGGTCAGTGTTATTTAATTTGTTCATAAGTGATCTGTAACTGGGGGTGAGTAGTGCAGTGGCTAAGTTCACAGATAACACAAAATTATCCAGGATGGTGAAAACTTTCTGTTAAGAGTTTCAGGAGCATCACCACAAATTGTTTGAGTGAACAATGTCGCAAATGAAGTTCAATGTAGATATGTGACACACACTGGAACAAAAAAATTCCATTTTTAAGTGTATGCTAACAGGGTCTGAACTTGCTGAGACTAAGAGGGAAAGAGACCTTGCGGTAATAGTGGATAGCTCAAAGAAAACGTCAACTCAGTGTGCTGCAGCAGTGAAAAAACCAACAAACTCTATGCTGGGGGTTATTAGAAAGGGATTGAAAATAAAACATCCAATATTATAACGCCTCTGTATCGATATATGCCGTGGTTGCATTTGGAATACTGTGTGCAGTTTTGATCACTGTTATCTCAAAGAGGACATTACAGAGCTGGAAAAAGTACAAAATTGGGCAACCAAGTTGATTAAAGGGTTGGAACATCTTTCCTTTGAGAAAATACTGAAGAATTTGGGACTTTTAAGTTTAAAAAAGAGATGACTGGGGGGCAGGGGCGCGGTAAAATTATTCTTGAAGCAGAAAAAGTGGACAGAAGTTTTTCTTCCACTCCCCAAAATACTAGAACTTAAGGGTATTCAGTGAATTTGACAGACGGTAGATTCAGGAAAGACAAAAGGAAATACTTCTTTACTCAACGAATGATTAAACTGTGGAATTTACTGTCAGGGGATGTAGTGATGGCCACAGACATGAGTAGCTTTAAAAGGAGATTGGACAGATTTACAGAGTATAGATCTATCAGTGGTTACTTGCCATAGTGACTAAAGTGAACTTCCATTTGCCCTGACCTGGATGGCCCAAGCTAGCCTATTTGTCAGATCTCAGAAGCCTTCATTAGTACTCAGATGGGAGATCTCTTAGGAAGTGGTAGACGCAGGTCTACCTAGGTAGATGCAGGTAATGGCAAATCTCCTATGTTTGTTTCTTTCCTTGAAAACCCTATGAGGTTGCCATAAGTCAGCTGTACCTTGCCAGCACTTTCCACGACCACCACCACCACATTCAGTAAACCTCGGAATACCTATGCCAGGAGATAATATCAAGGGCTTGGCTTCTATGCTCTTCTGTTGGTGTTCCAGACCAGAGTAACAGGTTGGCCATTTTGTGACACAAAATGTTGGACTAGATGGACCATTGCAGTGCTTACTTTATGTTTTTAAGTGCTGTTTTGTAGAATTGTTAATGTGTTAAAAGTTAGGTCACAGACTTTTTTTCTGTGGAGGGTCTAGTACTCTGGAAAGGTTTACCAGAAGCAGAGGTTGCTTCAGGAAGATGTGTAAGTCAGTTTTATTTCAGAGGGCATTTAGTGGACTGTAAATTGTTTTGGCAAATTTAGCTGCATTTTAAAACACATGCATTTTTATCTTGTGTATTTTTATCTTGTTAATAGACTATTATGTTGTTTTTGTGTTCTTTCAGCATGCTATTGCTTTGTAGGCTGCCTTGAATCAAAGGAGAAATGGTGAAATGTAAACATTTAAAACAAATGAATAAAATTGAATAAACCTGTACAATGATTATTTCAGGGTGATGACAAAACTTGAGCAGACAATGTGACTTCTCACTAACAACTTGAAGAGAGTTACAAAGGGATCTGTGAAACATTTAAATGAGAAATATTCTCTAACTTTGGAATTTAGAAATTGTTCATACTGAATGCTTGGTGTCCCCCCCTGTATTTTTAAGAGTAGAAAGAAAGGAATCATTTATTGATTTATTACCTGCTTGGTTTTTTTATTGTATGTTATTGTATTCATCTACTAGTTTATTGTATTCATCTACTAGTTTCACAGAAATTAGGACATGGGATAACACTAAGGCAATAAGATGAATCCGTTTGCCTCACTTCTGTGTATTAGGTGAACATCTATGTAGCAAATTCAATTTATGCAGAGGTTACATTTGCCCTCCATGGAGCACAGGCAGCTCTACAAACTGAGGAAGGCAGGGATGGGAACAGAGCAGTTACTAACTTTTCCTAATAAGGTACGTACATATAGTAACACATACTCACAAAGAGGAGGGTATTTTTATAAGGCAGTGATTCTTAATAGGGTGCCAATGAACACTAAAAAACTCGGTGTACTTCCTGGTACCCACTTCCTCCTTCTTTAAAACATCTCCCTCCATCAAAGAGCTGACTTTCCACCACCTCAGTGGAGTAGGAGGCAATTCAGAAGAACCCCGGAAGCATTGTCTATCTACAGAGAACACCTGTTATGAAACAGCTGCCTCCATCTTGGAAGGATGGTTGGCATGGGACCAATCAACATTTTTTCATAGACCCCGGTCTCCATGGCTATGCCCCTACATTTTGTAGTTGAACCCACTACCTATTTTCAAAATGTCACACAGGCTCAACCAAGTTAGAAACTTTTGTTACAGAGCAAAGGAAATATTTTCCACTGCAGATAAAACTTACTCATTCCGGGTGGGAAAACAGCTTAGTAGGAAAGGTTTAGAAAGCCATTTTCACCTGAGGCTGTATCCTCCTTGAAATTGCAGCTGCAATGGCGCCATGCATTTAATAAAACAAAATCAAAATGTGGTTAAAAATCACAAAATGAATTTATAACTGCTACATAAATTAGGGAAATGGAAAGAAAGAAAAACACATATACTAGAGCCACAAAGCAGAAAAAAGGGTTGAATATTCACCCAGCTCCTGCATGCCTGGTAACAGATTTCCCTCTGTTGCTATTAAGTGTAGGGTCTGCTTGATAATTTGTTATTTATTTCTCATGTGTACCTTGTATTATTGTTAACCTTGCTACCAGCTTTCTCGCATTGCCAAACACCTTGCTGAGCCCACAATCTGCAATTGAAAATATTGTCTGTAAGACATCAAAGCATTTCTTGCCTGAAATTTTGCAGGTGTGATCTATTGTCTGAAGGGTTCCTGAGAATGTCTTCCCAACTGAAGGGAAAACTACAGCTAGAAATACATTCACCTTCAATAACTAAAAGGAATAGCTTTAATAATGAAATGAATGAAATCAAATCAAATGCTAAGAAAATGAACCCAAAATGAAAACGTGCACATTCCTACTAATTACAAGGGTTGTTCTCCTCTGAAGGTGTTCCTGGCTTGTTTACAATGTAACAAGATCCTTGTCTAAAGTGGTTGCTTTAACAATGCAATCAAGTACTGTTTCAGCCAGCCAACAACTTTCTTTATTTGAAAGCAACTTAATTGCTTTTCGATTGCACAATCAAAACAAAATAAAGGCTCATGTAGGGTGCAGATAATTGTCAAGTTGAGAAATAGTGATATAGTGTATAATCTGGCAGATATTTTACATTGTTGGCATGATCCAAGGCAATTTTTCTCCAAAAGTATACATGGAACCTATGCACCCACTTCACATGTGTTTCTCTATTCATAGCAATTGAAGGAAATTCATTGGGTATTACCTACTTTATTAAAGTAAATGGTGACACTCCCTTGTACCATTTTCCTGTTTTTTGGTTTAATGGATTCACATTTCAGAATACAGAATTTTCTTGTTCTATTAGTCATTGCATCAGTCATAGGCAACGGGAGAGCATTCTGTTTTCTTTATAAGCATGAGTTCTGTTCGCATGAGTTGCTTGGTTTGTTGGAACTGCTAAGCAGCCACGTGCAAAGCTTTGCTCATACCTTTGGCAGGCAGGCAGGATTGTGTGATTTTAGGGAAAGGAATAGAAGATTAAGCTTCCCTTTTGATAGACACCTCACCTACTTTGTTAGATCTAGGGAGGCGTCAGCCCGTGGCTCAGTGGTAAAGGTTTTGCTTGATATGCAGAAAGTCCTAGATTCAGTTCCTGGCATCTCCAGGTAGTAGGTGATGTGAAAGACCTCTGCCTGAGGCCCTGGAGAGCTCCTGCCAGGATAGACAATGCTAACCTTGATGATTCAAGGTCTGATTCAATATAAGGCAGCTTCATGTGTTCATATGCCCTCCCGTTATAGATGAGCATAGCAACTCAACAGCTAAGGAAAGAGGCAAGCATATTGTTTACTGAAAGACAGGTATGAGTTTAGAGAATTTGTCTCTTTATGTGACATCAGTGACAAGGATCGTATTTCCATGATCTCAGTCTCACAGACATGATTTCAGTCTCTAGACATGACCTGTCTACAAATTAAGTGAATACCAGCTCATGAGCACAATGCTTTCATATGGACAGAGTGTCTACATGTAAGCTCACTCCCATGATCAGGGATACTGCTTTCTGAATGGTGCCAATAATGGGGAGGGAGCATAAGTGTGGACAATGCCTCTGCATGTAGGTGTCATGCTCACATGGCAGCAATCATATGGAGGCGGGAGTTGTGGCCAATGCACTTGTGCCTACTCCCTATGCATTGAGTTGTGTGTAGAGAGCTAGTGTCTGTCCCAATTGGGGGAGGAAAAGTTAAGGGAAAATGTATTTTCCTTTGAAATCCCTCAGAACAATCAAACTAGCATGATTTCTGTATTAAGGAAATAACTCAAGGGGTGGGGGTGGAACAAAAGAACTGACTCAGGAATTAAAAATCAATAAAATATTCAGTATGCCCTGCCATTCCTGTTCTAACTATGTCTAGTGCCATACCTATATAATTTTATTATATAACTTAATTCAGGTTTGGAATTTTTGTTTGCTGTTTTATTGGATGGAGAATATAATGTAATGTCTATTTGTCACATCAGCTTCAGTTCTAGAAATCATAAAAGCTTCAAACTCTCATCAACAAAAAGTGAAACCAATCTACATTATTTACTTCCTTGCTTTATCGCCCTCAAATTTAATATGCTGGCAATAGAATGGCATCTCTTCCCTTTTCTATGACTTCAGAATTTAATGGCTTGGATCCCATATGAGATGCCAGTAGAAAGCATGATGGTCTGGAATATTTTCCCCCTTCCCCTTGTAGTCATTTCTGATCCCTGCAAAGTTTAATCTTGAATTTAAGGGGCTTGAATATATTAATAGCCACGCTGCTTGGGTAGCAATAGTGCGGAGGAGGAAAGGAATGAGAATGTCCTTTTTGCCTCTTGTGTGAGCATGGAAGGAAAAGAATGGAGAAACTCCCCCCTCTTCCCCTTCCTTACTGTAGCAGCCCTATTGACACCCCAGTCAGAATAAGAGACAGACACCAAGTTGGATCTAAGGGCCACTTTATTAACTATGTACAAGCAAGCAAACCAAACAGCGGCAAGGACCTAACAGCGGTACAGGTCAAGCCACGGTGTCCCCATGGACCACCGCCTTGACCTGTCTGGGCGAGCCCCGAAGCCCCAGGTGGGACCCATCCGTTAGGATGGGGCGGACCCAGCCGGCCAGGCAATTTTGGTCACCCCCCTTTGAGCCCCTGAACACCTCAGCCGTATAGCAGTGAGGGAAGGACTCGCAGGCTGGGGTTCCCGAAGGCAACCTGCCTCTGCATCTGGCAGCCGTCACAGCAGTACCAGACCTTTAGGCAGGCCCCTATTCCCACAATAGGGAAGCGCCAAGGGTGCTCACCGACCCGCACCCTACTCCTACTCAAATCCGCCAAAACTTCCTAACAAGCACCACCCTCAGCCAATCACCTCAATCCCCAACATCGGTGCAAGGTAGGCGAAAAAACCCCCTTTCCTCGGCCAATTTGGAAATGGAGGAGAAAAATTCCTACCTGGCCCAAACAAGCGACCGGCTAATCCTGCACCAATATAGGGAGAGGCGGGTGGGCCGAGCGACTGCACCGAACTGCGCTGGGAAGGGCAGAGCTGCGCAACGAGCACTTGCTCTGCCCTCCCAGCATACCTTATAAGGATTGAGGGGAGTGGTGTCGTCTCCCCTCCGGAGCGCCAATCAACGGCCCCTGGCTGAGCAGCGTAGCTGCGTGCCAGGAAAGGGCCGCATTGACACCCCAGTCAGAATAAGAGACAGACACCAAGTTGGATCTAAGGGCCACTTTATTAACTATGTACAAGCAAGCAAACCAAACAGCGGCAAGGACCTAACAGCGGTACAGGTCAAGCCACGGTGTCCCCATGGACCACCGCCTTGACCTGTCTGGGCGAGCCCCGAAGCCCCAGGTGGGACCCATCCGTTAGGATGGGGCGGACCCAGCCGGCCAGGCAATTTTGGTCACCCCCCTTTGAGCCCCTGAACACCTCAGCCGTATAGCAGTGAGGGAAGGACTCGCAGGCTGGGGTTCCCGAAGGCAACCTGCCTCTGCATCTGGCAGCCATCACAGCAGTACCAGACCTTTAGGCAGGCCCCTATTCCCACAATAGGGAAGCGCCAAGGGTGCTCACCGACCCGCACCCTACTCCTACTCAAATCCGCCAACGCCAGAACCAAGCCTCTGCTTAGGTCCTGGCGCCCCACCGATGGCCGAGTGCCAACCTAAGTCCTTGCCGCAAGTCATGTATAAATATCTGATTGCCTGCTTGGGACAAGTGCACCCCATCACCCCGGTAGAGGTCGGGGAACTCGGCCCTGATCCTGGGGTGAGGCAGATAAACGCCCAACCCCTCCCCCAATCCTTTCTGGATGGCCCGATTGGCCTTCATCCTCGCCCTCTCAACGGCTGAACGATTCTCAGCCTCCCTCCAAATCCGACGAGGGATCATGGCCGACCACATGATCAGCACTCCCGGCCATCTAGCTGCAATGAGGCGCATGTCAGACAGCGCCTGGGAAGACAGTGCCTTACCCTGCTGAAAGCCGAGGTCGTTCCCCCCCAAATGAATAACAAGGATGTGGGGTGGCAGACCCTGCCCCACTCCGAACAACAATGGCAACAGGCCCGGCCACCGTAGGCCACGACGACCCTGCCATTCGATCACAGCCTGATCACTAAGGCCAAGCTGGGACCCAACTGGCGTCCTGCGTGCTTGATGGGCTGCCCAGAAGACATAGCTGTGCCCACATATCAGGATGCGTTGCCGTCCTACCCGTGACGCTGGACCTAAGGAAACACAAATTAGTATTTTCAAAATCTAGAGAGGGGGCGCACATAGGTGCGAAAGGCTGAAGACCGCCACCGTCCTACCCTCTGGATAACTTGTCCAGAATAGCCCATGGCAGCGGCCGTTGAAGCAGCCCCTATCCGAAAGGAATGCGTTCCAAAACTCACTCCCTGCAACCCCAACTCAGCCAGAGCCCGCTTAGTCACGGCCCAAAACTGGTAACGGGTCAACGGGGAACCATCCAGGTGCCGAAAGAGGCACCCCTCCTCAGCACCCCGCACCCGCCAGTACCTCTTCAATGCCCTGACCGGGCATAACTCCAAGTCAGAGCAGGCCCCCAATGTAATGCTCGACCCTCTGTGCATCTGGTCAGTCTTAGACCAACGAATCCTCAACACCACTGCCTCACCGACAAAAGTTAGGTCACTTGCCATAAGGGCCCGACCGGAAGCGTACCTGACTGAAGCAACCACAAGCTCCCCCACCCGGAGAGCTCCAAAAAAAAGCAGTTAAAGCAGCCGCATGAAAAAGCCTGGCTTCATAGCCCGACTTACAAACTACCTTCCAAACTGCACCAAGGCCTCGAAGAACAGAAGGTGAAATTGGCTCCCGTGGATCCTGACGGACCACGCTCTCCCTAGACCATCCCTCAAGCATCTTCCGCACCCGGAAATCGCCCGTGGCCTCAGGCAATCCCCTGGCCTTACTAACAAAGGCGAGGGCGGCAAGTTGCCCCTTAATTGATTTCACAGCCAACCCGCGGCCCTTCTGCCAAACACAAAACCGCAGAACATGCTCGACAGGGACAGGCCAACACCGACCAATCCCAGCCCCCTTCCTGAACTCCTCCAACTGGCCTACCGCTCTCCAATACGCCCTCCTCGTGCTGGGTGCAATGGCTAGCTGGATGGCACGACACGCTTCGGCTTCCCAAGCAGCCAAAGGTCTGGGGGCATCGCCGCTGGAAGTGGATCCGCCTCCGGTGCAAGTTGCCAGAAACGCTCCATCTGTTGGCGAGACAAAGCGTCCGCCACACCATTGCTAATGCCCGGAACGTGTCTGGCCTTGAACAATATATTATTTTTCAGGCACAACAACGTAAATTCCCTAACCAATCGCATAACCCTTGGGGACTTGGACGTCAAGGAATTGACCACATGCACCACTGCCAAGTTGTCACACCAAAAGTGGACAGAGTGGTTGGCCAATTCCCCACCCCATAATCGAACTGCCACCAACAGAGGGAAAAATTCCAGAAAAGTCAAGTCCCTAACTAAGTCAGATGTCAGCCAGTTTGGCGGCCACTGCTCTGCACACCAATGCCGTCGGAAATAGACTCCGAAGCCAGTGGAACCTGAGGCGTCAGATGTAACTTGTAACTCCGCCTCGAGCAGCAATTCATCCCGCCAAAGCGTAATGCCATTAAACCCGTCTAAAAACTCAGTCCATACCTCTACATCTGCGCGCATACCTCTCGTCACTCGCAAACGGTGATGTGGGGCATGTAATTGGGCCATGGCGTCACACAAGCGACGCAAAAAGGGCCTACCTGGAGCCACTGCCTTACATGCGAAATTAAGGTGCCCCACAAGCTGCTGCAGCTCGACCAGGGATGCCTTCCGTTTACCCAGGAAGTCCCGAAGACGGACTCTAAGGTCCTGAACCTTGTCCCCAGGCAATCTCATGGATTGCTGAACTGTATCCAACTCAATTCCTAAGAAGGTAAGAACCGTGGAAGGCCCCTCCGTCTTCTCGTGAGCCAACGGTACACCCAGCTCCTCAGCCAGCTCGATAAAAATGGCCAGGAGCCTGGCACACTGAGATGATTGTGCCCGCCCAACGAACAAAAAATCATCTAAATAGTGGGCGGAGTCACTACAAGCTGCTCGTCGCCTGAACTCCCATTCAAGAAAGGAGCTGAAGCGCTCGAAGGCCGCACAAGAAACGGAGCAGCCCATCGGCAGGGCACGGTCCATATAATACCTGCCTTCAAAGGCAAACCCCAAAAGCTCAAAATCCCCGGGGTGGACGGGAAGAAGACGAAATGCCGACTTAATGTCGCACTTCGCCAGCTCAGCGCCCACCCCACACCTGCGCACCACCTTGACCGCTTGGTCAAAGGAAGTATACTTTACTGAGCATAGGTGCCCCGGAATGGCGTCATTAACCGACTCCCCTTTGGGGTAAGACAGGTGATGAATAAGGCGGAACTCACCCTCCACCTTCTTCGGCACCACCCCCAAAGGGGAAACCCTAAAGTTGGGGGTCGGAGGGGTCACAAATGGCCCCAAAACCCTACCCTCAGCACATTCTTTCTGAATCTTTTGCCTGACTATATGTTCCATACCCTGCACCGATCTCAGGTTGTCTGCCATAAACGGGGCCCTAGGTCCTTGAACAGGGATCCTAAAACCGTCCCTAAAACCTTCAAACAAATAAACTGCATCTTCCCTAAGAGGGTAAACACGCAACAGACGCTCAAGGACCCTCAGCCTTACCGGGCTGGGACCCTTTTCCAGGAGGCTGCTGTCCACCAGAGCCGCTTCCACCCTGCTTCCTGCCACCCCAACCTTGACGGGCCTTGCCACATGCATTATACGGGTGCTGTCCCGCACAAGAGGGGCATTCATGCCTGAACCGGCATGGCTTCCTGGGGCAAGATCCCTTGTATGCATACTCCCAACAGAGCAGCCGGGGCTGAACCTGCTGCCCCGCCCCACCGCGGGTATTGGACGCCTGGGAATTGCGATGCACCACGTGGCCGCTGTCTGAGCGATCCACCAAATTGGGCTTAGCAGGGGACATCACCGACAACCAGAGTTGCTGG